>NC_087492.1:12657459-12957459 GCF_036417665.1 Passer domesticus | reverse complement strand
CCCAGACCACCCAAACAAAAATTTCCAAATTTTGCTGGATTTCTCCAAAACCAAAGTGGTCAGAAGCTAGATCCCAGCTCGGCCTTATAGCCCCAAACGCCAGCTTTCATCTGATGCCCAGAGCCTGGCCAAACGACTTCTTTTTCCCCTGCAAAATGGCCTCTCTTTGCGGCCACTCGCCCTGGCCCACCCTGACCACCCAAGCTAAAAATTTCCAAATTTTGTTGGATTTCTAGACAACTACAGTGGTCAGAAGCTAGATCCCAGCTCGACCTTATAGCCCCAAACACCAGCTTTCATCTGATGCCCAGAGCCTGGCCAAATGACTTCTTTTTCCCCTGCAAAATGGCCTCTCTTTGCGGCCACTCGCCCTGGCCCACCCTGACCACCCAACCTAAAAATTTCCAAATTTTGTTGGATTTCTAGACAACTACAGTGGTCAGAAGCTAGATCCCAGCTCGGCCTTATAGCCCCAAACGCCAGCTTTCATCTGATGCCCAGAGCCTGGCCAAACGACTTCTTTTTCCCCTGCAAAATGACCTCTCTTTGCGGCCACTTCGCCTGGCCCACCCTGACCACACAAGCTAAAAATTTCCAAATTTTGTTGGATTTCTAGAAAACTAAAGTGGTCAGAAGCTAGATCCCAACTCAGCCTTATAGCCCCAAACGCCAGCTTTCATCTGATGCCCAGAGCCTGGCCAAATGACTTCTTTTTCCCCTGCAAAATGGCCTCTCTTTGCGGCCACTTCGCCCTGGCCCACCCTGACCACCCAAGCAAAAATTTCCAAATTTTGCTGGATTTCTCCAAAACTACAGTGGTCAGAAGCTAGATCCCAACTCAGCCTTATAGCCCCAAATGCCAGCTTTCATCTGATGCCCAGAGCCTGGCCAAATGACTTCTTTTTCCCCTGCAAAATGGCCTCTCTTTGCAGCCACTCCCCCGGGCCCACCCTGACCACCCAACCTAAAAATTTCCAAATTTTGTTGGATTTCTCCAAAACCAAAGTGGTCAGAAGCTAGATCCCAGCTCGGCCTTATAGCCCCAAACGCCAGCTTTCATCTGATGCCCAGAGCCAGGCAAAATGACTTCTTTTTCCCCTGCAAAATGGCCTCTCTTTGCGGCCACTCGCCCTGGCCCGCCCTGACCACCCAACCTAAAAATTTCCAAATTTTGTTGGATTTCTAGACAACTACAGTGGTCAGAAGCTAGATCCCAGCTCGGCCTTATAGCCCCAAACGCCAGCTTTCATCTGATGCCCAGAGCCTGGCCAAATGACTTCTTTTTCCCCTGCAAAATGGCCTCTCTTTGCGGCCACTCGCCCAGACACACTCTGGAAACCGAAGCTAGAAATTTCCAAATTTTGCTCGATTTCTCCAAAACCAAAGTGGTCAGAAGCTAGATCCCAGCTCGGCCTTATAGCCCCAAAGGCCAGCTTTCATCTGATACCCAGAACCTGGCCAAATGACTTCTTTCTCCCCTGCAAAATGGCCTCTCTTTGCGGCCACTCCCCCGGGCCCTCCCTGCCCACCCAAGCTAGAAATTTCCAAATTTTGCTGGATTTCTCCAAAACCAAAGTGGTCAAAAGCTAGGCCCATGCAAATCCTCATTGCCCCAAACGCCAGCTTTCATCTGATGCCCAGAGCCTGGCCAAACGACTTCTTTTTCCCCTGCAAAATGGCCTCTCTTTGCGGCCACTCGCCCTGGCCCACCCTGACCACCCAAGCTAAAAATTTCCAAATTTTGTTGGATTTCTAGACAACTACAGTGGTCAGAAGCTAGATCCCAGCTCGACCTTATAGCCCCAAACACCAGCTTTCATCTGATGCCCAGAGCCTGGCCAAATGACTTCTTTTTCCCCTGCAAAATGGCCTCTCTTTGCGGCCACTCGCCCTGGCCCACCCTGACCACCCAACCTAAAAATTTCCAAATTTTGTTGGATTTCTAGACAACTACAGTGGTCAGAAGCTAGATCCCAGCTCGGCCTTATAGCCCCAAACGCCAGCTTTCATCTGATGCCCAGAGCCTGGCCAAACGACTTCTTTTTCCCCTGCAAAATGGCCTCTCTTTGCGGCCACTTCGCCTGGCCCACCCTGACCACACAAGCTAAAAATTTCCAAATTTTGTTGGATTTCTAGAAAACTAAAGTGGTCAGAAGCTAGATCCCAACTCAGCCTTATAGCCCCAAACGCCAGCTTTCATCTGATGCCCAGAGCCTGGCCAAATGACTTCTTTTTCCCCTGCAAAATGGCCTCTCTTTGCGGCCACTTCGCCCTGGCCCACCCTGACCACCCAAGCAAAAATTTCCAAATTTTGCTGGATTTCTCCAAAACTACAGTGGTCAGAAGCTAGATCCCAACTCAGCCTTATAGCCCCAAATGCCAGCTTTCATCTGATGCCCAGAGCCTGGCCAAATGACTTCTTTTTCCCCTGCAAAATGGCCTCTCTTTGCAGCCACTCCCCCGGGCCCACCCTGACCACCCAACCTAAAAATTTCCAAATTTTGTTGGATTTCTCCAAAACCAAAGTGGTCAGAAGCTAGATCCCAGCTCGGCCTTATAGCCCCAAACGCCAGCTTTCATCTGATGCCCAGAGCCAGGCAAAATGACTTCTTTTTCCCCTGCAAAATGGCCTCTCTTTGCGGCCACTCGCCCTGGCCCGCCCTGACCACCCAACCTAAAAATTTCCAAATTTTGTTGGATTTCTAGACAACTACAGTGGTCAGAAGCTAGATCCCAGCTCGGCCTTATAGCCCCAAACGCCAGCTTTCATCTGATGCCCAGAGCCTGGCCAAATGACTTCTTTTTCCCCTGCAAAATGGCCTCTCTTTGCGGCCACTCGCCCAGACACACTCTGGAAACCGAAGCTAGAAATTTCCAAATTTTGCTCGATTTCTCCAAAACCAAAGTGGTCAGAAGCTAGATCCCAGCTCGGCCTTATAGCCCCAAAGGCCAGCTTTCATCTGATACCCAGAACCTGGCCAAATGACTTCTTTCTCCCCTGCAAAATGGCCTCTCTTTGCGGCCACTCCCCCGGGCCCTCCCTGCCCACCCAAGCTAGAAATTTCCAAATTTTGCTGGATTTCTCCAAAACCAAAGTGGTCAAAAGCTAGGCCCATGCAAATCCTCATTGCCCCAAACGCCAGCTTTCATCTGATGCCCAGAGCCTGGCCAAACGACTTCTTTTTCCCCTGCAAAATGGCCTCTCTTTGCGGCCACTTCGCCCTGGCCCACCTTGACCACCCAAGCAAAAATTTCCAAATTTTGCTGGATTTCTCCAAAACTACAGTGGTCAGAAGCTAGATCCCAACCCAGCCTTATAGCCCCAAATGCCAGCTTTCATCTGATGCCCAGAGCCTGGCCAAACGACTTCTTTTTCCCCTGCAAAATGGCCTCTCTTTGCGGCCACTTGCCCTGGCCCACCCTGACCACCCAAGCTAAAAATTTCCAAATTTTGCTGGATTTCTCCAAAACCAAAGTGGTCAGAAGCTAGATCCCAGCTCGGCCTTATAGCCCCAAACGCCAGCTTTCATCTGATGCCCAGAGCCTGGCCAAATGACTTCTTTTTCCCCTGCAAAATGGCCTCTCTTTGCGGCCACTTCGCCCTGGCCCACCCTGACCACCCAAGCAAAAATTTCCAAATTTTGCTGGATTTCTCCAAAACCAAAGTGGTCAGAAGCTAGATCCCAGCTCGGCCTTATAGCCCCAAACGCCAGCTTTCATCTGATGCACAGAGCTTGGCCAAACGACTTCTTTTTCCCCTGCAAAATGGCCTCTCTTTGCGGCCACTCCCCCGGGCCCACCCTGACCACCCAAGCAAAAATTTCCAAATTTTGCTGGATTTCTCCAAAACTGAAGTGGTCAGAAGCTAGATCCCAGCTCGGCCTTATAGCCACAAACGCCAGCTTTCATCTGATGCCCAGAGCCTGGCCAAATGACTTCTTTTTCCCCTGCAAAATGGCCTCTCTTTGCGGCCACTTCGCCTGGCCCACCCTGACCACACAAGCTAGAAATTTCCAAATTTTGTTCGATTTCTAGAAAACTAAAGTGGTCAGAAGGTAGATCCCAGCTCGGCCTTATAGCCCCAAACGCCAGCTTTCATCTGATGCCCAGAGCTTGGCCAAATGACTTCTTTTTCCCCTGCAAAATGGCCTCTCTTTGCGGCCACTTCGCCCTGGCCCACCCTGACCACCCAAGCAAAAATTTCCAAATTTTGCTGGATTTCTCCAAAACCAAAGTGGTCAGAAGCTAGATCCCAGCTCGGCCTTATAGCCCCAAAGGCCAGCTTTCATCTGATGCCCAGAGCCTGGCCAAATGACTTCTTTTTCCCCTGCAAAATGGCCTCTCTTTGCGGCCACTCCCCCGGGCCCGCCCTGACCACCCAACCTAAAAATTTCCAAATTTTGTTGGATTTCTAGACAACTACAGTGGTCAGAAGCTAGATCCCAGCTCGGCCTTATAGCCCCAAACGCCAGCTTTCATCTGATGCCCAGAGCCTGGCCAAATGACTTCTTTTTCCCCTGCAAAATGGCCTCTCTTTGCTGCCACTCGCCCTGGCCCGCCCCGACCACCCAACCTAAAAATTTCCAAATTTTGTTGGATTTCTAGACAACTACAGTGGTCAGAAGCTAGATCCCAGCTCGACCTTATAGCCCCAAACACCAGCTTTCATCTGATGCCCAGAGCCTGGCCAAACGACTTCTTTTTCCCCTGCAAAATGGCCTCTCTTTGCGGCCACTCGCCCTGGCCCACCCTGACCACCCAAGCTAAAAATTTCCAAATTTTGCTGGATTTCTCCAAAACCAAAGTGGTCAAAAGCTAGGCCCATGCAAATCCTCATTGCCCCAAACGCCAGCTTTCATCTGATGCCCAGAGCCTGGCCAAACGACTTCTTTTTCCCCTGCAAAATGGCCTCTCTTTGCGGCCACTCGCCCTGGCCCACCCTGACCACCCAAGCTAAAAATTTCCAAATTTTGTTGGATTTCTAGACAACTACAGTGGTCAGAAGCTAGATCCCAGCTCGACCTTATAGCCCCAAACACCAGCTTTCATCTGATGCCCAGAGCCTGGCCAAATGACTTCTTTTTCCCCTGCAAAATGGCCTCTCTTTGCGGCCACTCGCCCTGGCCCACCCTGACCACCCAACCTAAAAATTTCCAAATTTTGTTGGATTTCTAGACAACTACAGTGGTCAGAAGCTAGATCCCAGCTCGGCCTTATAGCCCCAAACGCCAGCTTTCATCTGATGCCCAGAGCCTGGCCAAACGACTTCTTTTTCCCCTGCAAAATGGCCTCTCTTTGCGGCCACTTCGCCTGGCCCACCCTGACCACACAAGCTAAAAATTTCCAAATTTTGTTGGATTTCTAGAAAACTAAAGTGGTCAGAAGCTAGATCCCAACTCAGCCTTATAGCCCCAAACGCCAGCTTTCATCTGATGCCCAGAGCCTGGCCAAATGACTTCTTTTTCCCCTGCAAAATGGCCTCTCTTTGCGGCCACTTCGCCCTGGCCCACCCTGACCACCCAAGCAAAAATTTCCAAATTTTGCTGGATTTCTCCAAAACTACAGTGGTCAGAAGCTAGATCCCAACTCAGCCTTATAGCCCCAAATGCCAGCTTTCATCTGATGCCCAGAGCCTGGCCAAATGACTTCTTTTTCCCCTGCAAAATGGCCTCTCTTTGCAGCCACTCCCCCGGGCCCACCCTGACCACCCAACCTAAAAATTTCCAAATTTTGTTGGATTTCTCCAAAACCAAAGTGGTCAGAAGCTAGATCCCAGCTCGGCCTTATAGCCCCAAACGCCAGCTTTCATCTGATGCCCAGAGCCAGGCAAAATGACTTCTTTTTCCCCTGCAAAATGGCCTCTCTTTGCGGCCACTCGCCCTGGCCCGCCCTGACCACCCAACCTAAAAATTTCCAAATTTTGTTGGATTTCTAGACAACTACAGTGGTCAGAAGCTAGATCCCAGCTCGGCCTTATAGCCCCAAACGCCAGCTTTCATCTGATGCCCAGAGCCTGGCCAAATGACTTCTTTTTCCCCTGCAAAATGGCCTCTCTTTGCGGCCACTCGCCCAGACACACTCTGGAAACCGAAGCTAGAAATTTCCAAATTTTGCTCGATTTCTCCAAAACCAAAGTGGTCAGAAGCTAGATCCCAGCTCGGCCTTATAGCCCCAAAGGCCAGCTTTCATCTGATACCCAGAACCTGGCCAAATGACTTCTTTCTCCCCTGCAAAATGGCCTCTCTTTGCGGCCACTCCCCCGGGCCCTCCCTGCCCACCCAAGCTAGAAATTTCCAAATTTTGCTGGATTTCTCCAAAACCAAAGTGGTCAAAAGCTAGGCCCATGCAAATCCTCATTGCCCCAAACGCCAGCTTTCATCTGATGCCCAGAGCCTGGCCAAACGACTTCTTTTTCCCCTGCAAAATGGCCTCTCTTTGCGGCCACTTCGCCCTGGCCCACCTTGACCACCCAAGCAAAAATTTCCAAATTTTGCTGGATTTCTCCAAAACTACAGTGGTCAGAAGCTAGATCCCAACCCAGCCTTATAGCCCCAAATGCCAGCTTTCATCTGATGCCCAGAGCCTGGCCAAACGACTTCTTTTTCCCCTGCAAAATGGCCTCTCTTTGCGGCCACTTGCCCTGGCCCACCCTGACCACCCAAGCTAAAAATTTCCAAATTTTGCTGGATTTCTCCAAAACCAAAGTGGTCAGAAGCTAGATCCCAGCTCGGCCTTATAGCCCCAAACGCCAGCTTTCATCTGATGCCCAGAGCCTGGCCAAATGACTTCTTTTTCCCCTGCAAAATGGCCTCTCTTTGCGGCCACTTCGCCCTGGCCCACCCTGACCACCCAAGCAAAAATTTCCAAATTTTGCTGGATTTCTCCAAAACCAAAGTGGTCAGAAGCTAGATCCCAGCTCGGCCTTATAGCCCCAAACGCCAGCTTTCATCTGATGCACAGAGCTTGGCCAAACGACTTCTTTTTCCCCTGCAAAATGGCCTCTCTTTGCGGCCACTCCCCCGGGCCCACCCTGACCACCCAAGCAAAAATTTCCAAATTTTGCTGGATTTCTCCAAAACTGAAGTGGTCAGAAGCTAGATCCCAGCTCGGCCTTATAGCCCCAAACGCCAGCTTTCATCTGATGCCCAGAGCCTGGCCAAATGACTTCTTTTTCCCCTGCAAAATGGCCTCTCTTTGCGGCCACTTCGCCTGGCCCACCCTGACCACACAAGCTAGAAATTTCCAAATTTTGTTCGATTTCTAGAAAACTAAAGTGGTCAGAAGGTAGATCCCAGCTCGGCCTTATAGCCCCAAAGGCCAGCTTTCATCTGATGCCCAGAGCTTGGCCAAATGACTTCTTTTTCCCCTGCAAAATGGCCTCTCTTTGCGGCCACTTCGCCCTGGCCCACCCTGACCACCCAAGCAAAAATTTCCAAATTTTGCTGGATTTCTCCAAAACCAAAGTGGTCAGAAGCTAGATCCCAGCTCGGCCTTATAGCCCCAAAGGCCAGCTTTCATCTGATGCCCAGAGCCTGGCCAAATGACTTCTTTTTCCCCTGCAAAATGGCCTCTCTTTGCGGCCACTCCCCCGGGCCCGCCCTGACCACCCAACCTAAAAATTTCCAAATTTTGTTGGATTTCTAGACAACTACAGTGGTCAGAAGCTAGATCCCAGCTCGGCCTTATAGCCCCAAACGCCAGCTTTCATCTGATGCCCAGAGCCTGGCCAAATGACTTCTTTTTCCCCTGCAAAATGGCCTCTCTTTGCTGCCACTCGCCCTGGCCCGCCCCGACCACCCAACCTAAAAATTTCCAAATTTTATTGGATTTCTAGACAACTACAGTGGTCAGAAGCTAGATCCCAGCTCGACCTTATAGCCCCAAACACCAGCTTTCATCTGATGCCCAGAGCCTGGCCAAACGACTTCTTTTTCCCCTGCAAAATGGCCTCTCTTTGCGGCCACTCGCCCTGGCCCACCCTGACCACCCAAGCTAAAAATTTCCAAATTTTGCTGGATTTCTCCAAAACTGAAGTGGTCAGAAGCTAGATCCCAGCTCGGCCTTATAGCCCCAAACGCCAGCTTTCATCTGATGCCCAGAGCCTGGCCAAATGACTTCTTTTTCCCCTGCAAAATGGCCTCTCTTTGCGGCCACTTCGCCTGGCCCACCCTGACCACACAAGCTAGAAATTTCCAAATTTTGTTCGATTTCTAGAAAACTAAAGTGGTCACAAGCTAGATCCCAGCTCGGCCTTATAGCCCCAAATGCCAGCTTTCATCTGATGCCCAGAGCTTGGCCAAATGACTTCTTTTTCCCCTGCAAAATGGCCTCTCTTTGCGGCCAGTTCGCCCTGGCCCACCCTGACCACCCAAGCAAAAATTTCCAAATTTTGCTGGATTTCACCAAAACTACAGTGGTCCGATGCTAGATCCCAGCTCAGCCTTATAGCCCCAAATGCCAGCTTTCATCTGATGCCCAGAGCCTGGCCAAATGACTTCTTTTTCCCCTGCAAAATGGCCTCTCTTTGTGGCCACTCCCCCGGGCCCACCCAGACCACCCAAACAAAAATTTCCAAATTTTGCTGGATTTCTCCAAAACCAAAGTGGTCAGAAGCTAGATCCCAGCTCGGCCTTATAGCCCCAAACACCAGCTTTCATCTGATGCCCAGAGCCTGGCCAAACGACTTCTTTTTCCCCTGCAAAATGGCCTCTCTTTGCGGCCACTCGCCCTGGCCCGCCCTGACCACCCAACCTAAAAATTTCCAAATTTTGTTGGATTTCTAGACAACTACAGTGGTCAGAAGCTAGATCCCAGCTCGGCCTTATAGCCCCAAACGCCAGCTTTCATCTGATGCCCAGAGCCTGGCCAAATGACTTCTTTTTCCCCTGCAAAATGGCCTCTCTTTGCGGCCACTCGCCCTGGCCCACCCTGACCACCCAACCTAAAAATTTCCAAATTTTGTTGGATTTCTAGACAACTACAGTGGTCAGAAGCTAGATCCCAGCTCGACCTTATAGCCCCAAACACCAGCTTTCATCTGATGCCCAGAGCCTGGCCAAACGACTTCTTTTTCCCCTGCAAAATGGCCTCTCTTTGCGGCCACTCCCCCTGGCCCACCCTGACCACCCAAGCTAAAAATTTCCAAATTTTGTTGGATTTCTAGACAACTACAGTGGTCAGAAGCTAGATCCCAGCTCGGCCTTATAGCCCCAAACACCAGCTTTCATCTGATGCCCAGAGCCTGGCCAAATGACTTCTTTTTCCCCTGCAAAATGGCCTCTCTTTGCGGCCACTTCGCCCTGGCCCACCCTGACCACCCAAGCAAAAATTTCCAAATTTTGCTGGATTTCTCCAAAACCAAAGTGGTCAGAAGCTAGATCCCAGCTCGGCCTTATAGCCCCAAAGGCCAGCTTTCATCTGATGCACAGAGCTTGGCCAAACGACTTCTTTTTCCCCTGCAAAATGGCCTCTCTTTGCGGCCACTCCCCCGGGCCCACCCTGACCACCCAAGCAAAAATTTCCAAATTTTGCTGGATTTCTCCAAAACCAAAGTGGTCAGAAGCTAGATCCCAGCTCGGCCTTATAGCCCCAAACGCCAGCTTTCATCTGATGCCCAGAGCCTGGCCAAATGACTTCTTTTTCCCCTGCAAAATGGCCTCTCTTTGCGGCCACTTCGCCTGGCCCACCCTGACCACACAAGCTAGAAATTTCCAAATTTTGTTGGATTTCTAGAAAACTAAAGTGGTCAGAAGCTAGATCCCAGCTCGGCCTTATAGCCCCAAACGCCAGCTTTCATCTGATGCCCAGAGCCTGGCCAAATGACTTCTTTTTCCCCTGCAAAATGGCCTCTCTTTGCGGCCAGTTCGCCCTGGCCCACCCTGACCACCCAAGCAAAAATTTCCAAATTTTGCTGGATTTCACCAAAACTACAGTGGTCAGATGCTAGATCCCAGCTCGACCTTATAGCCCCAAACACCAGCTTTCATCTGATGCCCAGAGCCTGGCCAAATGACTTCTTTTTCCCCTGCAAAATGGCCTCTCTTTGCGGCCACTCCCCCGGGCCCACCCAGACCACCCAACCAAAAATTTCCAAATTTTGCTGGATTTCTCCAAAACCAAAGTGGTCAGAAGCTAGATCCCAGCTCGGCCTTATAGCCCCAAACGCCAGCTTTCATCTGATGCCCAGAGCCTGGCCAAATGACTTCTTTTTCCCCTGCAAAATGGCCTCTCTTTGCGGCCACTCCCCCGGGCCCGCCCTGACCACCCAACCTAAAAATTTCCAAATTTTGTTGGATTTCTAGACAACTACAGTGGTCAGAAGCTAGATCCCAGCTCGGCCTTATAGCCCCAAACGCCAGCTTTCATCTGATGCCCAGAGCCTGGCCAAATGACTTCTTTTTCCCCTGCAAAATGGCCTCTATTTGCGGCCACTTCGCCCTGACCCACCCTGACCACCCAAGCAAAAATTTCCAAATTTTGCTGGATTTCTCCAAAACTACAGTGGTCAGAAGCTAGATCCCAACTCAGCCTTATAGCCCCAAATGCCAGCTTTCATCTGATGCCCAGAGCTTGGCCAAATGACTTCTTTTTCCCCTGCAAAATGGCCTCTCTTTGCAGCCACTCCCCCGGGCCCACCCTGACCACCCAACCTAAAAATTTCCAAATTTTGTTGGATTTCTCCAAAACCAAAGTGGTCAGAAGCTAGATCCCAGCTCGGCCTTATAGCCCCAAACGCCAGCTTTCATCTGATGCCCAGAGCCAGGCAAAATGACTTCTTTTTCCCCTGCAAAATGGCCTCTCTTTGCGGCCACTCGCCCAGACACACTCTGGAAACCGAAGCTAGAAATTTCCAAATTTTGCTCGATTTCTCCAAAACCAAAGCGGTCAGAAGCTAGATCCCAGCTCGGCCTTATAGCCCCAAAGGCCAGCTTTCATCTGATACCCAGAACCTGGCCAAATGACTTCTTTCTCCCCTGCAAAATGGCCTCTCTTTGCGGCCACTCCCCCGGGCCCTCCCTGCCCACCCAAGCTAGAAATTTCCAAATTTTGCTGGCTTTCTCCAAAACCAAAGTGGTCAAAAGCTAGGCCCATGCAAATCCTCATTGCCCCAAACGCCAGCTTTCATCTGATGCCCAGAGCCTGGCCAAACGACTTCTTTTTCCCCTGCAAAATGGCCTCTCTTTGCGGCCACTCGCCCGGACACACTCTGGCCACCCAGGACCGAAATTTCCAAATTTTGCTCAATTTCTCCAAAAGTAAAGTGGTCAGATGGTAAGTCCCAGCAAGTCCTTATAGCTCCAAATGCCTGCTTCCATCTGATGCCCAGTGCCTGGCCAAATGACTTCTTTTTCCCCTGCAAAATGGCCTCTCTTTGCGGCCACTCGCCCTGGCCCGCCCTGACCACCCAAGCTAGAAATTTCCAAATTTTGCTGGATTTCTCCAAAACCAAAGTGGTCAGAAGATAGGCCCATGCAAATCCTCATTGCCCCAAACGCCAGCTTTCATCTGATGCCCAGAGCCTGGCCAAATGACTTCTTTTTCCCCTGCAAAATGGCCTCTCTTGGCGGCCACTCCCCCGGGCCCGCCCTGACCACCCAACCTAAAAATTTCCAAATTTTGTTGGATTTCTAGACAACTACAGTGGTCAGAAGCTAGATCCCAGCTCGGCCTTATAGCCCCAAACGCCAGCTTTCATCTGATGCACAGAGCCTGGCCAAATTACTTCTTTTTCCCCTGCAAAATGGCCTCTCTTTGCGGCCACTCGCCCTGGCCCGCCCTGACCACCCAACCTAAAAATTTCCAAATTTTGTTGGATTTCTAGACAACTACAGTGGTCAGAAGCTAGATCCCAGCTCGGCCTTATAGCCCCAAACACCAGCTTTCATCTGATGCCCAGAGCCTGGCCAAACGACTTCTTTTTCCCCTGCAAAATGGCCTCTCTTTGCGGCCACTCGCCCTGGCCCGCCCTGACCACCCAACCTAAAAATTTCCAAATTTTGTTGGATTTCTAGACAACTACAGTGGTCAGAAGCTAGATCCCAGCTCGGCCTTATAGCCCCAAACGCCAGCTTTCATCTGATGCCCAGAGGTTGGCCAAATGACTTCTTTTTCCCCTGCAAAATGGCCTCTCTTTGCGGCCACTTCGCCCTGGCCCACCTTGACCACCCAAGCAAAAATTTCCAAATTTTGCTGGATTTCTCCAAAACTACAGTGGTCAGAAGCTAGATCCCAACTCAGCCTTATAGCCCCAAATGCCAGCTTTCATCTGATGCCCAGAGCCTGGCCAAATGACTTCTTTTTCCCCTGCAAAATGGCCTCTCTTTGCGGCCACTTGCCCTGGCCCACCCTGACCACCCAAGCTAAAAATTTCCAAATTTTGCTGGATTTCTCCAAAACCAAAGTGGTCAGAAGCTAGATCCCAGCTCGGCCTTATAGCCCCAAACGCCAGCTTTCATCTGATGCCCAGAGCCTGGCCAAATGACTTCTTTTTCCCCTGCAAAATGGCCTCTCTTTGCGGCCACTTCGCCCTGGCCCACCCTGACCACCCAAGCAAAAATTTCCAAATTTTGCTGGATTTCTCCAAAACCAAAGTGGTCAGAAGCTAGATCCCAGCTCGGCCTTATAGCCCCAAACGCCAGCTTTCATCTGATGCACAGAGCTTGGCCAAACGACTTCTTTTTCCCCTGCAAAATGGCCTCTCTTTGCGGCCACTCCCCCGGGCCCACCCTGACCACCCAAGCAAAAATTTCCAAATTTTGCTGGATTTCTCCAAAACTGAAGTGGTCAGAAGCTAGATCCCAGCTCGGCCTTATAGCCCCAAACGCCAGCTTTCATCTGATGCCCAGAGCCTGGCCAAATGACTTCTTTTTCCCCTGCAAAATGGCCTCTCTTTGCGGCCACTTCGCCTGGCCCACCCTGACCACACAAGCTAGAAATTTCCAAATTTTGTTCGATTTCTAGAAAACTAAAGTGGTCAGAAGGTAGATCCCAGCTCGGCCTTATAGCCCCAAACGCCAGCTTTCATCTGATGCCCAGAGCTTGGCCAAATGACTTCTTTTTCCCCTGCAAAATGGCCTCTCTTTGCGGCCAGTTCGCCCTGGCCCACCCTGACCACCCAAGCAAAAATTTCCAAATTTTGCTGGATTTCACCAAAACTACAGTGGTCAGATGCTAGATCCCAGCTCAGCCTTATAGCCCCAAATGCCAGCTTTCATCTGATGCCCAGAGCCTGGCCAAATGACTTCTTTTTCCCCTGCAAAATGGCCTCTCTTTGTGGCCACTCCCCCGGGCCCACCCAGACCACCCAAACAAAAATTTCCAAATTTTGCTGGATTTCTCCAAAACCAAAGTGGTCAGAAGCTAGATCCCAGCTCGGCCTTATAGCCCCAAACGCCAGCTTTCATCTGATGCCCAGAGCCTGGCCAAATGACTTCTTTTTCCCCTGCAAAATGGCCTCTCTTTGCGGCCACTCCCCCGGGCCCGCCCTGACCACCCAACCTAAAAATTTCCAAATTTTGTTGGATTTCTAGACAACTACAGTGGTCAGAAGCTAGATCCCAGCTCGGCCTTATAGCCCCAAACACCAGCTTTCATCTGATGCCCAGAGCCTGGCCAAACGACTTCTTTTTCCCCTGCAAAATGGCCTCTCTTTGCGGCCACTCGCCCTGGCCCGCCCTGACCACCCAACCTAAAAATTTCCAAATTTTGTTGGATTTCTAGACAACTACAGTGGTCAGAAGCTAGATCCCAGCTCGGCCTTATAGCCCCAAACGCCAGCTTTCATCTGATGCCCAGAGGTTGGCCAAATGACTTCTTTTTCCCCTGCAAAATGGCCTCTCTTTGCGGCCACTTCGCCCTGGCCCACCTTGACCACCCAAGCAAAAATTTCCAAATTTTGCTGGATTTCTCCAAAACTACAGTGGTCAGAAGCTAGATCCCAACTCAGCCTTATAACCCCAAATGCCAGCTTTCATCTGATGCCCAGAGCCTGGCCAAATGACTTCTTTTTCCCCTGCAAAATGGCCTCTCTTTGCGGCCACTTGCCCTGGCCCACCCTGACCACCCAAGCTAAAAATTTCCAAATTTTGCTGGATTTCTCCAAAACCAAAGTGGTCAGAAGCTAGATCCCAGCTCGGCCTTATAGCCCCAAACGCCAGCTTTCATCTGATGCCCAGAGCCTGGCCAAATGACTTCTTTTTCCCCTGCAAAATGGCCTCTCTTTGCGGCCACTTCGCCCTGGCCCACCCTGACCACCCAAGCAAAAATTTCCAAATTTTGCTGGATTTCTCCAAAACCAAAGTGGTCAGAAGCTAGATCCCAGCTCGGCCTTATAGCCCCAAACGCCAGCTTTCATCTGATGCACAGAGCTTGGCCAAACGACTTCTTTTTCCCCTGCAAAATGGCCTCTCTTTGCGGCCACTCCCCCGGGCCCACCCTGACCACCCAAGCAAAAATTTCCAAATTTTGCTGGATTTCTCCAAAACTGAAGTGGTCAGAAGCTAGATGCCAGCTCGGCCTTATAGCCCCAAACGCCAGCTTTCATCTGATGCCCAGAGCCTGGCCAAATGACTTCTTTTTCCCCTGCAAAATGGCCTCTCTTTGCGGCCACTTCGCCTGGCCCACCCTGACCACACAAGCTAGAAATTTCCAAATTTTGTTCGATTTCTAGAAAACTAAAGTGGTCAGAAGGTAGATCCCAGCTCGGCCTTATAGCCCCAAACGCCAGCTTTCATCTGATGCCCAGAGCTTGGCCAAATGACTTCTTTTTCCCCTGCAAAATGGCCTCTCTTTGCGGCCAGTTCGCCCTGGCCCACCCTGACCACCCAAGCAAAAATTTCCAAATTTTGCTGGATTTCACCAAAACTACAGTGGTCAGATGCTAGATCCCAGCTCAGCCTTATAGCCCCAAATGCCAGCTTTCATCTGATGCCCAGAGCCTGGCCAAATGACTTCTTTTTCCCCTGCAAAATGGCCTCTCTTTGTGGCCACTCCCCCGGGCCCACCCAGACCACCCAAACAAAAATTTCCAAATTTTGCTGGATTTCTCCAAAACCAAAGTGGTCAGAAGCTAGATCCCAGCTCGGCCTTATAGCCCCAAACACCAGCTTTCATCTGATGCCCAGAGCCTGGCCAAATGACTTCTTTTTCCCCTGCAAAATGGCCTCTCTTTGCGGCCACTCCCCCGGGCCCGCCCTGACCACCCAACCTAAAAATTTCCAAATTTTGTTGGATTTCTAGACAACTACAGTGGTCAGAAGCTAGATCCCAGCTCGGCCTTATAGCCCCAAACGCCAGCTTTCATCTGATGCCCAGAGCCTGGCCAAATGACTTCTTTTTCCCCTGCAAAATGGCCTCTCTTTGCGGCCACTCGCCCTGGCCCACCCTGACCACCCAACCTAAAAATTTCCAAATTTTGTTGGATTTCTAGACAACTACAGTGGTCAGAAGCTAGATCCCAGCTCGACCTTATAGCCCCAAACACCAGCTTTCATCTGATGCCCAGAGCCTGGCCAAACGACTTCTTTTTCCCCTGCAAAATGGCCTCTCTTTGCGGCCACTCCCCCTGGCCCACCCTGACCACCCAAGCTAAAAATTTCCAAATTTTGTTGGATTTCTAGACAACTACAGTGGTCAGAAGCTAGATCCCAGCTCGGCCTTATAGCCCCAAACGCCAGCTTTCATCTGATGCACAGAGCCTTGCCAAATGACTTCTTTTTCCCCTGCAAAATGGCCTCTCTTTGCAACCACTTACCCTGGCCCACCCTGACCAACCAAGCTAAAAATTTCCAAATTTTGTTGGATTTCTAGACAACTACAGTGGTCCGAAGCTAGATCCCAGCTCGGCCTTATAGCCCCAAACGCCAGCTTTCATCTGATGCCCAGAGCCTGGCCAAATGACTTCTTTTTCCCCTGCAAAATGGCCTCTCTTTGCGGCCAGTTCGCCCTGGCCCACCCTGACCACCCAAGCAAAAATTTCCAAATTTTGCTGGATTTCACCAAGACAACAGTGGTCAGATGCTAGATCCCAGCTCGACCTTATAGCCCCAAACACCAGCTTTCATCTGATGCCCAGAGCCTGGCCAAATGACTTCTTTTTCCCCTGCAAAATGGCCTCTCTTTGCGGCCACTCCCCCGGGCCCACCCAGACCACCCAAACAAAAATTTCCAAATTTTGCTGGATTTCTCCAAAACCAAAGTGGTCAGAAGCTAGATCCCAGCTCGGCCTTATAGCCCCAAACGCCAGCTTTCATCTGATGCCCAGAGCCTGGCCAAATGACTTCTTTTTCCCCTGCAAAATGGCCTCTCTTTGCGGCCACTCCCCCGGGCCCGCCCTGACCACCCAACCTAAAAATTTCCAAATTTTGTTGGATTTCTAGACAACTACAGTGGTCAGAAGCTAGATCCCAGCTCGGCCTTATAGCCCCAAACGCCAGCTTTCATCTGATGCCCAGAGCCTGGCCAAATGACTTCTTTTTCCCCTGCAAAATGGCCTCTCTTTGCTGCCACTCGCCCTGGCCCGCCCCGACCACCCAACCTAAAAATTTCCAAATTTTGTTGGATTTCTAGACAACTACAGTGGTCAGAAGCTAGATCCCAGCTCGACCTTATAGCCCCAAACACCAGCTTTCATCTGATGCCCAGAGCCTGGCCAAACGACTTCTTTTTCCCCTGCAAAATGGCCTCTCTTTGCGGCCACTCGCCCTGGCCCACCCTGACCACCCAAGCTAAAAATTTCCAAATTTTGCTGGATTTCTCCAAAACTGAAGTGGTCAGAAGCTAGATCCCAGCTCGGCCTTATAGCCCCAAACGCCAGCTTTCATCTGATGCCCAGAGCCTGGCCAAATGACTTCTTTTTCCCCTGCAAAATGGCCTCTCTTTGCGGCCACTTCGCCTGGCCCACCCTGACCACACAAGCTAGAAATTTCCAAATTTTGTTCGATTTCTAGAAAACTAAAGTGGTCACAAGCTAGATCCCAGCTCGGCCTTATAGCCCCAAATGCCAGCTTTCATCTGATGCCCAGAGCTTGGCCAAATGACTTCTTTTTCCCCTGCAAAATGGCCTCTCTTTGCGGCCAGTTCGCCCTGGCCCACCCTGACCACCCAAGCAAAAATTTCCAAATTTTGCTGGATTTCACCAAAACTACAGTGGTCCGATGCTAGATCCCAGCTCAGCCTTATAGCCCCAAATGCCAGCTTTCATCTGATGCCCAGAGCCTGGCCAAATGACTTCTTTTTCCCCTGCAAAATGGCCTCTCTTTGTGGCCACTCCCCCGGGCCCACCCAGACCACCCAAACAAAAATTTCCAAATTTTGCTGGATTTCTCCAAAACCAAAGTGGTCAGAAGCTAGATCCCAGCTCGGCCTTATAGCCCCAAACACCAGCTTTCATCTGATGCCCAGAGCCTGGCCAAATGACTTCTTTTTCCCCTGCAAAATGGCCTCTCTTTGCGGCCACTCCCCCGGGCCCGCCCTGACCACCCAACCTAAAAATTTCCAAATTTTGTTGGATTTCTAGACAACTACAGTGGTCAGAAGCTAGATCCCAGCTCGGCCTTATAGCCCCAAACGCCAGCTTTCATCTGATGCCCAGAGCCTGGCCAAATGACTTCTTTTTCCCCTGCAAAATGGCCTCTCTTTGCGGCCACTCGCCCTGGCCCACCCTGACCACCCAACCTAAAAATTTCCAAATTTTGTTGGATTTCTAGACAACTACAGTGGTCAGAAGCTAGATCCCAGCTCGACCTTATAGCCCCAAACACCAGCTTTCATCTGATGCCCAGAGCCTGGCCAAACGACTTCTTTTTCCCCTGCAAAATGGCCTCTCTTTGCGGCCACTCCCCCTGGCCCACCCTGACCACCCAAGCTAAAAATTTCCAAATTTTGTTGGATTTCTAGACAACTACAGTGGTCAGAAGCTAGATCCCAGCTCGGCCTTATAGCCCCAAACACCAGCTTTCATCTGATGCCCAGAGCCTGGCCAAATGACTTCTTTTTCCCCTGCAAAATGGCCTCTCTTTGCGGCCACTTCGCCCTGGCCCACCCTGACCACCCAAGCAAAAATTTCCAAATTTTGCTGGATTTCTCCAAAACCAAAGTGGTCAGAAGCTAGATCCCAGCTCGGCCTTATAGCCCCAAAGGCCAGCTTTCATCTGATGCACAGAGCTTGGCCAAACGACTTCTTTTTCCCCTGCAAAATGGCCTCTCTTTGCGGCCACTCCCCCGGGCCCACCCTGACCACCCAAGCAAAAATTTCCAAATTTTGCTGGATTTCTCCAAAACCAAAGTGGTCAGAAGCTAGATCCCAGCTCGGCCTTATAGCCCCAAACGCCAGCTTTCATCTGATGCCCAGAGCCTGGCCAAATGACTTCTTTTTCCCCTGCAAAATGGCCTCTCTTTGCGGCCACTTCGCCTGGCCCACCCTGACCACACAAGCTAGAAATTTCCAAATTTTGTTGGATTTCTAGAAAACTAAAGTGGTCAGAAGCTAGATCCCAGCTCGGCCTTATAGCCCCAAACGCCAGCTTTCATCTGATGCCCAGAGCCTGGCCAAATGACTTCTTTTTCCCCTGCAAAATGGCCTCTCTTTGCGGCCACTCGCCCTGGCCCACCCTGACCACCCAAGCAAAAATTTCCAAATTTTGCTGGATTTCACCAAAACTACAGTGGTCAGATGCTAGATCCCAGCTTGACCTTATAGCCCCAAACACCAGCTTTCATCTGATGCCCAGAGCCTGGCCAAATGACTTCTTTTTCCCCTGCAAAATGGCCTCTCTTTGCGGCCACTCCCCCGGGCCCACCCAGACCACCCAAACAAAAATTTCCAAATTTTGCTGGATTTCTCCAAAACCAAAGTGGTCAGAAGCTAGATCCCAGCTCGGCCTTATAGCCCCAAACGCCAGCTTTCATCTGATGCCCAGAGCCTGGCCAAATGACTTCTTTTTCCCCTGCAAAATGGCCTCTCTTTGCGGCCACTCGACCTGGCCCGCCCTGACCACCCAACCTAAAAATTTCCAAATTTTGTTGGATTTCTAGACAACTACAGTGGTCAGAAGCTAGATCCCAGCTCGGCCTTATAGCCCCAAATGCCAGCTTTCATCTGATGCCCAGAGCCTGGCCAAATGACTTCTTTTTCCCCTGCAAAATGGCCTCTCTTTGCTGCCACTCGCCCTGGCCCGCCCCGACCACCCAACCTAAAAATTTCCAAATTTTGTTGGATTTCTAGACAACTACAGTGGTCAGAAGCTAGATCCCAGCTCGACCTTATAGCCCCAAACACCAGCTTTCATCTGATGCCCAGAGCCTGGTCAAACGACTTCTTTTTCCCCTGCAAAATGGCCTCTCTTTGCGGCCACTCCCCCTGGCCCACCCTGACCACCCAAGCTAAAAATTTCCAAATTTTGTTGGATTTCTAGACAACTACAGTGGTCAGAAGCTAGATCCCAGCTCGGCCTTATAGCCCCAAACACCAGCTTTCATCTGATGCCCAGAGCCTGGCCAAATGACTTCTTTTTCCCCTGCAAAATGGCCTCTCTTTGCGGCCACTCGCCCTGGCCCACCCTGACCACCCAACCTAAAAATTTCCAAATTTTGTTGGATTTCTAGACAACTACAGTGGTCAGAAGCTAGATCCCAGCTCGGCCTTATAGCCCCAAACGCCAGCTTTCATCTGATGCCCAGAGCCTGGCCAAACGACTTCTTTTTCCCCTGCAAAATGGCCTCTCTTTGCGGCCACTTCGCCTGGCCCACCCTGACCACACAAGCTAAAAATTTCCAAATTTTGTTGGATTTCTAGAAAACTAAAGTGGTCAGAAGCTAGATCCCAGCTCAGCCTTATAGCCCCAAACGCCAGCTTTCATCTGATGCCCAGAGCCTGGCCAAATGACTTCTTTTTCCCCTGCAAAATGGCCTCTCTTTGCGGCCACTTCGCCCTGGCCCACCCTGACCACCCAAGCAAAAATTTCCAAATTTTGCTGGATTTCTCCAAAACTACAGTGGTCAGAAGCTAGATCCCAACTCAGCCTTATAGCCCCAAATGCCAGCTTTCATCTGATGCCCAGAGCTTGGCCAAATGACTTCTTTTTCCCCTGCAAAATGGCCTCTCTTTGCAGCCACTCCCCCGGGCCCACCCTGACCACCCAACCTAAAAATTTTTAAATTTTGTTGGATTTCTCCAAAACCAAAGTGGTCAGAAGCTAGATCCCAGCTCGGCCTTATAGCCCCAAACGCCAGCTTTCATCTGATGCCCAGAGCCAGGCAAAATGACTTCTTTTTCCCCTGCAAAATGGCCTCTCTTTGCGGCCACTCGCCCTGGCCCGCCCTGACCACCCAACCTAAAAATTTCCAAATTTTGTTGGATTTCTAGACAACTACAGTGGTCAGAAGCTAGATCCCAGCTCGGCCTTATAGCCCCAAACACCAGCTTTCATCTGATGCCCAGAGCCTGGCCAAATGACTTCTTTTTCCCCTGCAAAATGGCCTCTCTTTGCGGCCACTCGCCCAGACACACTCTGGAAACCGAAGCTAGAAATTTCCAAATTTTGCTCGATTTCTCCAAAACCAAAGTGGTCAGAAGCTAGATCCCAGCTCGGCCTTATAGCCCCAAAGGCCAGCTTTCATCTGATACCCAGAACCTGGCCAAATGACTTCTTTCTCCCCTGCAAAATGGCCTCTCTTTGCGGCCACTCCCCCGGGCCCTCCCTGCCCACCCAAGCTAGAAATTTCCAAATTTTGCTGGATTTCTCCAAAACCAAAGTGGTCAAAAGCTAGGCCCATGCAAATCCTCATTGCCCCAAACGCCAGCTTTCATCTGATGCCCAGAGCCTGGCCAAACGACTTCTTTTTCCCCTGCAAAATGGCCTCTCTTTGCGGCCACTCGCCCGGACACACTCTGGCCACCCAGGACCGAAATTTCCAAATTTTGCTCAATTTCTCCAAAAGTAAAGTGGTCAGAATGTAAGTCCCAGCAAGTCCTTATAGCTCCAAATGCCTGCTTCCATCTGATGCCCAGTGCCTGGCCAAATGACTTCTTTTTCCCCTGCAAAATGGCCTCTCTTTGCGGCCACTCGCCCTGGCCCGCCCTGACCACCCAAGCCAGAAATTTCCAAATTTTGCTGGATTTCTCCAAAACCAAAGTGGTCAGAAGATAGGCCCATGCAAATCCTCATTGCCCCAAACGCCAGCTTTCATCTGATGCCCAGAGCCTGGCCAAACGACTTCTTTTTCCCCTGCAAAATGGCCTCTCTTTGCGGCCACTCGCCCTGGCCCACCCTGACCACCCAAGCTAAAAATTTCCAAATTTTGCTGGATTTCTCCAAAACTGAAGTGGTCAGAAGCTAGATCCCAGCTCGGCCTTATAGCCCCAAACGCCAGCTTTCATCTGATGCCCAGAGCCTGGCCAAATGACTTCTTTTTCCCCTGCAAAATGGCCTCTCTTTGCGGCCACTTCGCCTGGCCCACCCTGACCACACAAGCTAGAAATTTCCAAATTTTGTTCGATTTCTAGAAAACTAAAGTGGTCACAAGCTAGATCCCAGCTCGGCCTTATAGCCCCAAATGCCAGCTTTCATCTGATGCCCAGAGCTTGGCCAAATGACTTCTTTTTCCCCTGCAAAATGGCCTCTCTTTGCGGCCAGTTCGCCCTGGCCCACCCTGACCACCCAAGCAAAAATTTCCAAATTTTGCTGGATTTCACCAAAACTACAGTGGTCCGATGCTAGATCCCAGCTCAGCCTTATAGCCCCAAATGCCAGCTTTCATCTGATGCCCAGAGCCTGGCCAAATGACTTCTTTTTCCCTGCAAAATGGCCTCTCTTTGTGGCCACTCCCCCGGGCCCACCCAGACCACCCAAACAAAAATTTCCAAATTTTGCTGGATTTCTCCAAAACCAAAGTGGTCAGAAGCTAGATCCCAGCTCGGCCTTATAGCCCCAAACACCAGCTTTCATCTGATGCCCAGAGCCTGGCCAAATGACTTCTTTTTCCCCTGCAAAATGGCCTCTCTTTGCGGCCACTCGACCTGGCCCGCCCCTGACCACCCAACCTAAAAATTTCCAAATTTTGTTGGATTTCTAGACAACTACAGTGGTCAGAAGCTAGATCCCAGCTCGGCCTTATAGCCCCAAACGCCAGCTTTCATCTGATGCCCAGAGCCTGGCCAAATGACTTCTTTTTCCCCTGCAAAATGGCCTCTCTTTGCGGCCACTCGCCCTGGCCCACCCTGACCACCCAACCTAAAAATTTCCAAATTTTGTTGGATTTCTAGACAACTACAGTGGTCAGAAGCTAGATCCCAGCTCGACCTTATAGCCCCAAACACCAGCTTTCATCTGATGCCCAGAGCCTGGCCAAACGACTTCTTTTTCCCCTGCAAAATGGCCTCTCTTTGCGGCCACTCCCCCTGGCCCACCCTGACCACCCAAGCTAAAAATTTCCAAATTTTGTTGGATTTCTAGACAACTACAGTGGTCAGAAGCTAGATCCCAGCTCGGCCTTATAGCCCCAAACACCAGCTTTCATCTGATGCCCAGTGCCTGGCCAAATGACTTCTTTTTCCCCTGCAAAATGGCCTCTCTTTGCGGCCACTCGCCCTGGCCCGCCCTGACCACCCAAGCTAGAAATTTCCAAATTTTGCTGGATTTCTCCAAAACCAAAGTGGTCAGAAGATAGGCCCATGCAAATCCTCATTGCCCCAAACGCCAGCTTTCATCTGATGCCCAGAGCCTGGCCAAACGACTTCTTTTTCCCCTGCAAAATGGCCTCTCTTTGCGGCCACTCCCCCGGGCCCACCCTGACCACCCAAGCAAAAATTTCCAAATTTTGCTGGATTTCTCCAAAACCAAAGTGGTCAGAAGCTAGATCCCAGCTCGGCCTTATAGCCCCAAACGCCAGCTTTCATCTGATGCCCAGAGCCTGGCCAAATGACTTCTTTTTCCCCTGCAAAATGGCCTCTCTTTGCGGCCACTTCGCCTGGCCCACCCTGACCACACAAGCTAGAAATTTCCAAATTTTGTTGGATTTCTAGAAAACTAAAGTGGTCAGAAGCTAGATCCCAGCTCGGCCTTATAGCCCCAAACGCCAGCTTTCATCTGATGCCCAGAGCCTGGCCAAATGACTTCTTTTTCCCCTGCAAAATGGCCTCTCTTTGCGGCCAGTTCGCCCTGGCCCACCCTGACCACCCAAGCAAAAATTTCCAAATTTTGCTGGATTTCACCAAAACTACAGTGGTCAGATGCTAGATCCCAGCTTGACCTTATAGCCCCAAACACCAGCTTTCATCTGATGCCCAGAGCCTGGCCAAATGACTTCTTTTTCCCCTGCAAAATGGCCTCTCTTTGCGGCCACTCCCCCGGGCCCACCCAGACCACCCAAACAAAAATTTCCAAATTTTGCTGGATTTCTCCAAAACCAAAGTGGTCAGAAGCTAGATCCCAGCTCGGCCTTATAGCCCCAAACGCCAGCTTTCATCTGATGCCCAGAGCCTGGCCAAATGACTTCTTTTTCCCCTGCAAAATGGCCTCTCTTTGCGGCCACTCGACCTGGCCCGCCCTGACCACCCAACCTAAAAATTTCCAAATTTTGTTGGATTTCTAGACAACTACAGTGGTCAGAAGCTAGATCCCAGCTCGGCCTTATAGCCCCAAACACCAGCTTTCATCTGATGCCCAGAGCCTGGCCAAATGACTTCTTTTTCCCCTGCAAAATGGCCTCTCTTTGCTGCCACTCGCCCTGGCCCGCCCCGACCACCCAACCTAAAAATTTCCAAATTTTGTTGGATTTCTAGACAACTACAGTGGTCAGAAGCTAGATCCCAGCTCGACCTTATAGCCCCAAACACCAGCTTTCATCTGATGCCCAGAGCCTGGTCAAACGACTTCTTTTTCCCCTGCAAAATGGCCTCTCTTTGCGGCCACTCCCCCTGGCCCACCCTGACCACCCAAGCTAAAAATTTCCAAATTTTGTTGGATTTCTAGACAACTACAGTGGTCAGAAGCTAGATCCCAGCTCGGCCTTATAGCCCCAAACACCAGCTTTCATCTGATGCCCAGAGCCTGGCCAAATGACTTCTTTTTCCCCTGCAAAATGGCCTCTCTTTGCGGCCACTCGCCCTGGCCCACCCTGACCACCCAACCTAAAAATTTCCAAATTTTGTTGGATTTCTAGAAAAACTAAAGTGGTCAGAAGCTAGATCCCAGCTCAGCCTTATAGCCCCAAACGCCAGCTTTCATCTGATGCCCAGGGCCTGGCCAAATGACTTCTTTTTCCCCTGCAAAATGGCCTCTCTTTGCGGCCACTTCGCCCTGGCCCACCCTGACCACCCAAGCAAAAATTTCCAAATTTTGCTGGATTTCTCCAAAACTACAGTGGTCAGAAGCTAGATCCCAACTCAGCCTTATAGCCCCAAATGCCAGCTTTCATCTGATGCCCAGAGCTTGGCCAAATGACTTCTTTTTCCCCTGCAAAATGGCCTCTCTTTGCAGCCACTCCCCCGGGCCCACCCTGACCACCCAACCTAAAAATTTCCAAATTTTGTTGGATTTCTCCAAAACCAAAGTGGTCAGAAGCTAGATCCCAGCTCGGCCTTATAGCCCAAACGCCAGCTTTCATCTGATGCCCAGAGCCAGGCAAAATGACTTCTTTTTCCCCTGCAAAATGGCCTCTCTTTGCGGCCACTCGCCCTGGCCCGCCCTGACCACCCAACCTAAAAATTTCCAAATTTTGTTGGATTTCTAGACAACTACAGTGGTCAGAAGCTAGATCCCAGCTCGGCCTTATAGCCCCAAACACCAGCTTTCATCTGATGCCCAGAGCCTGGCCAAATGACTTCTTTTTCCCCTGCAAAATGGTCTCTCTTTGCGGCCACTCGCCCAGACACACTCTGGAAACCGAAGCTAGAAATTTCCAAATTTTGCTCGATTTCTCCAAAACCAAAGTGGTCAGAAGCTAGATCCCAGCTCGGCCTTATAGCCCCAAAGGCCAGCTTTCATCTGATACCCAGAACCTGGCCAAATGACTTCTTTCTCCCCTGCAAAATGGCCTCTCTTTGCGGCCACTCCCCCGGGCCCTCCCTGCCCACCCAAGCTAGAAATTTCCAAATTTTGCTGGATTTCTCCAAAACCAAAGTGGTCAAAAGCTAGGCCCATGCAAATCCTCATTGCCCCAAACGCCAGCTTTCATCTGATGCCCAGAGCCTGGCCAAACGACTTCTTTTTCCCCTGCAAAATGGCCTCTCTTTGCGGCCACTCGCCCGGACACACTCTGGCCACCCAGGACCGAAATTTCCAAATTTTGCTCAATTTCTCCAAAAGTAAAGTGGTCAGAATGTAAGTCCCAGCAAGTCCTTATAGCTCCAAATGCCTGCTTCCATCTGATGCCCAGTGCCTGGCCAAATGACTTCTTTTTCCCCTGCAAAATGGCCTCTCTTTGCGGCCACTCGCCCTGGCCCGCCCTGACCACCCAAGCTAGAAATTTCCAAATTTTGCTGGATTTCTCCAAAACCAAAGTGGTCAGAAGATAGGCCCATGCAAATCCTCATTGCCCCAACGCCAGCTTTCATCTGATGCCCAGAGCCTGGCCAAATGACTTCTTTTTCCCCTGCAAAATGGCCTCTCTTGGCGGCCACTCCCCCGGGCCCGCCCTGACCACCCAAGCTAAAAATTTCCAAATTTTGTTGGATTTCTAGACAACTACAGTGGTCAGAAGCTAGATCCCAGCTCGGCCTTATAGTCCCAAACGCCAGCTTTCATCTGATGCACAGAGCCTGGCCAAATTACTTCTTTTTCCCCTGCAAAATGGCCTCTCTTTGCGGCCACTCGCCCTGGCCCGCCCTGACCACCCAACCTAAAAATTTCCAAATTTTGTTGGATTTCTAGACAACTACAGTGGTCAGAAGCTAGATCCCAGCTCGGCCTTATAGCCCCAAACACCAGCTTTCATCTGATGCCCAGAGCCTGGCCAAACGACTTCTTTTTCCCCTGCAAAATGGCCTCTCTTTGCGGCCACTCGCCCTGGCCCGCCCTGACCACCCAACCTAAAAATTTCCAAATTTTGTTGGATTTCTAGACAACTACAGTGGTCAGAAGCTAGATCCCAGCTCGGCCTTATAGCCCCAAACACCAGCTTTCATCTGATGCCCAGAGCCTGGCCAAATGACTTCTTTTTCCCCTGCAAAATGGCCTCTCTTTGCGGCCACTTCGCCCTGGCCCACCTTGACCACCAAAGCAAAAATTTCCAAATTTTGCTGGATTTCTCCAAAACTACAGTGGTCAGAAGCTAGATCCCAACTCAGCCTTATAGCCCCAAATGCCAGCTTTCATCTGATGCCCAGAGCCTGGCCAAATGACTTCTTTTTCCCCTGCAAAATGGCCTCTCTTTGCGGCCACTTGCCCTGGCCCACCCTGACCACCCAAGCTAAAAATTTCCAAATTTTGCTGGATTTCTCCAAAACCAAAGTGGTCAGAAGCTAGATCCCAGCTCGGCCTTATAGCCCCAAACGCCAGCTTTCATCTGATGCCCAGAGCCTGGCCAAATGACTTCTTTTTCCCCTGCAAAATGGCCTCTCCTCTCTTTGCGGCCACTTCGCCCTGGCCCACCCTGACCACCCAAGCAAAAATTTCCAAATTTTGCTGGATTTCTCCAAAACCAAAGTGGTCAGAAGCTAGATCCCAGCTCGGCCTTATAGCCCCAAACGCCAGCTTTCATCTGATGCACAGAGCTTGGCCAAACGACTTCTTTTTCCCCTGCAAAATGGCCTCTCTTTGCGGCCACTCCCCCGGGCCCACCCTGACCACCCAACCTAAAAATTTCCAAATTTTGCTGGATTTCTCCAAAACTGAAGTGGTCAGAAGCTAGATCCCAGCTCGGCCTTATAGCCCCAAACGCCAGCTTTCATCTGATGCCCAGAGCCTGGCCAAATGACTTCTTTTTCCCCTGCAAAATGGCCTCTCTTTGCGGCCACTTCGCCTGGCCCACCCTGACCACACAAGCTAGAAATTTCCAAATTTTGTTCGATTTCTAGAAAACTAAAGTGGTCAGAAGGTAGATCCCAGCTCGGCCTTATAGCCCCAAACGCCAGCTTTCATCTGATGCCCAGAGCTTGGCCAAATGACTTCTTTTTCCCCTGCAAAATGGCCTCTCTTTGCGGCCAGTTCGCCCTGGCCCACCCTGACCACCCAAGCAAAAATTTCCAAATTTTGCTGGATTTCACCAAAACTACAGTGGTCAGATGCTAGATCCCAGCTCAGCCTTATAGCCCCAAATGCCAGCTTTCATCTGATGCCCAGAGCCTGGCCAAATGACTTCTTTTTCCCCTGCAAAATGGCCTCTCTTTGTGGCCACTCCCCCGGGCCCACCCAGACCACCCAAACAAAAATTTCCAAATTTTGCTGGATTTCTCCAAAACCAAAGTGGTCAGAAGCTAGATCCCAGCTCGGCCTTATAGCCCCAAACACCAGCTTTCATCTGATGCCCAGAGCCTGGCCAAATGACTTCTTTTTCCCCTGCAAAATGGCCTCTCTTTGCGGCCACTCCCCCGGGCCCGCCCTGACCACCCAACCTAAAAATTTCCAAATTTTGTTGGATTTCTAGACAACTACAGTGGTCAGAAGCTAGATCCCAGCTCGGCCTTATAGCCCCAAACGCCAGCTTTCATCTGATGCCCAGAGCCTGGCCAAATGACTTCTTTTTCCCCTGCAAAATGGCCTCTCTTTGCGGCCACTCGCCCTGGCCCACCCTGACCACCCAACCTAAAAATTTCCAAATTTTGTTGGATTTCTAGACAACTACAGTGGTCAGAAGCTAGATCCCAGCTCGACCTTATAGCCCCAAACACCAGCTTTCATCTGATGCCCAGAGCCTGGCCAAACGACTTCTTTTTCCCCTGCAAAATGGCCTCTCTTTGCGGCCACTCCCCCTGGCCCACCCTGACCACCCAACCTAAAAATTTCCAAATTTTGTTGGATTTCTAGACAACTACAGTGGTCAGAAGCTAGATCCCAGCTCGGCCTTATAGCCCCAAACGCCAGCTTTCATCTGATGCACAGAGCCTGGCCAAATGACTTCTTTTTCCCCTGCAAAATGGCCTCTCTTTGCAACCACTTACCCTGGCCCACCCTGACCAACCAAGCTAAAAATTTCCAAATTTTGTTGGATTTCTAGACAACTACAGTGGTCCGAAGCTAGATCCCAGCTCGACCTTATAGCCCCAAACACCAGCTTTCATCTGATGCCCAGAGCCTGGCCAAATGACTTCTTTTTCCCCTGCAAAATGGCCTCTCTTTGCGGCCACTTCGCCCTGGCCCACCCTGACCACCCAAGCAAAAATTTCCAAATTTTGCTGGATTTCTCCAAAACCAAAGTGGTCAGAAGCTAGATCCCAGCTCGGCCTTATAGCCCCAAACGCCAGCTTTCATCTGATGCCCAGAGGTTGGCCAAAGGACTTCTTTTTCCCCTGCAAAATGGCCTCTCTTTGCGGCCACTCGCCCTGGCCCACCCTGACCACCCAAGCAAAAATTTCCAAATTTTGCTGGATTTCTCCAAAACCAAAGTGGTCAGAAGCTAGATCCCAGCTCGGCCTTATAGCCCCAAACGCCAGCTTTCATCTGATGCGCAGAGCCTGGCCAAATGACTTCTTTTTCCCCTGCAAAATGGCCTCTCTTTGCGGCCAGTTCGCCCTGGCCCACCCTGACCACCCAAGCAAAAATTTCCAAATTTTGCTAGATTTCACCAAGACAACAGTGGTCAGATGCTAGATCCCAGCTCGACCTTATAGCCCCAAACACCAGCTTTCATCTGATGCCCAGAGCCTGGCCAAATGACTTCTTTTTCCCCTGCAAAATGGCCTCTCTTTGCGGCCACTCCCCCGGGCCCACCCAGACCACCCAAACAAAAATTTCCAAATTTTGCTGGATTTCTCCAAAACCAAAGTGGTCAGAAGCCAGATCCCAGCTCGGCCTTATAGCCCCAAACGCCAGCTTTCATCTGATGCCCAGAGCCTGGCCAAATGACTTCTTTTTCCCCTGCAAAATGGCCTCTCTTTGCGGCCACTCCCCCGGGCCCGCCCTGACCACCCAACCTAAAAATTTCCAAATTTTGTTGGATTTCTAGACAACTACAGTGGTCAGAAGCTAGATCCCAGCTCGGCCTTATAGCCCCAAACGCCAGCTTTCATCTGATGCCCAGAGCCTGGCCAAATGACTTCTTTTTCCCCTGCAAAATGGCCTCTCTTTGCTGCCACTCGCCCTGGCCCACCCCGACCACCCAACCTAAAAATTTCCAAATTTTCTTGGATTTCTAGACAACTACAGTGGTCAGAAGCTAGATCCCAGCTCGACCTTATAGCCCCAAACACCAGCTTTCATCTGATGCCCAGAGCCTGGCCAAACGACTTCTTTTTCCCCTGCAAAATGGCCTCTCTTTGCAGCCACTCGCCCTGGCCCACCCTGACCACCCAAGCTAAAAATTTCCAAATTTTGTTGGATTTCTAGACAACTACAGTGGTCAGAAGCTAGATCCCAGCTCGACCTTATAGCCCCAAACACCAGCTTTCATCTGATGCCCAGAGCCTGGCCAAATGACTTCTTTTTCCCCTGCAAAATGGCCTCTCTTTGCGGCCACTCGCCCTGGCCCACCCTGACCACCCAACCTAAAAATTTCCAGATTTTGTTGGATTTCTAGACAACTACAGTGGTCAGAAGCTAGATCCCAGCTCGGCCTTATAGCCCCAAACGCCAGCTTTCATCTGATGCCCAGAGCCTGGCCAAACGACTTCTTTTTCCCCTGCAAAATGGCCTCTCTTTGCGGCCACTTCGCCTGGCCCACCCTGACCACACAAGCTAGAAATTTCCAAATTTTGTTGGATTTCTAGAAAACTAAAGTGGTCAGAAGCTAGATCCCAGCTCAGCCTTATAGCCCCAAACGCCAGCTTTCATCTGATGCCCAGAGCCTGGCCAAATGACTTCTTTTTCCCCTGCAAAATGGCCTCTCTTTGCGGCCACTTCGCCCTGGCCCACCCTGACCACCCAAGCAAAAATTTCCAAATTTTGCTGGATTTCTCCAAAACTACAGTGGTCAGAAGCTAGATCCCAACTCAGCCTTATAGCCCCAAATGCCAGCTTTCATCTGATGCCCAGAGCCTGGCCAAATGACTTCTTTTTCCCCTGCAAAATGGCCTCTCTTTGCAGCCACTCCCCCGGGCCCACCCTGACCACCCAACCTAAAAATTTCCAAATTTTGTTGGATTTCTCCAAAACCAAAGTGGTCAGAAGCTAGATCCCAGCTCGGCCTTATAGCCCCAAACGCCAGCTTTCATCTGATGCCCAGAGCCAGGCAAAATGACTTCTTTTTCCCCTGCAAAATGGCCTCTCTTTGCGGCCACTCGCCCTGGCCCGCCCTGACCACCCAACCTAAAAATTTCCAAATTTTGTTGGATTTCTAGACAACTACAGTGGTCAGAAGCTAGATCCCAGCTCGGCCTTATAGCCCCAAACGCCAGCTTTCATCTGATGCGCAGAGCCTGGCCAAATGACTTCTTTTTCCCCTGCAAAATGGCCTCTCTTTGCGGCCACTCGCCCAGACACACTCTGGAAACCGAAGCTAGAAATTTCCAAATTTTGCTCGATTTCTCCAAAACCAAAGTGGTCAGAAGCTAGATCCCAGCTCGGCCTTATAGCCCCAAATGCCAGCTTTCATCTGATACCCAGAACCTGGCCAAATGACTTCTTTCTCCCCTGCAAAATGGCCTCCCTTTGCGGCCACTCCCCCGGGCCCTCCCTGCCCACCCAAGCTAGAAATTTCCAAATTTTGCTGGATTTCTCCAAAACCAAAGTGGTCAAAAGCTAGGCCCATGCAAATCCTCATTGCCCCAAACGCCAGCTTTCATCTGATGCCCAGAGCCTGGCCAAACGACTTCTTTTTCCCCTGCAAAATGGCCTCTCTTTGCGGCCACTCGCCCGGACACACTCTGGCCACCCAGGACCGAAATTTCCAAATTTTGCTCAATTTCTCCAAAAGTAAAGTGGTCAGAATGTAAGTCCCAGCAAGTCCTTATAGCTCCAAATGCCTGCTTCCATCTGATGCCCAGTGCCTGGCCAAATGACTTCTTTTTCCCCTGCAAAATGGCCTCTCTTTGCGGCCACTCGCCCTGGCCCGCCCTGACCACCCAAGCTAGAAATTTCCAAATTTTGCTGGATTTCTCCAAAACCAAAGTGGTCAGAAGATAGGCCCATGCAAATCCTCATTGCCCCAAACGCCAGCTTTCATCTGATGCCCAGAGCCTGGCCAAATGACTTCTTTTTCCCCTGCAAAATGGCCTCTCTTTGCGGCCACTCCCCCGGGCCCACCCAGACCACCCAAACAAAAATTTCCAAATTTTGCTGGATTTCTAGAAAACTAAAGTGGTCAGAAGCTAGATCCCAGATCGGCCTTATAGCCCCAAACGCCAGCTTTCATCTGATGCACAGAGCCTGGCCAAATGACTTCTTTTTCCCCTGCAAAATGGCCTCTCTTTGCGGCCACTTGCCCTGGCCCACCCTGACCACCCAAGATAAAAATTTCCTAATTTTGTTGGATTTCTAGACAACTACAGTGGTCAGAAGCTAGATCCCAGCTCGACCTTATAGTCCCAAACACCAGCTTTCATCTGATGCCCAGAGCCTGGCCAAATGACTTCTTTTTCCCCTGCAAAATGGCCTCTCTTTGCGGCCACTTCGCCCTGGCCCACCCTGACCACCCAAGCAAAAATTTCCAAATTTTGCTGGATTTCTCCAAAACCAAAGTGGTCAGAAGCTAGATCCCAGCTCGGCCTTATAGCCCCAAACGCCAGCTTTCATCTGATGCCCAGAGCCTGGCCAAATGACTTCTTTATCCCCTGCAAAATGGCCTTTCTTTGCGGCCACTTCGCCCTGGCCCACCCTGACCACCCAAGCAAAAATTTCCAAATTTTGCTGGATTTCACCAAAACTAGAGTGGTCAGATGCTAGATCCCAGCTCAGCCTTATAGCCCCAAACGCCAGCTTTCATCTGATGCCCAGAGCCTGGCCAAATGACTTCTTTTTCCCCTGCAAAATGGCCTCTCTTTGCGGCCACTCCCCCGGGCCCACCCTGACCACCCAAACAAAAATTTCCAAATTTTGCTGGATTTCTCCAAAGCCAAAGTGGTCAGAAGCTAGATCCCATCTCAGCCTTATAGCCCCAAATGCCAGCTTTCATCTGATGCCCAGAGCCTGGCCAAATGACTTCTTTTTCCCCTGCAAAATGGCCTCTCTTGGCGGCCACTCCCCCGGGCCCACCCTGACCACCCAACCTAAAAATTTCCAAATTTTGTTGGATTTCTAGACAACTACAGTGGTCAGAAGCTAGATCCCAGCTCGGCCTTATAGCCCCAAACGCCAGCTTTCATCTGATGCACAGAGCCTGGCCAAATGACTTCTTTTTCCCCTGCAAAATGGCCTCTCTTTGCGGCCACTCGCCCTGGCCCGCCCTGACCACCCAACCTAAAAATTTCCAAATTTTGTTGGATTTCTAGACAACTACTGTGGTCAGAAGCTAGATCCCAGCTCGACCTTATAGCCCCAAACGCCAGCTTTCATCGGATGCCCAGAGCCTGGCCAAACGACTTCTTTTTCCCCTGCAAAATGGCCTCTCTTTGTGGCCACTCCCCCGGGCCCACCCAGACCACCCAAACAAAAATTTCCAAATTTTGCTGGATTTCTCCAAAACCAAAGTGGTCAGAAGCTAGATCCCAGCTCAGCCTTATAGCCCCAAACACCAGCTTTCATCTGATGCCCAGAGCCTGGCCAAATGACTTCTTTTTCCCCTGCAAAATGGCCTCTCTTTGCGGCCACTCCCCCGGGCCCACCCTGACCACCCAACCTAAAAATTTCCAAATTTTGTTGGATTTCTAGACAACTACAGTGGTCAGAAGCTAGATCCCAGCTCGGCCTTATAGCCCCAAACGCCAGCTTTCATCTGATGCCCAGAGCCTGGCCAAATGACTTCTTTTTCCCCTGCAAAATGGCCTCTCTTTGCGGCCACTCGCCCTGGCCCACCCTGACCACCCAACCTAAAAATTTCCAAATTTTGTTGGATTTCTAGACAACTACAGTGGTCAGAAGCTAGATCCCAGCTCGACCTTATAGCCCCAAACACCAGCTTTCATCTGATGCCCAGAGCCTGGCCAAATGACTTCTTTTTCCCCTGCAAAATGGCCTCTCTTTGCGGCCACTCCCCCTGGCCCACCCTGACCACCCAAGCTAAAAATTTCCAAATTTTGTTGGATTTCTAGACAACTACAGTGGTCAGAAGCTAGATCCCAGCTCGGCCTTATAGCCCCAAACGCCAGCTTTCATCTGATGCACAGAGCCTGGCCAAATGACTTCTTTTTCCCCTGCAAAATGGCCTCTCTTTGCAACCACTTGCCCTGGCCCACCCTGACCAACCAAGCTAAAAATTTCCAAATTTTGTTGGATTTCTAGACAACTACAGTGGTCAGAAGCTAGATCCCAGCTCGACCTTATAGCCCCAAACACCAGCTTTCATCTGATGCCCAGAGCCTGGCCAAATGACTTCTTTTTCCCCTGCAAAATGGCCTCTCTTTGCGGCCACTTCGCCCTGGCCCACCCTGACCACCCAAGCAAAAATTTCCAAATTTTGCTGGATTTCTCCAAAACCAAAGTGGTCAGAAGCTAGATCCCAGCTCGGCCTTATAGCCCCAAACGCCAGCTTTCATCTGATGCACAGAGCTTGGCCAAACGACTTCTTTTTCCCCTGCAAAATGGCCTCTCTTTGCGGCCACTCCCCCGGGCCCACCCTGACCACCCAAGCAAAAATTTCGAAATTTTGCTGGATTTCTCCAAAACCAAAGTGGTCAGAAGCTAGATCCCAGCTCGGCCTTATAGCCCCAAACGCCAGCTTTCATCTGATGCCCAGAGCCTGGCCAAATGACTTCTTTTTCCCCTGCAAAATGGCCTCTCTTTGCGGCCACTTCGCCTGGCCCACCCTGACCACACAAGCTAGAAATTTCCAAATTTTGTTGGATTTCTAGAAAACTAAAGTGGTCAGAAGCTAGATCCCAGCTCGGCCTTATAGCCCCAAACGCCAGCTTTCATCTGATGCCCAGAGCCTGGCCAAATGACTTCTTTTTCCCCTGCAAAATGGCCTCTCTTTGCGGCCAGTTCGCCCTGGCCCACCCTGACCACCCAAGCAAAAATTTCCAAATTTTGCTGGATTTCACCAAAACTACAGTGGTCAGATGCTAGATCCCAGCTCGACCTTATAGCCCCAAACACCAGCTTTCATCTGATGCCCAGAGCCTGGCCAAATGACTTCTTTTTCCCCTGCAAAATGGCCTCTCTTTGCGGCCACTCCCCCGGGCCCACCCAGACCACCAAAACAAAAATTTCCAAATTTTGCTGGATTTCTCCAAAACCAAAGTGGTCAGAAGCTAGATCCCAGCTCGGCCTTATAGCCCCAAACGCCAGCTTTCATCTGATGCCCAGAGCCTGGCCAAATGACTTCTTTTTCCCCTGCAAAATGGCCTCTCTTTGCGGCCACTCCCCAGGGCCCGCCCTGACCACCCAACCTAAAAATTTCCAAATTTTGTTGGATTTCTAGACAACTACAGTGGTCAGAAGCTAGATCCCAGCTCGGCCTTATAGCCCCAAACGCCAGCTTTCATCTGATGCCCAGAGCCTGGCCAAATGACTTCTTTTTCCCCTGCAAAATGGCCTCTCTTTGCGGCCACTCCCCAGGGCCCGCCCTGACCACCCAACCTAAAAATTTCCAAATTTTGTTGGATTTCTAGACAACTACAGTGGTCAGAAGCTAGATCCCAGCTCGACCTTATAGCCCCAAACACCAGCTTTCATCTGATGCCCAGAGCCTGGCCAAACGACTTCTTTTTCCCCTGCAAAATGGCCTCTCTTTGCGGCCACTCGCCCTGGCCCACCCTGACCACCCAAGCTAAAAATTTCCAAATTTTGTTGGATTTCTAGACAACTACAGTGGTCAGAAGCTAGATCCCAGCTCGACCTTATAGCCCCAAACACCAGCTTTCATCTGATGCCCAGAGCCTGGCCAAATGACTTCTTTTTCCCCTGCAAAATGGCCTCTCTTTGCGGCCACTTCGCCCTGGCCCACCCTGACCACCCAAGCAAAAATTTCCAAATTTTGCTGGATTTCTCCAAAACCAAAGTGGTCAGAAGCTAGATCCCAGCTCGGCCTTATAGCCCCAAACGCCAGCTTTCATCTGATGCACAGAGCTTGGCCAAACGACTTCTTTTTCCCCTGCAAAATGGCCTCTCTTTGCGGCCACTCCCCCGGGCCCACCCTGGCCACCCAAGCAAAAATTTCCAAATTTTGCTGGATTTCTCCAAAACCAAAGTGGTCAGAAGCTAGATCCCAGCTCGGCCTTATAGCCCCAAACGCCAGCTTTCATCTGATGCCCAGAGCATGGCCAAATGACTTCTTTTTCCCCTGCAAAATGGCCTCTCTTTGCGGCCACTTCGCCTGGCCCACCCTGACCACACAAGCTAGAAATTTCCAAATTTTGTTGGATTTCTAGAAAACTAAAGTGGTCAGAAGCTAGATCCCAGCTCGGCCTTATAGCCCCAAACGCCAGCTTTCATCTGATGCCCAGAGCCTGGCCAAATGACTTCTTTTTCCCCTGCAAAATGGCCTCTCTTTGCGGCCAGTTCGCCCTGGCCCACCCTGACCACCCAAGCAAAAATTTCCAAATTTTGCTGGATTTCACCAAAACTACAGTGGTCAGATGCTAGATCCCAGCTCGACCTTATAGCCCCAAACGCCAGCTTTCATCTGATGCCCAGAGCCTGGCCAAATGACTTCTTTTTCCCCTGCAAAATGGCCTCTCTTTGCGGCCACTCCCCCGGGCCCACCCAGACCACCCAAACAAAAATTTCCAAATTTTGCTGGATTTCTCCAAAACCAAAGTGGTCAGAAGCTAGATCCCAGCTCGGCCTTATAGCCCCAAACGCCAGCTTTCATCTGATGCCCAGAGCCTGGCCAAATGACTTCTTTTTCCCCTGCAAAATGGCCTCTCTTTGCGGCCACTCGACCTGGCCCGCCCTGACCACCCAACCTAAAAATTTCCAAATTTTGTTGGATTTCTAGACAACTACAGTGGTCAGAAGCTAGATCCCAGCTCGACCTTATAGCCCCAAACACCAGCTTTCATCTGATGCCCAGAGCCTGGCCAAACGACTTCTTTTTCCCCTGCAAAATGGCCTCTCTTTGCGGCCACTCGCCCTGGCCCACCCTGACCACCCAAGCTAAAAATTTCCAAATTTTGTTGGATTTCTAGACAACTACAGTGGTCAGAAGCTAGATCCCAGCTCGACCTTATAGCCCCAAACACCAGCTTTCATCTGATGCCCAGAGCCTGGCCAAATGACTTCTTTTTCCCCTGCAAAATGGCCTCTCTTTGCGGCCACTCGCCCTGGCCCACCCTGACCACCCAACCTAAAAATTTCCAGATTTTGTTGGATTTCTAGACAACTACAGTGGTCAGAAGCTAGATCCCAGCTCGGCCTTATAGCCCCAAACGCCAGCTTTCATCTGATGCCCAGAGCCTGGCCAAACGACTTCTTTTTCCCCAGCAAAATGGCCTCTCTTTGCGGCCACTTCGCCTGGCCCACCCTGACCACACAAGCTAGAAATTTCCAAATTTTGTTGGATTTCTAGAAAACTAAAGTGGTCAGAAGCTAGATCCCAGCTCAGCCTTATAGCCCCAAACGCCAGCTTTCATCTGATGCCCAGAGGTTGGCCAAACGACTTCTTTTTCCCCTGCAAAATGGCCTCTCTTTGCGGCCACTTCGCCCTGGCCCACCCTGACCACCCAAGCAAAAATTTCCAAATTTTGCTGGATTTCTCCAAAACTACAGTGGTCAGAAGCTAGATCCCAGCTCGGCCTTATAGCCCCAAACGCCAGCTTTCATCTGATGCCCAGAGCCTGGCCAAATGACTTCTTTTTCCCCTGCAAAATGGCCTCTCTTTGCGGCTACTCGCCCTGGCCCACCCTGACCACCCAACCTAGAAATTTCCAAGTTTTGTTGGATTTCTAGACAACTACAGTGGTCAGAAGCTAGATCCCAGCTCGGCCTTATAGCCCCAAACACCAGCTTTCATCTGATGCTCAGAGCCTGGCCAAATGACTTCTTTTTCCCCTGCAAAATGGCCTCTCTTTGCAGCCACTCCCCCGGGCCCACCCTGACCACCCAAGCTAGAAATTTCCAAATTTTGCTGGATTTCTCCAAAACTGAAGTGGTCAGAAGCTAGATCCCAGCTCGGCCTTATAGCCCCAAACGCCAGCTTTCATCTGATGCCCAGAGCCTGGCCAAATGACTTCTTTTTCCCCTGCAAAATGGCCCCTCATTGTGGCCACTCACCCTGGCCCACCCTGGCCACCCAACCTAGAAATTTCCAAATTTTGTTGGATTTCTAGACAACTACAGTGGTCAGAAGCTAGATCCCAGCTCGGCCTTATAGCCCCAAACGCCAGCTTTCATCTGATGCCCAGAGCATGGCCAAATGACTTCTTTTTCCCCTGCAAAATGGCCTCTCTTTGCGGCCACTCCCCCTGGCCCACCCTGACCACCCAACCTAAAAATTTCCAAATTTTGTTGGATTTCTAGACAACTACAGTGGTCAGAAGCTAGATCCCAGCTCGGCCTTATAGCCCCAAACGCCAGCTTTCATCTGATGCACAGAGCCTGGCCAAATGACTTCTTTTTCCCCTGCAAAATGGCCTCTCTTTGCGGCCACTCGCCCTGGCCCGCCCTGACCACCCAACCTAAAAATTTCCAAATTTTGTTGGATTTCTAGACAACTACTGTGGTCAGAAGCTAGATCCCAGCTCGACCTTATAGCCCCAAACGCCAGCTTTCATCGGATGCCCAGAGCCTGGCCAAACGACTTCTTTTTCCCCTGCAAAATGGCCTCTCTTTGTGGCCACTCCCCCGGGCCCACCCAGACCACCCAAACAAAAATTTCCAAATTTTGCTGGATTTCTCCAAAACCAAAGTGGTCAGAAGCTAGATCCCAGCTCAGCCTTATAGCCCCAAACACCAGCTTTCATCTGATGCCCAGAGCCTGGCCAAATGACTTCTTTTTCCCCTGCAAAATGGCCTCTCTTTGCGGCCACTCCCCCGGGCCCACCCTGACCACCCAACCTAAAAATTTCCAAATTTTGTTGGATTTCTAGACAACTACAGTGGTCAGAAGCTAGATCCCAGCTCGGCCTTATAGCCCCAAACGCCAGCTTTCATCTGATGCCCAGAGCCTGGCCAAATGACTTCTTTTTCCCCTGCAAAATGGCCTCTCTTTGCGGCCACTCGCCCTGGCCCACCCTGACCACCCAACCTAAAAATTTCCAAATTTTGTTGGATTTCTAGACAACTACAGTGGTCAGAAGCTAGATCCCAGCTCGACCTTATAGCCCCAAACACCAGCTTTCATCTGATGCCCAGAGCCTGGCCAAATGACTTCTTTTTCCCCTGCAAAATGGCCTCTCTTTGCGGCCACTCCCCCTGGCCCACCCTGACCACCCAAGCTAAAAATTTCCAAATTTTGTTGGATTTCTAGACAACTACAGTGGTCAGAAGCTAGATCCCAGCTCGGCCTTATAGCCCCAAACGCCAGCTTTCATCTGATGCACAGAGCCTGGCCAAATGACTTCTTTTTCCCCTGCAAAATGGCCTCTCTTTGCAACCACTTGCCCTGGCCCACCCTGACCAACCAAGCTAAAAATTTCCAAATTTTGTTGGATTTCTAGACAACTACAGTGGTCAGAAGCTAGATCCCAGCTCGACCTTATAGCCCCAAACACCAGCTTTCATCTGATGCCCAGAGCCTGGCCAAATGACTTCTTTTTCCCCTGCAAAATGGCCTCTCTTTGCGGCCACTTCGCCCTGGCCCACCCTGACCACCCAAGCAAAAATTTCCAAATTTTGCTGGATTTCTCCAAAACCAAAGTGGTCAGAAGCTAGATCCCAGCTCGGCCTTATAGCCCCAAACGCCAGCTTTCATCTGATGCACAGAGCTTGGCCAAACGACTTCTTTTTCCCCTGCAAAATGGCCTCTCTTTGCGGCCACTCCCCCGGGCCCACCCTGACCACCCAAGCAAAAATTTCGAAATTTTGCTGGATTTCTCCAAAACCAAAGTGGTCAGAAGCTAGATCCCAGCTCGGCCTTATAGCCCCAAACGCCAGCTTTCATCTGATGCCCAGAGCCTGGCCAAATGACTTCTTTTTCCCCTGCAAAATGGCCTCTCTTTGCGGCCACTTCGCCTGGCCCACCCTGACCACACAAGCTAGAAATTTCCAAATTTTGTTGGATTTCTAGAAAACTAAAGTGGTCAGAAGCTAGATCCCAGCTCGGCCTTATAGCCCCAAACGCCAGCTTTCATCTGATGCCCAGAGCCTGGCCAAATGACTTCTTTTTCCCCTGCAAAATGGCCTCTCTTTGCGGCCAGTTCGCCCTGGCCCACCCTGACCACCCAAGCAAAAATTTCCAAATTTTGCTGGATTTCACCAAAACTACAGTGGTCAGATGCTAGATCCCAGCTCGACCTTATAGCCCCAAACACCAGCTTTCATCTGATGCCCAGAGCCTGGCCAAATGACTTCTTTTTCCCCTGCAAAATGGCCTCTCTTTGCGGCCACTCCCCCGGGCCCACCCAGACCACCAAAACAAAAATTTCCAAATTTTGCTGGATTTCTCCAAAACCAAAGTGGTCAGAAGCTAGATCCCAGCTCGGCCTTATAGCCCCAAACGCCAGCTTTCATCTGATGCCCAGAGCCTGGCCAAATGACTTCTTTTTCCCCTGCAAAATGGCCTCTCTTTGCGGCCACTCCCCAGGGCCCGCCCTGACCACCCAACCTAAAAATTTCCAAATTTTGTTGGATTTCTAGACAACTACAGTGGTCAGAAGCTAGATCCCAGCTCGGCCTTATAGCCCCAAACGCCAGCTTTCATCTGATGCCCAGAGCCTGGCCAAATGACTTCTTTTTCCCCTGCAAAATGGCCTCTCTTTGCGGCCACTCCCCAGGGCCCGCCCTGACCACCCAACCTAAAAATTTCCAAATTTTGTTGGATTTCTAGACAACTACAGTGGTCAGAAGCTAGATCCCAGCTCGACCTTATAGCCCCAAACACCAGCTTTCATCTGATGCCCAGAGCCTGGCCAAACGACTTCTTTTTCCCCTGCAAAATGGCCTCTCTTTGCGGCCACTCGCCCTGGCCCACCCTGACCACCCAAGCTAAAAATTTCCAAATTTTGTTGGATTTCTAGACAACTACAGTGGTCAGAAGCTAGATCCCAGCTCGACCTTATAGCCCCAAACACCAGCTTTCATCTGATGCCCAGAGCCTGGCCAAATGACTTCTTTTTCCCCTGCAAAATGGCCTCTCTTTGCGGCCACTTCGCCCTGGCCCACCCTGACCACCCAAGCAAAAATTTCCAAATTTTGCTGGATTTCTCCAAAACCAAAGTGGTCAGAAGCTAGATCCCAGCTCGGCCTTATAGCCCCAAACGCCAGCTTTCATCTGATGCACAGAGCTTGGCCAAACGACTTCTTTTTCCCCTGCAAAATGGCCTCTCTTTGCGGCCACTCCCCCGGGCCCACCCTGGCCACCCAAGCAAAAATTTCCAAATTTTGCTGGATTTCTCCAAAACCAAAGTGGTCAGAAGCTAGATCCCAGCTCGGCCTTATAGCCCCAAACGCCAGCTTTCATCTGATGCCCAGAGCATGGCCAAATGACTTCTTTTTCCCCTGCAAAATGGCCTCTCTTTGCGGCCACTTCGCCTGGCCCACCCTGACCACACAAGCTAGAAATTTCCAAATTTTGTTGGATTTCTAGAAAACTAAAGTGGTCAGAAGCTAGATCCCAGCTCGGCCTTATAGCCCCAAACGCCAGCTTTCATCTGATGCCCAGAGCCTGGCCAAATGACTTCTTTTTCCCCTGCAAAATGGCCTCTCTTTGCGGCCAGTTCGCCCTGGCCCACCCTGACCACCCAAGCAAAAATTTCCAAATTTTGCTGGATTTCACCAAAACTACAGTGGTCAGATGCTAGATCCCAGCTCGACCTTATAGCCCCAAACGCCAGCTTTCATCTGATGCCCAGAGCCTGGCCAAATGACTTCTTTTTCCCCTGCAAAATGGCCTCTCTTTGCGGCCACTCCCCCGGGCCCACCCAGACCACCCAAACAAAAATTTCCAAATTTTGCTGGATTTCTCCAAAACCAAAGTGGTCAGAAGCTAGATCCCAGCTCGGCCTTATAGCCCCAAACGCCAGCTTTCATCTGATGCCCAGAGCCTGGCCAAATGACTTCTTTTTCCCCTGCAAAATGGCCTCTCTTTGCGGCCACTCGACCTGGCCCGCCCTGACCACCCAACCTAAAAATTTCCAAATTTTGTTGGATTTCTAGACAACTACAGTGGTCAGAAGCTAGATCCCAGCTCGACCTTATAGCCCCAAACACCAGCTTTCATCTGATGCCCAGAGCCTGGCCAAACGACTTCTTTTTCCCCTGCAAAATGGCCTCTCTTTGCGGCCACTCGCCCTGGCCCACCCTGACCACCCAAGCTAAAAATTTCCAAATTTTGTTGGATTTCTAGACAACTACAGTGGTCAGAAGCTAGATCCCAGCTCGACCTTATAGCCCCAAACACCAGCTTTCATCTGATGCCCAGAGCCTGGCCAAATGACTTCTTTTTCCCCTGCAAAATGGCCTCTCTTTGCGGCCACTCGCCCTGGCCCACCCTGACCACCCAACCTAAAAATTTCCAGATTTTGTTGGATTTCTAGACAACTACAGTGGTCAGAAGCTAGATCCCAGCTCGGCCTTATAGCCCCAAACGCCAGCTTTCATCTGATGCCCAGAGCCTGGCCAAACGACTTCTTTTTCCCCAGCAAAATGGCCTCTCTTTGCGGCCACTTCGCCTGGCCCACCCTGACCACACAAGCTAGAAATTTCCAAATTTTGTTGGATTTCTAGAAAACTAAAGTGGTCAGAAGCTAGATCCCAGCTCAGCCTTATAGCCCCAAACGCCAGCTTTCATCTGATGCCCAGAGGTTGGCCAAACGACTTCTTTTTCCCCTGCAAAATGGCCTCTCTTTGCGGCCACTTCGCCCTGGCCCACCCTGACCACCCAAGCAAAAATTTCCAAATTTTGCTGGATTTCTCCAAAACTACAGTGGTCAGAAGCTAGATCCCAGCTCGGCCTTATAGCCCCAAACGCCAGCTTTCATCTGATGCCCAGAGCCTGGCCAAATGACTTCTTTTTCCCCTGCAAAATGGCCTCTCTTTGCGGCTACTCGCCCTGGCCCACCCTGACCACCCAACCTAGAAATTTCCAAGTTTTGTTGGATTTCTAGACAACTACAGTGGTCAGAAGCTAGATCCCAGCTCGGCCTTATAGCCCCAAACACCAGCTTTCATCTGATGCTCAGAGCCTGGCCAAATGACTTCTTTTTCCCCTGCAAAATGGCCTCTCTTTGCAGCCACTCCCCCGGGCCCACCCTGACCACCCAAGCTAGAAATTTCCAAATTTTGCTGGATTTCTCCAAAACTGAAGTGGTCAGAAGCTAGATCCCAGCTCGGCCTTATAGCCCCAAACGCCAGCTTTCATCTGATGCCCAGAGCCTGGCCAAATGACTTCTTTTTCCCCTGCAAAATGGCCCCTCATTGTGGCCACTCACCCTGGCCCACCCTGGCCACCCAACCTAGAAATTTCCAAATTTTGTTGGATTTCTAGACAACTACAGTGGTCAGAAGCTAGATCCCAGCTCGGCCTTATAGCCCCAAACGCCAGCTTTCATCTGATGCCCAGAGCATGGCCAAATGACTTCTTTTTCCCCTGCAAAATGGCCTCTCTTTGCGGCCACTCCCCCTGGCCCACCCTGACCACCCAAGCAAAAATTTCCAAATTTTGTTGGATTTCTAGACAACTACAGTGGTCAGAAGCCAGATCCCAGCTCAGCCTTATAGCCCCAAACGCCAGCTTTCATCTGATGCCCAGAGCCTGGCCAAACGACTTCTTTTTCACATGGAAAATGACCTCTCTTTGCGGCCACTCCCCCTGGCCCACCCTGACCCCCCAAGCTAGAAATTTCCAACTTTTGTTGAATTTCTCCAAAACTCAAGTGGCCAGAATCTAGATCCCAGCAAGTGCTCAGAGCCCCAAATGCCAGCTTTCATCTGATGCCCAGAGCCTGGCCAAATGACTTCTTTTTCCCCTGCAAAATGGCCTCTCTTTGCGGCCACTCGCCATGGCCCAGCCTGCCCACTCCAGACCGAAATTTCCACATTTTGTTGGATTTCTCCAAAACCTAAGTGGTCAGAAGCTAGGCCCATGCAAGTCCTCACAGCCCCAAAGGCCAGCTTTCATCTGATGCCCAGAGCCTGGCCAAATGACTTCTTTTTCCCCTGCAAAATAGCCTCTCTTTGCGGCCACTCCCCCTGGCCCACAGTGGCCACCCAAGCTAGAAATTTCCAAATTTTAATCGATTTCTCCAAAACCAAAGTGGTCAGAAGTTGGGCCCAGCTCGGCCTTATAGCCCCAAAGGCCAGCTTACGTCTGATGCACAGAGCCTGGCCAAATGACTTCTTTTTCCCCTGTAAAATGGCCTCTCTTTGCGGCCACTCGCCCTGGCCCACCCCGCCCACCCAAGATAGAAATTTCCAAATTTTAATCGATTTCTCCAAAACCAAAGTGGTCAGATGCTAGGCCCATGCAAATCCTCATTGCCCCAAACGCCAGCTTTCATCTGATGCCCAGAGCCTGGCCAAATGACTTCTTTTTCCCCTGCAAAATGGCCTCTCTTTGCGGCCACTCGCCCAGACACACTCTGGCCACCCAAGCTAGAAATTTCCAAATTTTGCTCAATTTCTCCAAAACCAAAGTGGTCAGAAGCTAGATCCCAGCTCGGCCTTATAGCCCCAAACGCCAGCTTTCATCTGATGCCCAGAACCTGGCCAAATGACTTCTTTCTCCCCTGCAAAATGGCCCCTCATTGTGGCCACTCACCCTGGCCCACCCTGGCCACCCAACCTAGAAATTTCCAAATTTTGTTGGATTTCTAGACAACTACAGTGGTCAGAAGCTAGATCCCAGCTCGGCCTTATAGCCCCAAACGCCAGCTTTCATCTGATGCCCAGAGCATGGCCAAATGACTTCTTTTTCCCCTGCAAAATGGCCTCTCTTTGCGGCCACTCCCCCTGGCCCACCCTGACCACCCAAGCAAAAATTTCCAAATTTTGTTGGATTTCTAGACAACTACAGTGGTCAGAAGCTAGATCCCAGCTCGGCCTTATAGCCCCAAACGCCAGCTTTCATCTGATGCCCAGAGCCTGGCCAAACGACTTCTTTTTCACATGGAAAATGACCTCTCTTTGCTGCCACTCCCCCTGGCCCACCCTGACCCCCCAAGCTAGAAATTTCCAAATTTTGTTGAATTTCTCCAAAACTCAAGTGGCCAGAATCTAGATCCCAGCAAGTGCTCAGAGCCCCAAATGCCAGCTTTCATCTGATGCCCAGAGCCTGGCCAAATGACTTCTTTTTCCCCTGCAAAATGGCCTCTCTTTGCGGCCACTCGCCATGGCCCAGCCTGCCCACTCCAGACCGAAATTTCCACATTTTGTTGGATTTCTCCAAAACCTAAGTGGTCAGAAGCTAGGCCCATGCAAGTCCTCACAGCCCCAAAGGCCAGCTTTCATCTGATGCCCAGAGCCTGGCCAAATGACTTCTTTTTCCCCTGCAAAATAGCCTCTCTTTGCGGCCACTCCCCCTGGCCCACAGTGGCCACCCAAGCTAGAAATTTCCAAATTTTGCTCGATTTCTCCAAAACCAAAGTGGTCAGAAGTTGGGCCCAGCTCGGCCTTATAGCCCCAAAGGCCAGCTTACGTCTGATGCACAGAGCCTGGCCAAATGACTTCTTTTTCCCCTGCAAAATGGCCTCTCTTTGCGGCCACTCCCCCTGGCCCACCCCGCCCACCCAAGATAGAAATTTCCAAATTTTAATCGATTTCTCCAAAACCAAAGTGGTCAGATGCTAGGCCCATGCAAATCCTCATTGCCCCAAACGCCAGCTTTCATCTGATGCGCAGAGCCTGGCCAAATGACTTCTTTTTCCCCTGCAAAATGGCCTCTCTTTGCGGCCACTCGCCCAGACACACTCTGGCCACCCAAGCTAGAAATTTCCAAATTTTGCTCAATTTCTCCAAAACCAAAGTGGTCAGAAGCTAGATCCCAGCTCGGCCTTATAGCCCCAAACGCCAGCTTTCATCTGATGCCCAGAACCTGGCCAAATGACTTCTTTCTCCCCTGCAAAATGGCCTCTCTTTGCGGCCACTCCCCCGGGCCCTCCCTGCCCACCCAAGCTAGAAATTTCCAAATTTTGCTGGATTTCTCCAAAACCAAAGTGGTCAGAAGCTAGGCCCATGCAAATCCTCATTGCCCCAAACGCCAGCTTTCATCTGATGCCCAGAGCCTGGCCAAACGACTTCTTTTTCCCCTGCAAAATGGCCTCTCTTTGCGGCCACTCGCCCGGACACACTCTGGCCACCCAGGACCGAAATTTCCAAATTTTGCTCAATTTCTCCAAAAGTAAAGTGGTCAGAATGTAAGTCCCAGCAAGTCCTTATAGCTCCAAATGCCTGCTTCCATCTGATGCCCAGTGTCTGGCCAAATGACTTCTTTTTCCCCTGCAAAATGGCCTCTCTTTGCGGCCACTCGCCCTGGCCCGCCCTGACCACCCAAGCTAGAAATTTCCAAATTTTGCTGGATTTCTCCAAAACCAAAGTGGTCAGAAGCTAGATCCCCGCTAGTCCTTATAGCCCCAAACACCAGCTTTCATCTGATGCACAGAGCCTGGCGAAATGACTTCTTTTTCCCCGGCAAAATGGCCTCTCTTTGCTGCCACTTGCCCTGGCCCACCCTGGCCACCCAAGCTACAAATTTCCACATTTTGCTGGATTTCTCCAAAACCAAAGTGGTCAGAAGCTAGGCCCATGCATGTCCTGACAGCCCCAAAGGCCAGCTTTCATCTGATGCCCAGAGCCTGGGTTTGTGACTTCTTTTTCCCACGCAAAATGGCCACTGTTGGCTGCCACTTGCCTTGGATGACCGTGGGTTGCCAACATGGAAATTTGCAAACTTTGCTGGATTTCCCCCAAACTAAAGCTGCCAGTAACGGCGACCTGCACCTCCTTAGAGCCCTAAATGCTAGCTTTTATCTGATACTCAAACCCTGGGGAAATGACTTTTTTTTCCGCTGGAAAATGGCCTTTGTTTGCGTCCACTCGCCCTAGCCAACCATCGTGGCTGCACAGTTGACACTGCTCATACACACAGCCTTAAATCCACCTTTCATCTGATACCCATACCCTGGAAAATTATTCTTTTTCCCATGGAAAATTGCCTCCGTTTGCAGCCACTTGCAACATCCAAGTGTGGATTGCCAAGCTAGAAATTTCCAAACTTTGCTGGCTTTCACCAAAACTGTATCTGCCACCAACTAGGACCCTTCTCGTCCTTAGTGCCCCAAAAGCCACCCTTCATCAGATGCCCAGACCGTGGGGAAATGACTTCTTTTTCCCATGGAAAATGGCCTCCATTTGCAGCACTCGCCCCTCATGGGATACAGCTGCAAATTGGATATTTTTAGGGCAGGTGGAACTCAGTGTCCATTGTGACTCAACACAAGTTCATTAATAATAGCAGAGTACAGTGACACCATGGAATCTTGGGGAACCTCGTGTCTCTTTTAAACACAGCCAGGCCCCATGGATCCAAGAAGACCCTGGGATGCAATAAAATCTTAAGGAACCAGGGATCAGCTATAAACACATCAGCCCCTCATGAAACTAAATGGAACATTGTGATGTAGTGGAATTTAATGTATTCAAGTCTCTACTTTGAGCAAGAGTGGCCTCATGGAACACAGGTGCCACGGGGACATTGCCAGGCCTAGTGAAAACAGGACTCCATTATTGCACAGCAAGGCCTCATGGAATCCAGGAGACAAATGTGACACAATGCAACATCTGCGAACCAAGCAGCAACTGCAAACACAAATAGCACATCCTTGAAGCGAGGTGCTGTTGGATCTTGTCAGTGTCTATTGTGACACAGCACAGCCTCATGATGCACAGTGACACCATCAAATCTTGAGGAGGCAAGTATTAATTGTGAACACTGTCAGACCTTATGGAAGCCAGGAGACCACTGTGATGCACTGGAATATAAAGGAACCAAGGCTCTACTTTGAGCAAGATGGTCCTCATGGCACACAGGTGACACTGGGACACTGCAAGGCCTAATAGAAACAAGCTTCTATTATTGCACAAAAAGGTCTCATGGCATCTGGGTGGCTGCTGTGTCACAATGGCATATGATAGAAGTAAATTTTCATGGCAAAGCTAAACGACCTCATGGCACACAGGAGACCACTGTGATGCCATGCAATCTTGGGGAATGCAGAGTCAACTGCAAACATGGCAGGGCCTCATGGAACACAGGTGCCACTGGGATATCCCCATTGCCCATGGAAACAAGTGTCCATTATGACACAGACAGGCCTAATGGAACACAGGAGACCACTGTGATGAAAGAAAATCTCAAGACACCAAGGCTCCATTGTGACACAGAGGGCTATCATGGAACCAAGGTAACCACTGTGATGTAATCGAGTCTTGGGGGAAAAAATTGAAATTTTGAACAACACGGGGCTTTATGGAACACAGGTTCCACTTATGTGGAACTAGGTGTCCATTGTAACACAGCAGAGACTCATGGAAGTCAGAAGATCATTATGATGCAATGGAATCTCAAGGATCTACTTTGATTAAGTGGGACATCATGGGCAACAGGTGTCCCTGGGACATTGCCAGGCCTAGTAGGAACAAGGCTCCATTTTTCAAAGCATGCCCTCAGGGCACCTAGAAGGCCACTGTGTTGTAAAGGAATATGATGGAAGCAAGTGTCCATTGCAACACGGGAATACCTCATGGCACCCAGGAGACCACAGTGACACAATGCAATCTCCGGGAACCAAGTGGCAACTGCAAACTCTAACCCCTACCCCTAACCCCTTACCCTAACCCTCTGTCCTTCTCCATCACCACTGTCCCACCACCCTTGTCCTCACACCAGGAAGCACTGCACTGCAAGCTAGAGGCCAAGGTGTAGGTTGTGCTCAAGCATGCTAGAAAACCCCATTCTGAAAAGAGATGTCTTCCCAAAATGCAATTTTGCATTCTTTCCCAAAGTTCATTTTTAGCCTGCCACCATCTTGGGAAGGACATCTTTGTTATGGTGCATGGTTCATTTGGTTTGTCCTGTTTCCCCCTGAAGTTATAATGGTTCGGTCCTGGGGTTCCCTTTCCCCTCCTCCCCTGGCAACCCCTCCTTTTGAGAGTGTCAGTTTTTTGTCTCCTCCCCTGTTTCCCTGGTTACCCTCTGTCAATCCCTCCCCAGGTTCCTGTCCATCACCCACTGTCTCCTTCCCTCTTTCCAGAAAGTTCTCCCCTCCTCAGTGGGTGATTGGATCGGGAAAAAGAGTCCCTCCCTGTCACATTCCCTATCTGCTAGCTGGCATGTTTCTCACGAGTTTGTTCCCTCCCAAGTTCTCCCTCATTGGTTGAAGTGTTGTATGTTCCGCCCCCTTTATAATCTGCTGTTTTCCCAGGCCATCGTCTTTTCTCAGCTGGATCCCCTGGAGACAATAAACTTCTGGACTTTGCCCCCGAGAAGAGTCCCTCTTTTCTTACTTCGCCTTCCTGCTGCCCACTGCTGCCTCCTGCTGAGGCGCTCCCCGGACGCCCCCGGCGCATCTGGGCAGTGCCCCCCCGCTGTCAGCTGCTGTGCCACAGCTCAGCCGGTGCGGACTCCTCCCCTGCTCGGGGGAGTAGAGAAAAACTCAGACAGCAGCTCGGCAATCTTGACTCACATGCCCATGCCACCATCTTGAGTGTACCTGTAGTGACTTCTGGCCATTACTGCCGTCTTGGGTGTGGTGTGATGCAAGTTCTGGTAAATCCTCACCATCCTGAAAGTAGCACTATGAGCTTGTTCTGGATCCACCATCTTGACTGTTATGGCATGTGACTTCCTGTCATGCTCACCATCTTGAGAATGGACTGATGCCAATTCCTGGCTCCTCTAGCATCTTGAGCACATTGTCATCACAGAATCACAGAATCACTAGGTTGGAAGAGACCTTTAAGATCATCTAGTCGAACCCATGCCCTAACACCACCTGAACTAAACCATGGCACTGGTTTAGTGGATGTGGTTTAGTGCCACATCCACTCTTTTTTAAACACATCCAGGAATGGTGACTCCACCACCTCCCTGGGCAGACAATTTCAGTTCTTTATCAGTCTTTCAGTAAAAAACTTTTTCCTAACATCCCACCTAAGTTTCCCTTGGCACAGCTTAAGAATGTGTCCTCTTGTTCTGTCAGTTGTTGCCTGGAAAAAGAGACTACCCCCCACCCCCCGACTGCAACCACCTTCCAGGTGTGATAAAAGGGTGTGATTCGTGCTAATACAATTGTAATTATATCAATAATTTGGGAAAATAATAAGAAGAAGTATATGTGATCAGTATCAAAGAGCAGGAGGGCTCCCTTACAGATGTTTCTTGTGAGAAACCAGATATAGAATGTCATGTTGGAATAAGCAGAATATTCAAAAGCAGAAACAGCCTTGAGGAGGAAAACTCCCAAACCAAAATTGGCATCAACTGATGTTAAGACAAATTCCAGAGCAAAAAGTGGCCTTGAATATTAATAAAGCTGGGACAATTCCAGACAAGGAGTCTAAAATAGTGGTCTTATCAATGAAATAAATAAGGTTTAATTGGAACAGAGTGCTTACTTATATAATACTAAGCTTAATGCACATGCGCCACCTGCCAGGTTATCCAGAGGGCATGTGAAGAAGACATGAGCCTTCCTCCAAGAAGACCACCGAAGAGCCAGAAGACCCCTTGGAAACAATGGGAGCATGCACTGTGCAGTAGAGTGACGCAGATTTCAAGAATCAAAAATAGGAGGAGATTTATGGGAAACTAATAATGAATATGTATTAGCACACAGTATATAAGTTGTGTTTGGATCCTTTTGCCTTCGTACATGAGGCGGGGTGGGAAGCCCTTCCTGTACCCCAATCGGTTTTGTTTATGCTTTCTCCAAACCACTCCCAAATTTCTGTAACTATTGAATTATATCTGCTTGTATTATTTCATCTCAATACTGAATTGTATCTGATTGTATTATTTCATCTTAATTAAAATTGCTGACCTCAATTAAAACTGCTGCTAAATTTTAAGTTTGTAGTTTCTTGAATTGGACAAATAGGACCTCATTCATAACACAGGTAATTGTAGAGAGTGATAAAGTCACCTCTGAGTCTCCTTTCCTCCAGCCTAAACAACCCCACCTCCCTCAGTGGTTCCTCACAGGGCTTGTGTTCCAAACCCTTCAAGTCATGCGAGTTCCTGCAGCCAAAGCCCAACACCACATGGCAAGAGCCCTCCCTCCTCACTTGGCTCTCTACAACCTTCCTCAGCTGTTATGAATAGAAAGTTGTATTTTTTTTAAGTTTCAGAGTTAAAAAAAACAAGCCAGACCGGGTTAGACTCCTTTGGTTTCGCTGCTGAAGAAAAGCTCTTCGAATACCTGTTAATGGACGGCAATTAACTGATTGTTTCCCTGATGCTGGCCACTTGCCAGGACAGACCCCTCCGAGGTAAAGAAAATAGGAGTGACATCGGAGCCAGTATGCAAATAAGAAATGCAGTGCACCTTGGGTTTTTACAGTTTTACAGTTTTTATAAGAAAAACCCCTAAAATCACGAGCCAACAAGTGACTTAAAGTGACATCTAAGGATGGGAGCATAGTCCCGTACCTGCTTGGATCTTTTTATTTCTCACCCTAACCTGAAAAGAAACTGATTAAAGAGACCCCCCGGGTTTTTAAACAAACAAACCAAGGACTCAACGACTCTCCCGTGAGGACAGAGTCCCCAGTTCTGTCTGCAGACCAGCGGACAAAGCTGCATCATCCTCCTCCTTCGTGCCACGCCTGGGAGCAACGGCGGCGAGGGCGCAACCCGTCGATTTCTCCCCACCTGAGCTGATTCTTCTTAATAAAGGCATTAAAAAGGAGAAAGATCTCCTGCCCATTTATTTCAGCTTGGGGGACTCGTCTGGGATAGCCACGCCTGAAGAGGACACCAGGACTGGGACGGCCGCCCACCCTGGACCTGCAGGACAGCTGGCTATCGGGACCAGAGAAGATCGGCTTGGGACAGTGACACGGAGCAGCGTCGGATAGGTGAGAATATCCGGCGGCGGGAGAGGGAGGCGAGCGAGTGTGTGTGAGTGAGACGAGGGCCGGCAGCCCGGCCCCTCGAAGCGAGTGAGGACCCCTCAGTACCGCGGTTCCGCACCCCCGCGAGGGGGCCGGCCGGGAACAGGGGGAAGCGAGTGGAACTGGTGATTGAGGCGCCTCCAGAGGGGTAAAGAGGACCCCCCTCCGGGCGTGCGGAGGAAATAGCTGTGTGAGTGGCACGCACCCCAAAGGCCCTGATACAGGTCCTAACGAAAGAAGTTAGGATTTAGGATATCAGGCAGTTTGGCCCAGACAAAGGGCACCTCAGAAGCCAGGGTTTCGAGGTTTGACTGTTTGAGCCTTGGCAAGGGAAGGCCAAGGTCTCTCTAAGTCCTGACGAAGGAGGTCAGGTGAACCTCAGAGGTCAAGACCTCGAGGAGAGGATGTTTTTTTGTATTTTGGTTGTTTGTTGAGTCTTGGCAAGAAGGCCAAGGTCTTAACAAAGTCCTGACGAAAAGGGTCAGTGAAATTGGAGTTTTGGCAGGAAGTCAAGACTTCTTAAATAAGATATATTTCCTTTAGAGAAAAAGATATCTTTGTGATTTGTTTAGAGGCAGAAAATAATGGGAGGGTGCGGTAGTAAGAAAAGTGGCCAAAGATTGAAGAATATACCTCCCCACAGTCCCCTAGGTGAACTATTAGAGAAATGGGACTTTATAGAAGGCACAGAAGGATTAGATAAAGTTAAGATGATTCATTACTGTTCAGAAGTGTGGCCAGAATTAGAAGTGCAAGGAGGATGGCCATGGTGTGGGACGAAAGACAAGTGGATGTGTCAACAGCTGAGTAACTATCTGACGGCTAGAGAAAATACTGATGCTGAGGAATTATTGTATATAGCTTGTTGGTTGAATGCTATAAAGAAAGAAGGAGTGCAAATTTGTAAAGTGCAGAGCAAGAAAGAAGGGAATGAAAGAGGAGATGCTAGAATTAAAGAAATTGGTAAAAGGTGGGACCCCCTAGACTACTTGCCTCCTGATGCCCCTCCACCTTATAACCCTCTCCTTCGAGCACCTCAAATAGCAGATCCAGTTCTTCTCCCAGCTGCCATGGGGGCCATTCCCTCACCACCCCCTTCGACTCCTTCAGCTGCTTCTGCACCACCACTAATACCTACTATGCAGCGGCGGCGGCTGGCCTCTGAGTCTCTGGATCTCCCGGCTAGCTGCGGCCAGCACCACTGGCAGCACTGGGGGAGGGGGCACCTTCCCGCTGGTAGACTTCCTGGGGAGAGTGCCTAAGGCTGAATGCCTTTAGAAAAGCGAGGATCCATGGAGCTGTTTGGAGAGGAGCAGGGCTGCGACCCACAGGAGAAATAAGGCAGGACCGCGTCGACAGGGAAAACGAAGGTGTTTATTGAAGGAGCGTCGAGCGCGGACAAAGCAAAGCATGCCCAGCAGGGCCTTATAACCAGAACAAAATGACCAATCCAAATTTTTGAGGGGAGGGGATAACACGTAACAAACATCTCGGGTATCCAACGGGGATAAACTGGGGGTAGAGCCCTGGCCCCTGATCCAATTACTCTATACCCAGGGTAGAAGGTTCTGGATGGAGGGGTGTGGGCACCGAGTGACAGACAGGCCGCCAGGGAGGGGAAAGGTGTAATTGATGGGGCAATCAAGAAGAGGGAGAGAGAGAGGGGGAGCCCAGGCAGAACCATAAACAGGAATGGGGGATATAGGAATAGACCAACGTAAAACTAACGCACCCCAACACTACTACACCTGCTGCATGCTCCACCCCTTCTCCAGCTCCACCTAACATGCTCCCAAGCTCTTCTCCCCCCCTACTGCAGTCCCTCCACCTCCTCCTAACTGGGACACAAATACCTCCTTATCTAGTAACCCCATATCACCAGGTACAGCCGTTGACTTACAGCAGGTCCAAGCTAGTGCTAATACCCCTCAAATGAACAATCTTGTGTCTGAAGATGGGCCATACTGTAGTACCCAATCCAAGACCTCCAAAGCAGAGAGACTTTTTCCCCTTAGAGAAGTTCCTATGGGAGGAGTAGCAGGAGGTGTTGGTTTTGTAAATGCTCCTCTAACTGCTTCTGAGGTGAGAGGATTCAAGAAGGAGTTAGGGAATCTAGTTGAAGACCCCGTGGGCATTGCTAACCAAGTGGATCAGTTTTTAGGTCCAAATTTCTACACTTGGGGAGAGATGAATTCCATTCTAAATATATTATTTTCCCCAGAAGAGTCCCGAATGATTAGGGCCGCAAGCATAAGAGTTTGGGAAAAAGATAACTGTCCAGGGCCCCAAGTGCCATCAGGAGAAGAAAAATTGCCACTAGTGGATCCCAATTGGAATCCTAACCAGGAGGAAGGGAGGAAGGCCATGATGGAGTACAGGTCCTTGATAATTCGAAGGATAAGAGAATCAATTCCCAAAGGAACCAATACAAAACTGGCATTTGAGGGTATACAGGAGAAAGATGAAACTGCTGCCACTTGGCTTAATCGCCTGAGGCGGAACTTTCAATTGTACTCCAAAACAGACCTGGACACCAGCGAAGGTGAAATGCTACTAAAAGTCCATTTTGTTACTAAATCTTGGCCTGATATACGGAGAAAACTGGAAAATATAGAGGATTGGCAAGAAAAAGATATTAATGAATTATTGAGGGAAGCATTGAAAGTGTATTTAAGGAGGGAAGAAGAAAAAACAATAGCCAAAGCCAAGATCATGGTTGCTATAGCTAGAGAAAGTGTGGGAGCAAACAACCCTTTCCTACAGTACAAGGCCACAAAAGAGTGGGGGGGTCCACCACCAGCAGCAGGCAAGGATACGGCAGTACTGTCAGGGACAGGAAGCATGGAGAGGCCTCGAGTCCCTTTGAGTGAAAGCTGCTGCTATTACTGTGGAGCAACTGGACCCCCCCCAAGACTGTTTAGCCTAAAGTTGTGAAACCTTTGCTAGCTGATCAAGATAGCAAAGGAAGCAGCTTTAAGACCAGAGGATCTGGTAAAAGTTTTTTTAAGCAGAAACCACACCCGAGTAGGGAAAAAGAGAGAAGAACTCATATTTTTGTGAAATTTAAAGTTACATCAAGGGATATGGGGGAGTGGTTAATATCTGACGGACGGGTGTTTCTAAACAAAGCACTTGCTGGGATGGTGCTAACAGAACTACAGAAATTAACCCACTGGGGAGTCCAAGGACTATGTGATTATTTCCTAAGAAATAACCTGTGCATAAGCGGATATGACCTAGCAAAAACAATTATAAAAGAGTGTTTAACTTGCCAAAAAGTGAACCAGAACGGAATGGTGAATACCATAGACTCAGACCGAGGTCCACATTTTGTAGCTCAAACATTGCACAATATAATTGAAGTTTTAGGAATAAAATGGAGATTGCATACTCCGTGCCACCCCCAGAGTTCTGGGAGGGTGGAACGAATGAACAAAACTCTCAAAAATGTATTGACTAAATTGATCGAAGAAACAAAAATGAATTGGCTAAAGTGTTTGCCCCTAGCGCTCTTGCGCATCAGAACAAGACCCCGGTCTGATATAGGGATTTCACCTTATGAAATGATGTTTGGATATAGCACAGGAGACTACCTGGAAGGAGAAGAAGCTACAAGGAAATACTTAGAAGTAATTGGAAGAACCCTAGAAGGACTTAGAAAAAGAAGATACCTCCCCCAAACCTCCCCTCTTGATACAAAAGCACATGACATCAACCCAGGAGATTGGATTTTAATAAAATCCTGGAATTATAGACCATTAATGCCTAAATTTGAAGGCCCCTTTCAGGTACTCCTCATCACTAATTCGGCTGTGCGAACCAGAGAAAAAGGTTGGACTCACATCACGAGAATTAAAAGGACCAGTCTCAGCCCCGGGCATTGGACAAGATTCGTCAGTGTCTCCCTCTGGTATTGGACCAGATTCTACACCACCCTCACACCCTAACTCGGGACAGGATTCAACCACATCGGAAGTTAATTCAGCTGAGTATACTATTATAAAAGGACCAAATGACTTAAAATTGACATTCAAAAAGACTGATGAACTGCATAAGAAAAAAGTTTAGAATCATAACATGTCTTAAAGTGTTTTAAGAAATTTGTAAAACTTAAAAATTGTTAATAAGTAATTCTGGTTAAGTCGTCCCAACTTGGTACCAAAGACCCCAGGTTAATCTTCTCCAGAGTGCTCCCCTAAGAGGGACCAAATTAGCAGGGACAGATCAAGAGAGGTTTAACCAGAGGAGCAAGAGACTCTAAAGAACTTGGAGACTTCTTCTCAGTAAAATCTTCAAGAGGCAAGGCCGGGTGGGCAGGCTGTGCAGGATGACCCATACCGGACTCTTGGGAAGGGTAGTAGTGCTGGCTCTGATTGCTGGTGGTGCTCTGGAGAGCCCAGGAGAGCTGTGCAATGAGTACTACCAACCTTTCTATGAGAAAGAAGTAAGCTCCTTGCTGAGAGTCCACAACAATTGTGTTAACCTCTCCCAATTGATCTTTTATCAAGAGAATAAGAAAATATATTGGATGACCCGGAACACCGCCACCTTTAGGCAGCCACTCCTGGGAGAGCACCCTGTAGGAGAAACCTGGTGGTGCTTTGAACGTAATGCTACTGAAGCAAACCTGGTAAATCTGGTAAAAGGAAAAAGTATTTCTAAATATTGGGAGGGCACGACAAAAATTAATATCTTTCAGGAAACCCCTAAACACCTGTTTTGGGTCAATGGTACCACAACATCCACTGAATTGCCAAGAGACTGGTCTAGTGGTAGCATCATTAAAATTATAAAACAAACTGTCTTTATAATACACAAAGAATCTGGATCAAGTTTAAGAGTTCCTATATATGAGGATTTGAGAAAAACAAAACTGAAGAAACAAGATATGTTAAACAAAATTTTGAAACTACAATCAGAATTAGAAGTAATATCTAATCAGACCGCATTGGCTCTTAATCATATTAATGACCAACTCAACCAAACCAAAACAGTAGTTTATCAAATCAAATTAATTGTGGCAGTCATTAGAAACACTTTAAACGAAATTAAAAAAATCTAGCATATTTAAGAAATCAAAAGACTCTTACACTTGATTCCAGTTAGTGGGATAATCTATGGATTTTCAAAAAAAGTTGGAAAACTATAACCTTCACTGTGGGTACACTTGTTAGTCTGTTCTTATTTCCATGTTTAACAAAAATAGTGACATCTGCTGTACAGAATAACCTAAGGATCTCTAAAGGAATTAACCTGAAAAAACCAAAAAGGGTAATGAAGTTTAGTAAATACGATCACCAGAGTGCTGAAGAAATGTATTATCAATACAAAAAAATATAGGAAATTCTATGTTAATGAGCCAAAAATTATAAGTTGATGCAAGCTTAAGCTTGATCAAAGAAAAATAGGGGGGAGCTGTTATGAATAGAAAGTTGTATTTTTTTTAAGTTTCAGAGTTAAAAAAACCAAGCCAGACCGGGTCAGACTCCTTTGGTTTCGCTGCTGAAGAAAAGCTCTTTGAATACCTGTTAATGGACGGCGATTAACTGATTGTTTCCCTGATGCTGGCCACTTGCCAGGACAGACCCCTCCGAGGTAAAGAAAATAGGAGTGACATCGGAGCCAGTATGCAAATAAGAAATGCAGTGCACCTTGGGTTTTTACAGTTTTACAGTTTTTATAAGAAAAACCCCTAAAATCACGAGCCAACAAGTGACTTAAAGTGACATCTAAGGATGGGAGCATAGTCCCGTACCTGCTTGGATCTTTTTATTTCTCACCCTAACCTGAAAAGAAACTGATTAAAGAGACCCCCCGGGTTTTTAAACAAACAAACCAAGGACTCAACGACTCTCCCGTGAGGACAGAGTCCCCAGTTCTGTCTGCAGACCAGCGGACAAAGCTGCATCATCCTCCTCCTTCGTGCCACGCCTGGGAGCAACGGCGGCGAGGGCGCAACCCGTCGATTTCTCCCCACCTGAGCTGATTCTTCTTAATAAAGGCATTAAAAAGGAGAAAGATCTCCTGCCCACGCGTGCTCCAGGGCCAGCAGGAGGCAACGGCAGGCATGGAAAGCGCCACAGTGACACTTCGACAAGTCACTCGCTGTCCGCATGTGCATTTCTTAGTTGCAGTACCGCTTTTTACCTGCAGGTGACACTACTGAGTCATTAAATAGCATATATGCGCCGTACCTCGTACTTGTCACCAGGTGGCAGCAGCGATTTAAGTACCAACCAAGATCTCGGCCTTTGAGTGACACACAAAAATGCTTTTTGTTTGAATACGCAGAGCTATTTCTATTGCCCTCGTAGAGATCATATTTTCTCCCATTTTTCAAGCCCTTTCTTGTTTAAAATATATATACAAAAGGTACATTTGTATTTTCAAAAACCCTATATATCTGTATTTAGAATTCCTTATACTCTCAAGATCCTGCACATAAAACAGTAAATAAAGGCTTGTATTTGGAAATCAATTTTTATAAAAATTATTTTATATATATATGTATAAAATATAAGAAAAGTTACCATTTTTAACTACCCTAACCGTTACCCCTTACAACTGCACCTAACCCAGCAACTCAGTGTCTCAGGAGCAGTTCAGAGGCAGCTCCCGGGAGCCCAAAGCCAGCCAGAGCCATAACTCCTAGCAGCTTTCATCTTGTAACAATCCTCCAACGTTCACAATTTTAGGAGGCAGGATCCCACTTTTAGCCCCCGGAGTGTGACTGTGAATGTTAGCTCTTTTCCATAGGAAGGAAAGCCTTGCAACCTACTGTCTCAGAGGCAGTTGAGATACAGCCCTGAGGAGTCCAAGGCCAGCCAGAGCCTGGCAGATTTCATCTGGAAGGAATCCTCTGATATTCACAAGTTTAGGAGGCAGAATCCCATTTTTGGATTATAGTGCCTGACCATGAATTGATGGCCCTTTTCCATATGAAGGAAAGCCTGGCAACCCACTGTCTTGTGGGCAGTTGTGTTCCTACCAAAACCACCCCATGATTCTGTGACTGGTAGTGCTTCAAGAAGTCCTGTTGAATGAGCTCAGGGATAGGTGTGCTGCTGCAGGCCAGTAACTGCACCATCATCCCAGTGTCTGTGGCTGGGCATGAGTCAAATGGCCCTTTCTAGATTTGGTGAGAACACCCTGAAAACAAGTTGATCTTTCCTCCTGAACATCTATAGCAGAACATGGAAATGAAGCGACAAATAAATGCAGGTTTTACTTATCTGGGTCTGCAGCTGTCATGAACTCCCTCCATTTCCTGATGCTCAGTCTTTTGGTCAGTGCCCAGTCCCCCACACTCTCCTCCCTGACAGTGCCCAGCACCATCCAGGATTGAGGGTCATCATCAAACACAGGGCAGCAGGACGGCTCAATGTGCATGGCACAGGCATAGCCCTGTGAACAGCCTGCTTGGTCATAAACACGCAAGATGTGCATTTGGATCTGTACACCAGCCCCAGAGCCACAGAAGCGATGGGTTCACATTGAGCCGATGGCATCAGCTACTGTTTGTTCTAAGGCTACTTTCTCTATGTTACTGTCGGTCCCAGTGACTTTACCGTTTTCATCCACACCAAAAAATAAATATCCACCCTCAGTGTTTGCAAAGGCAGAGACGCATTTAGGAAGGTTTTTTTCTGATATATTACAAGCTACTCTTTGTACTGCATTCCTTAAATTCAATATGTGTTGCCTCTGTGAAACCCAGGACCTTCCCAACCAGCACTTCATCTTTCTTTATAAAGAATCTCACCACAGCATTTTGGATGTCGTGCTCTTGGATGTTCAGAAGAGTCTCTTTTGCTCCCCCATCAAAACTCAACTGAGCTGTCTTGGGGGTCAGTCCATTCTCATTGTGGCACTTGGCACAGTTTTTCTTCCTCAGGAATTCAGGAACTTCTCTGGAAGTCATAGGATAAACCGATATGCTGGCCCTATAAAACACACCAGCGGTTAAGCTGCAGAGGTGCAACTTTGTGGCTGCACCTCCCAGCTCCGGACTTCCACAGCTCCATGTTTTAACAAAAAGCAGTAGGTTACTCCCCTGCTGCATCCATGCAAAGTATTCAGAGGCCTTGCTTCTGCCAGCACAATCTCCCAGAAAAAGTAATTCCTTCCTCATTCTCCATTCTTAATATTCCTCCTCCTGAATTCAGCAATGCACACACTGCTATGGAAAAGACTTTTTCTGTTTTCTGATTGCTAGACTTCTTTCTAGAACTCTTTCCCAAAAGTGTTTTCCCAATAACTACCAACACATCAGGATAGTTTGTGTTCAAATCAATCAGCAGCTGCCTCTCCTGTCTGGGCATTCTGATCCTGAAATGATATATTATTAAAAACACTCCATGATTATCACAGAATTGTTAGGGTTAGGAAAGCTCTGAGACTATGGAGTCCAACTGGTTCCATAGCCAAGGCCACCACTAACCCATGTCCCTCCCCATGTGCCACATCTACACATCTGTTAAATCCCTCCACAGATGGTGATTCCACCACTGGCCAGGGCAGCCTTTGCCAGAGCTGGAGAACCCTTTCACTGAAGAAACTTTTCCCCGATGTTCAACCTAAATCTCCCCTGAGAAAACTCGAGACTGTTTCCCCTCATGCCACTCCTTGTTCTGTGGGAGTAGAGCCCAACCCTCACCTTGCTTGCACCCTCCTGTCAGGGAGTTGTGCAGAGCAAGCAGGTCTCCCTTGAGCCTCCTTTTATCCAGACTGAGTCCCCGCAGCTTCCTCAGCTGCTCCTTATCAAATATGCTCCAGACCATTCCCCAGCTCCGCTACCCTTCACTGGACATGCAAAGAAGGGCATACACACGGTATCGGGACCAAGAAAACTTGGGAAAAGGAATAATTGGAAAATGAAAGTGAAAATTAAAATAATTTATTGCAAGGGCAGTCAGGTCTGAGCGGGCTTGGTGCGGAGGCCGCGGGTTAATGATGGGAATTGCTTGGGCGCTCTGGCACTGCCCTGAAGTCACGTCCAAAGCACATCCCCGCCTCCCTTAGCCGCGGCCGATTTTTCCCGCGCCCCGCGGACCCTGAGGGCGAAGAGCCCCGCCCCGCGGGCAGAGTCCCTTGGGTGAGCGGGGGCGGCTGCGGAGCGGGCAGAGCCCTGGGCCGGGGCCGCCATCGGAGCCGCTGCCTAGGGCGGAGGGGCCATCCCGGGCTCCTCTTCCCTCCCACCCGCCCCGAGCCGGCCCCGCCGGGCGATGCCGCCGGGCGATCCTGCCGACTCGTCTCGGGCTCGGGGTCGTCCCCCGCCCGCTCTAGACAGCGCCGGCGACCGCCAGGGAGGAGAGTGTGGAGAACGGGCACCGGGCGCTGACCGAACTTCCCGGGGAATCGGGCTCCGGGCCGGCTCCGTGGGCGCCGTAGGCGGCGAGTGCCGGCACATGGCCCCGTTTAGCGGAAACTTCCCCTTCCCCTTCCCTTCCCTTCCCGCACGGCCCCTCCCCACCCCGCGGACATCGTGCTCTGCATCTGTATTTCAAACAATTTAATTTTAAAAATATTCTATTCAGTGCTAAAATAACTTTCCACTTCCACGCGCGGTCGCGCCTCCAGCTTCACCAGGCTCGATCACGGACTCGGCGGGACATGCAGTGGCAGCGGGAGGAGAGTGAGGCTGGGGGGGCAGCGGGTATTGGGGAGCGGCACAGACCCATGGCGGGAGCGCTTCCGGGGAGCTCCAGCACCCTGCTGCTTCCTCTCCCACCTCGGGGACAGTGGGTACCTAGGCCGGGACAAGGCTCTCCAGCACAGGGCAGTGGCTTCCCCTGCTCTGCCGGCTCCCGGGGGATTCCAAATTCCATTCGGCTGGAGTTGTGCCCCGAGGCAGAGCCGAGGCCGGTCAGTACCTGCCCCCCGGGACGGGAAAGAGCTCCCCTCTCTCCCAGCATGAATGGCTTAAACTTAGCAGCTTATTGCACAGCGTCCCAGTGGGTCCCTGCCGGCCCCCCCCTCACTGCCCCCCACACCCACCACCACCTGCTCCCACAACCGAATGAACACATCACCTGGAGCAGGTGGAAGGTGGCTCTCCTGTTCCCAGCACCAGGGAAAGGGCAGGCAGGCAAACAGAATCTGCCAGTGTCCTGGGGACCATGGAGAGCAGGGAGACCCATGGAGAACCCCCCCACACATGCAGCCCACCCAGCAGAGACCCGCAGCTCTAGGGCAGGGAGCAGAGAGAGAGGGAGCCAATAAATAGAGGCAAACTTGCAGGTACTGGCAGCAGCCCCATCCATCGGGCAGGGCAGGGCAGAGCAGGGCAGGGCAGGGCAGGGGAGGGTAGGGCAGGGCGCACTTGATGCGAGTGGTGGGAGCCCCGACACTGGGGAAGGGGCAGGCTGGAGGGAAGGGCTGGTCCTGGGGAGGCCAGGCAGCTCTGCAAGGGGCTGGCGAAGGTGCCGGGCCAGGCAGGTTAGCTCTCCGAGGCTGTGTGGCACACAGAGTTCTGGTCAGCACAAAATCTCTTCAGAGGTGGCGCACCGGAGTCCTCCTCCTCTTCAGTTACCTGCAAGAGTCAGAGGTCACAGGCAGTGACACCGAGTTACACATGCCTAGACAAGGCTGTGTCACACCATAGGGACAGCCCAGGCTGTCACCTATGCACAGATCCCAGGGCACCAGGAATGGGAACCCACTCCAGCCCTGGAGCATGCCAGAATTGTTGTTTTCCCACACCCCCATATTGTTCTCTCACACTTCAACATTTGATCTGAACCAAGGGATAAAGACCAAAGCTCACAAAACCAGGAGGTTCTGGGAGCTCCCAGGGGGCACTTCAGGACTGCAGAGCAAGTCCATCTACCAAGATGCTTCTGCTACAAGAAGCAGCAACAATGGTCAAAGGGCCAATCTGGGTCCATGCACATTTAGAGATGGTTTAAATCCCCCTTCCCTTACCTGAGTCTCAAGGGGGACTGGCTCTTCCTTTGTGAGAGTGGGAGGCTCATCTGCCACTTCTGAGGAAGGCAGGGAGGGCTCTGGAGAGAACGGGTGGGTCAACAAAAATGCAGACCCAGCACCCAGGACAGAACACCTAACTAAATAAGTCCCCGATGCCCTGTCAGCTTCCAGCAGTGCCAAGGCCACCCACCAGGCCACCAACAGCCCTGGAGGGGCCTTCCCTGAGCCCACCCATCTGCCTCCTCCCTTCTCAGCCCAGCACCCACCTTCCAGGGTCTCCTGCCCCAGGGTAGGAGGCTGCGAGTCGTCTGTGCGGAAGTCAGACGTGTGGGCAGGACTCATGGACTCACTCTGCTGAGGACTGGGGCTGGAGTTGGGGCTGCTGTCCACCTTGAGCTGGTATACATCAGACAGGGAGCTCTGGTTGCTATTCTCATCTGCAGAAACAGCACCTGGTGAAAAAGAGCACCTTAATGCAGGGGCACAGGCACCCCAGGGTGTCACTACAAGCTGGGGTCTTGCTGAGAAGGCAGAGCATGGTCAGAGTTAAACAGGGGATTCACTGTTCCACATCAGCCTAAGGGCTGTCAGGCACAGGGCCGAGTTCTTCAGAACACAGTGGGAATCATATACACAACTGGCCATGGGAGAGGGAATATTCCTGCCCTGAGAATGAGCACTGTCAAATCCCACATCTGCAGCCTGGGATGGCCCTGTGCATCCAAGGGCAGGAATCTCCTGCTGTGTACCATGGTTTTGTTCCTCCTCTGTGAAGCAACACAAGGATTAATGCTCAGCACCTGTCTCCCAGTGAGGAAGCAGGCCTGGCACACACCTTGCCAAACTGCAGACCTGCAACATAACCCCACTGCATCTCCTGGGACTGCCAACAAACTCCTGATTTTCCTTAGCCACACAAAGAGGCGGGCTGGGCAGATATGCACACTACTTCAGCAGTGAGTCTGGCACTGCTGGAGCCTCTCCTGGCTCCACCACAGTGCCTAAACCAAGAGCAAGGCCAGGGACAGCCTTTTCCCCCTCACCCTAAGGTCCATGAAAGTAACTGTTGGAAAATCAAGCTTGGCTGCAGGTGGCTCTTGGCCTCTCCCCAGCAGAGCAGGGAAAGTGGGGATCAGGAAACCCCAGTCCTCCAGAAGCTTCCCACAGAAGATACCAGAAACAGCCCATTAAGACTCTCTAACAGCAAAAATGAACAGTTTGGACAGGGACAATCCAGAAGGGGATCAGCCCAACTCCACAGCTCAACTTCATAGCTCTCCATTCCATGCCAGTGCTCAGGGGTAAGCACTGCCCTTCCCCGTACCAGCAGCACACAAAACCAGCAATGTCCCAACTACTGTACAGCCTTGGAGTCTTTCCCCATGTTGAAGGGAGCTCAGCCCAGACCCACCTTGGAACTCCAGAAGGAGGGAGGAATTGGCAGAGGTGTCAGCTGGGAAGCCATTGGGTTCTCGGGTCGTGCTGCTACTAGATTTGGATTTCTCTTTCTAGAGGAGAGAAAGAAAATTACAAACACAATGACAGAGAAACACATGCTGCTTCAGAAGAACCATTCCCTTTTCTGTCTCCAGAAGCCCAGAGAGATGTGCTCAAGCTGGCCTTTTCCCTTGGCTTTGGAGGCACATTCCTAAGTGAGAGGCAAAACTCCGTCTATGAAGAGACTGGGAACCAGGAGAGAAGGAGCTGACGCCCATCTAGGAATGCCACGGAGTAAAGCAAATCCTTGGAGGAGTCAAGCAGAGAGTCTTAAGGGAAGCAGGAGGAGGCTCAAGGGAGCTTAGGGGGCTCGTTAATTCAGGGGAGGCTCAGGTTGGCTGAAGGGGCTCTTTGGGGCTGGGGGGTGCCCAAGAAGGCTTGACAGGGGCTCATGGGGCTTCAGAAGGGACTTGGTGGGGTTCGGGGCTCAGCTTGGGGAAGGATCAGGGGGGTGCTCAGCCGGGCTGGGAGGGCTCAGCGGGGGCCCGAGTGCTGGCTTGGCGAGGGCTCAGGGGTTTGGTGGCGTTCGGCGGAACTGAAGGGCTCGGAGGTGGCTCCGGGGGCTTCGGTGGTCGGTAGGGCTGGGAGAGGCTCGGAGCTCAACTTAACGGGGGTTGTTAAGGGAGCTAGGCTGGCTGTGGGCGGTGGCTCCCGGCTCATCTCCACGCGCGGTACCCACCTCCTTACTGTCCGCCACTGGCACCCACTTGAATATCCGCAGGGACGTGTCGCCCACCGTAACCCACTTCTTCTCCCTGCGGGACACAGCGGTGACGGGCCGGACCGGGCCTGGGGCACCATGGCAACAAACCGCACCATCCCGCCACGCTCCGGTTGGCGCAGAGGAGCGTCAGCTCAGCTCCGCGCAGCACTCCCCCCGCCCCCCGCACTGTGATTGGCCGGACCAACCGCCCATCACAGGCGCTTCCCACCCCCGCCCCGCTCCCATTGGTCGCCGCCCCCCCGCCAGCACCCGCTGGTTGGGCGCGCACTCCCGAGTCGCATCCCGCGGTACGGTGATTGGCTGCGCGCAGGCGGCGGGGCCCACCCCCCCGCGGGCCCGCCCTCACCATCTGCGGACGCGCTCGATGGCTGCCATCACCTTCTTGATGTCATCCTTGGCGCGGCTGCGGGTCTCGGCCCGCACCGAGCGCCCCGACATGGCGCGTGCAGCCCCGCAGCACCGGCCCCGCCGCACCCGCCGGCGCACCCGGCCCCGCGCACGCGCCCTGCGTGGCCCGCCCGCGCGCTGCGTTTCTTGCGTCACCACGCCCGACACGCCCCGGCTGCTGCGCCTGCGCAGACTTACACGCCCCTCAGTGGGCACGGAAACGACGCGCAGAGGCGGCGACGGTGCACCGCCATCTTCCTTCGGGGCAGGGCCCGCTGCGCACCACCGTGAGATCACCCTGAGACCCAGGGCCGGGGGAATGCTGCATCGTTACAGCACTGCCCCGTTCCATGCAGCAGAATCCCCACCGTTTAGCATCAACATTGAGCTTTGGCAGCTCTCTTGGGGAAAAAACAAACAAACAACCAAAAAACCTACCCCAAATCCACACAACTCCCATTTCTAAGCTCAGGAGAACTCGTAGGCATGCCTTAGCAATCAGTTTCATAGGATTCTGATGATCTAAGCCCGGGGGGAAAACAACACAAGAGTGTGACGCTGGGAGATGCCACTGTCGCCAGCCCTGTCCCACCCATCACAGAGCACACAAGGAAGGACCCAGGCACTCTTTTATTACTGTTGCTCACAGTTTACTTAAAAAAAAAAAAAAAAAGAAAACCATCCCCAAACCAGAGCACAGTTGCCTCCTGCTGTACAGGTAGCTTAGTGCTTCTTGCCATAGATGGCAGCCAACGCTTTGCGAGCGCTGGAGATCTGCTGCTCCAGCCTCTCCTGCGTGGCTTTGTTCCCAGTTTTTTTCAGCATGGCTTCCATCTCCTCCACCACAGCACGGTGCCCAGCAGTGTTGTGGAAGACACGGATAACACGGTCCCCACAGGACACGACATAGCGGCCAGTGGTGTCAAACGCAAGGTCTGTGATACAGTGGCTGTGCACGCCAAGAAAACGCTCCTCCTCCTCGCCGCGCCGTGTGTTGTACACCACAATGTCTGTGCTGCCTGCCACAGCGACCGTGCGGCTGTCAGGGGACAGGGCAATGCGGCATGGTTCCAGCACTGCACACTGCCCTGTCAGAAGCAGGTATGGGTCCTGCTGCTTCTTGTACTCCACATCTGTGTCCCAGAACTTCCATGTGCCGTCCTTTGACACAGTTGCCATCCTGCAGCCAAGAGAGCATAGAGAAAAAGGGTGGCACTTCTTACCCTGCCCTGCCCATGAACCAGGAATCCTCTGTGGAGAGAGATTTCTTGGGAAGGGTGATACAGCCTGTGTTCTCTTTCCAAAGCAAAAAAGCCTACCACTAGACCAGGCTGCTCCTTCCAACACAGACTTGAATGCTTCAAGGGATGGGGCAGCCACATCTTCTCTGGACAACTTGTGCCAGGGCCTCACCACCCTCACAACCAAGTCTTTATTCCTAATATCCCACATAACCCACTCTCTATCAGTCTGAAACCCTTCCCCTTTATCTTGTCACTCCAGGCCCCTGTAAATCTCTCTCCCATCTTTCTTGTCAGTTCCTTTCAGCTCCTAGAAAGCCACAATTACATAACCTGAAGCCTTCTATTTTTCAGGCTGAGCAATTCCAATTCTCTCAGCCTTTCCTCATACCAGAGCTGCTCCATCCCTCATGTTGGTGTCTCCTCTAGACTCACTCCAGCAGCTCCAAGTCCTTCCTGTGCTGGGGAGCTGGAGGCAGCTCTGCCAGTGGGGTCTCACCTGAGTGGGGAAGAGGGGCAGAATTCCACTCTCCCTTGTTAGCCTCACACTGTGGGATCAACCCAGGGGAATTTCTGGGCTGGGTCATGTCCACCTCTCACTCACCAGCACCCGCACGCTGCTTTCAGTCTGTTCATCCCCAGCTTGGATTGATACCAGGGGTTGCCCTGATCTGTTTGGGTGGCCAAGTCGGGAGTCTGATGGCTTGACCTGGATGCCACAACCTTCCCAGAGAGAGGTGCCACAAGAGACAACTTGCTGGGGGTCTCAGGCAGTCCTTCAGGTAACCTCAGCAAGGGGCAGGCAGCTCAGCTCCGAGCAGTGATTTCAGCTCTCAGTGATTTCAGCTCTGCCTTGCAAGGTGTACCCTGGCCAACACAGGGACAAAGAGACAGGAGCACTGTGTAGTTATTCCACAGAGTTCCTTTATTCCAGCACCCTGCAAAGGAGGCCAGGGACAACAGCTCCCCCCTGAACAGGGCAGAAGCAGGGATTTTTATGGGGAAAAGTGGAGATGGTACAAAAGGGAAAAACCAATCGGTCCCAACAAATCTACACGGGGTTCCAAAGCATGCTGGGAACTCACCATGACCAAGGAGGATTTCTCAAACCAGGAGGGTTTGAGAAGATCTTGTCACAGCCCATTCAAGGGGTACCTCTCCAAGGGGGAGGTTTGGCATGCCTATCTGCCTCCACACTGATCCAGGTGCAGCATCAGCACTTGGTCTCGTTAAACCAAATGAGATTCCTATGAGCAGGGAATATACAGGTGGCACGAGCCAGATTTGGCTCCCCAGAGCAGCATTTTACCCCCTGCAGCTCAGTGGTGCAGCTGGTGAACCCTGGAAGAAATGAGCTCACATGCTATTAGGGTAACTCAGAGCAGGTAACACACACATACCTCCTTGAGTCGTTGGAGAAGGAAAATGATTGTACACCAGCAGTGTGGTCTTTCAACTCAAAAGCTCTGGTCACCTCCCTGAAGTCTCCATTCTTGCTAAAACACACCTCCCACACCTTCACATCGGGGGTAAAGCCACAGGATGCCACAAACCTGTGTGAAGGAATAAGGAGAGACACAGGTTGCCTCTTACAGAGAACCTGAGCAAGGCACAGCCACAGCTCTGCAAACCTGTCCTGCCTCCTGCACTCAAGTCTGGTCAGCTGAATTTCCACTTTTCCCTGAAACCTGGCTGGTAAAATGAACACTAAGGAAGGGCACCAGAACAACTCAGGAATGAGAAACTCTCCAGTCAAAGCAGAAGAGCTAAATGCTTTTGATCCCCAACCTCCTGACACCAGGAGCAAGGCAAATCAACCTACACCAGCAAGTGATCTTCCCGAAAAACAGATCTCCCAGAAATAAAACCTTTATTTTTATAATTAACCTTTAAGAGGTCACAGACAAGTTCAAAATGCTGTTTTATTTGCATAGGGCATTTGCTCTATCCCACCCCAGCTACCTGAGGCCAAAGCTGTTCTCAGGTTACCAGAACAGCAGTGCTGAGGCAGGATGGCAACACAAGAGTGCCTGACTCCACATCAGCTCCATCTCCGGGGAGGCCAAAATACCTTTTTAAACTGTGGAACCCTCAGAAAATTGCATTACAATAACAACTAACTCCCAATGGTCTGAAACTGATGCTATCCTGTGCAAAGGAGCAGCCAGGAATCCTGCCTGTCACTCACCTCCCACAGGGTGACACTGTGGCATAGGCATTGTTCATCTGGTTGGTGTTAATGCTGGCCAGGACTTCACCCTTTGGGCTCCAGATCAGGATGGTGGTGTCACTGGAAGCTGTCATGATAAACTTCCCTGGGGAAAAAAAGGCAAAGATCAGGAGAGCTTCCAGATCTAACATTACCACCAACTCAATGAAGCCCCAGGATAACCTCTCCCTGCAGCTGGAGAAAACCAGCAGCAGCACCAAAATCCAAGGAGTATCAGTCTCCTAGAACAGAGTAAAGATCAATATCAGAAGACTCAGCTCCTGGTTATGCCTCAGTACTCCCCTGGGTCCTGTGCAGGCAGCAGACACTGAGCCCATGTGTGCCCTGTATTCGGGACCTTGAGCACCACAAGCAGAGCTGGGAGCCCCATGTGCAGGCCCACTGGGCTGTACCACAAACAGGAACAAACACTCCACCTGATGTGCATGCCCAAAATCAGCTTAAGGATAAGCACCTTTCAAGCTGTGGATTGCAGGCAGGCAACTGAATCCCAGCCACAACACCATGATCCATGATCGCTGGTTGTGCCCATGCTGGACTCCTGCCTGTTCCCACTTCCCCTTTTCCACCTCAGCCCAGGCAGGGAGTTGCCTGTTTACCTTCCAGCTACTTGTTGCAGGTTTAAGTTTTCGCTTTCACAGCTCCAGTTTCAGTTAACATTTTCCCTGCTCTCCTATTACAGAGTTGAACTCACATCCACCTGCTTCCAACTGCCACTGGCACATACCTGACACATTAATCCATCAAGCCGTCGTTACTAAAATGTAATTTCCACCCACCCACCTCCACCTCTGTTCTAGATGATCCCAGAAGTTCAAGACAGACTATATTAACTCACTAGAGAGATTTCTGACTGATTAAAGAGGGACTGGCAGCTCAGAGAACAGCAATCCTCTCAATATTGAGACCAGACCTCTGCAACAGCATCGCTGAAAATGTAATTTAAGAAACTGTGCATATCGGGGAGCTGGTTACAGGGATATTATTAGTGTGAAAACAATACCTTTTGATTCAGTTGGTAGCAAATTAAGTCAAAAAAACCCCATAAACTAATAGACTACAGAGTTCAGTACTGGTGCTGTACACAACCCTGAGAATGCCAAAAACTCCAACACTTTGAATCCAGCAGCTTCACAACGAAATCAAAGCTGATCTGGAGAGGTGAGCAGCTCATTTCCATACCTGTCTCTGCAATCCCTATGTTAATGACAGGAGCCTTGTGCTTTTTTGGGAAGTCCCCAGAAGTCGCAGTGAAGGTGAAGCTGCCATCATCCTTCTTGGTCATCTTATAGACACGAATAGTCTCAGCACTGGCCAGCCAGACAATGAAAGCCCTGTGGAAGGACAGGCTCTGAGCCCCAGCTCAGCCCAGGTCACTCAGAGGCACCTGGGAAGAGGGATATGGTGCCAGGTAACAATATTTACAAGGGCCAAGTTCTCTCCCTGTGTTGGCTCAACTGCAACACTGAATGAAAAAGATTGAAATTTATTATCCACACCAGGAAATAAAATCCCTTCCTCTCTTTCTAAAAGAGACCACTTCAAAAAGCCAAAACACATTCTTCCACCAAATTTCCCACCCAGCAAGAGCTCCCCTGACCACTGGAGAGACTCAGCAGCACATTCTAGCTGCAGAGTCAGCTGGCATTGACCTCAGCAGGTACCTTCCATAGGGGCAGCAACCTGGGTGCAGGGATATTTACCCTGAAAACCACATTAACCCACCAGGAGCTGAACTAGATGATCTCCAGAGGTCCCCTCCAACTCGAACTACTGTGATTCTGTGATTAAGTTCCAGCTGCTCTCAGGAAAAGCCATGGATCAGTGATATCATGATGATCCAGTGAGAGACGCTGCCTCCACCCATCCCAGAGCAACACCACTGATCCCACCACAGCTTGGCCATGAGACTGGCAGCTCTGCATGACATCCTGGTGCCAGTACAAGGTCTGGCCATACCGTGAGTCGGGGCTGAGGCGGACGAGCTCGGCATGGTCCAGCCCCATGTTGGCGCGCAGGCAGCGGTGCTCCCGTCCTGCCAGGTCCCGGGTGCTCCACAACCGCACTGTGCGGTCCTCGGAGCATGATGCCAGGTACTTGCCGTTGCTGCTGAAGTCCAGGCAGGTGACTGGGCTGCTGTGGCCCTGCAGAGAGAGAGTGGTCACAGAGAGCCCCCGGAGGATGCGGGGAGGGGATGGGGAGGAGCAGTAGAACACCAGCACCGGGCGGGGGGGGGAAGAAGGACACCGGCACAGGCAGGGCACGAGCATCGAGAGGCACACCTGCACCGACCCCGGCAGGACAACGGCACCGGGGGCGGACGGGGCACCGGCGGGGCACCAATATCGAGGGGGGACACCGATACCGAGGAGCACACTGGCATCAGCACCGGGAAGGCACCGGCCCCGTGCAAACGCGGTACCTTGAGGGCAGCCACCAGCAGCTGGTGTGCGAAGCTGTGCTGGTGTCGCTTCTCCCTGCGAGCTCTCGCCGCCTGCTTCGCCTTCCGTGGCTCCTCCGGCCTGGCGTGCCCGTTCGCCCTGGGTTCTGCGGGAGCAGAGGGGTCGGTGGGTACGGTTCAGCTACGCTCCGCGCTGCCCGGTGCCCCAGTGTCCGCACGGTACTCACCGTCCTGCGGGGCGGTGGGGATCTCCCGCGGAGCAGAGCGGAGCAGCGCGACCGCCAGCAGCAGGACAAGGATGAGGACGATGAGAGCGCCCGGCAGCACCGACCCACCCAGCACTGCTGCCGCCTCCATGTTCCCGCCGCCGCGTCAGCGGCCGGTACCAGGAGCGGGGGAACTTCCGTGTGCGCATACGCGACCCCGGTAATACGCGCAGGGCGGCCTCTGGCGGTGGTACTGCACCCCCCGCCCCGGCCGTCCCCCCATTCAGCAACGGACACTCCTGACCCCTTCCTAGCCCCTGCTCTCAGCCCCTCCCTCCCACAAGCCCCGTAAACCCCCCCAGACCCTCTTCTAACGCACTCCCCCAGCACCTGAGCACCCCAGCCCGTGCCCTATCATACAGCTTCTAGGTCCCCGTCCCAACCCCATCCCCCTGCCCTCATGCTCCCCAACCCCGGCTCCCCTACAGCCCCTGCTCCCGCAAACCCCGGCCATCACCTCCCGCCAGCTCTTACCTTAACCCCACCCCCTGCCTTCGCCAGCCTCTGTCCGCACCTCCCTTCACTCCCCCACAGCCTCTTCCTTCACTTGCCCCCAACCTCGGTTTCCCCCATTCCCCCCAGCCCCTGGCTCCCGTCCCAGTCCCGGCTTTCACGCCTTTCGGTGTCACCCCCCTCAGGTCCCGGCCCTTCCCGGCCGTGCCAAAGCGGTGCCGGGGCTGAAGAACCACGCGGAGGCTGTGGCACAGCAAGACCTTTATTGCAGGGGAACAGGCGCGGGACAGCCCTCATGCAGTCCCGACTCCCCACGCCGGTGCCCGTGGGACACCCCGGAGTCCCTGGAGCAGTCAGATGGAGGGCGTCCCAGCGCCGCCGGGGCGTCCCAGCGCCGCCACTGCCCGCGCCGCCTGCTCGGGGACACGGGCCGGGTCGCTGAGGATGGAGGTGGAGATGCTCAGCTGCCGCAGGGAACTCAAGACGGCTGCGGGGATAGCGGACAGGGGGCTGGAAGGCGTGACCCATCCTGGGGAAGACGGCGCTGCACGGCCCTGCTCCAGTCCCCGGAATGGTGGGACTGGTTGCTTCCACAGCCCCAGCAGACGCGGTGGAAGGAAACCCACCCCGAGGGGCTTTGGGGAGGGCTGAGCCTGCCCTGCCAGGACACGGGGTTGGGGCACTTCCGGCTCAGCCGGGGCGTGGATGTGACAGGAGCACGGGAAATCACTGAGCAGGAGCCGCAGGACTTCCCACAGATCAGCCTTTCCGTCCCCCAGGACACCCCTGTCCTTTTCCCCTCTGCCTTTCGAGGGTGCCTTTCATGGACTGAGGAGTCCATGCCTACCCAACTTGCTCAGGGTGCCACAGCCAGGCACAGGTCCACCTACTTGGCCGAAGTGCTGGGAGGGAGCAATGCTGGTCCAGCCAAGCGAGGGATGTTTGAGTGAGGCTCTCCATGCTGGCTGTGGACACCATTCCATTGAAAGACTCGAAGAGGGGCCGAATGATGATACTGAACTGGTGGGATCAGAGGAGTTAAGGACCAGCTTGGCTATGACAATGGTCTCACTCCTCCCAGGTGTGGGCATGACCTTCCTATGGCAGCAGGACAGACTTTCTTGTCTGGACATGGAGCAGAACTGCTGGAACAGCAGGACAGGCCATGGGACAGACCTGCTGACTTCCTTCCCAGCGCAGCACCACACCTGGCACTAGCCTAGACTGCTGGGGTGATGGTCTAAGTGTCACCTGGGTAGGCAGTGGGAGAGATTCAAAACCCCTGGGGTTTTTCATGGCTGGGGCTGCCAGAAAAGGTTGCTGAGACACAACACGTCCTCCAGAGCAGGTCAGGGAGCCAGCTAGCAAAGTGCTCATGGACAAGGCAGGACACCAGTGTGTCCCATAAGCTCTCCTATTACTTCCAGCCTGCAGATTTTGTGCAGGCAGTAACCCACAGACATCCCTCCACCACAAGCATGTGCTAGAGCCCATCTTGGCTTTACAATACCCCCTGTCCTGAGGAAGAAGCTCCCCAGCTCTGCATCAGAAGTCACCTCTGCCTTGTCCGGATGCCCTGTGCTGGATAGGACCATGGGCAGCAGTGCCTTTCATCACTCTGCCACTTGGGATTTCACAGACCTCACAGGCTCTGCCAGTGAGTCCCAGTGTGTCTAATCCATGCTCACAGAGGAGCAGATCCAGCCCTTTGCCCATAGGTTTCTTGGCCCTTGATCCTTGCCATCCCTGTGTTTCCAGGGTATGGCATGCAGCCACCAAGACCAAGCCATCATGTCCACAGCTTTGTGTCTGGACCTTTCCTAATCCATGGCTGCTGCCTCTCAGAGCAAGTTCCCATGTAATCAGGAGCAATTCCCTCCATAAGCTTAGCTCCACTTCCCTTCTCCCTGAGGACCATTTATCCAACTGGTTTTGATCCCTTGGAGCAGAATATCCCTCCTAACCACAGAATATCAGCATGTTCCCATCATGTGACTGTGGCTGGGAAACATCTCCCCAAAACCTCCCGAGCTTGAGGGACCTCAAAGACCCAGAGCAGCAGATGAACCAGAGCACCTGGTGCCTGGTGGAGGGTGAGATGGAGCAGCAGGCAGTGGCCCCAAAGGATACGATCCAGAACTTCCAGTTTTGCAGTGTGGAGGAGCGAACATACTCATCAAACATTCTGCGCATGTGGTCGAAGCGCTGCCGTGTGATGGGCACCCCTGTGGCTGGCAGCTGCTCCTGGCACAGGCTGTGGGGTACAAGCCAGTATTGTGGGGCCATGTTCGGGAGGCTGGGAGCTATGGAAGCTCAGCAGGAGTTGCCAGCCAATGACCCCCTCCCCAGGGCAGGTGTGGGACCTGGCCCTACTTTGTCCTGCCTCTTGAGCATCACCCCTCCCACAGAGAGGGTTTGAGGAGGGATTGTCAGATGGGAGGTGCTCCAGGGAGACCTGTCATGTCCTGCTGCTATCCTGGCATTGCTTCTTGCCCTGCCTGGCTACCCCAAAGCAGGCAGTGCTCCCCCATCTCCCCCAGCCACAGCCTCCTTACTTGATGGAGCCATTGAGCTCCTCGATCTGCTCCCGCAGACGCTGTGCCTCATCCTGCAGAGCTGCCCGCTCCTGCTGCAGCTTGCAGATATACTCGGCTGTCTTCTGCAGGGTGGTGGCCTTGCTGACCTGAGGAGCCATGGGGTGAGAGAGGAAGGGGGCCCAGACCACCCTTGCACAGCCACACTGTGTGCCTGCTGTGTGCTCCAACCTTCTGCACCACAGGCTGGGGCGCAGGAGAGGAGCTCTGTGCTGTGGGTCACAGCAGGCATGCAGTGTCTCTGGGTGATGTGCCGTGTCCCTCCATGCCCAGGGCTGGCCCTGGGTGCTCACCTTGATGCTGGGCTGAGCACTCAGTGTGCTCACCAAGCTATGCAGTGTGGTGAAGCCAAGCTTGATGTTGAAGCGTCTCTTCTGCTCAGCGGAGATGTGTGTGATGCGGCGGCTCTCCAGCTGCAGGTCAGCGCCATCAGGCACCTCCCAGCAGCAGGGACAGCCGTGGGCTACCAGCCCCACTGGGAACAGGCTGGCCCAAAGCTTGAAGTGAGGGTGGATGGTGTCTTGGGGGGAGGAGGAAAGGGGGGTGCATATGAAGTTGGCAGCTCCTGCCATACCTTGGTGGACTCAGGCCTTCCTGGACGGGACAGGGGCTGGTGCAGGGAGATGCTAGTGCCCTGCCTTGCAGTGGATCCTGGGGAAGCCTGGCTGGGCTTGGGCCATTCACTGCCTGAAAAAGGGAAGGTGCTGCTATGAAGAGAGGGATAGCAACAGCACTCATGACAAGGTGACATCTCAGCACCTGGGACGGGCAGAGAGGGGCATCCCACAGTGCTGCCCCCAGCCCAGGACAAGCCACCCCACTCAGCTGATGGGGATGCTCCACTTCAGCCTCCAAGCACACATTATCCCAAGTCCCTCTCATTTTACAGCTGTTCAGAAATGATAACATCTGGGATTTGAGATTTTAAATTCCCAGCATTTCTTGGGGTGGAAATTGCATGGAAAAGAGTTGCGAGGGCAGCGAAGTTGTGGTATGCAGCACCAAAATGAACTGGGAACAACACCAGAGCCTGGTTTCCAGCAGCTGCGCTGGTTACTGTGGGTGAAAGCGGATGCTTCTTGCTCCAAAACCAAGCTCCAGGGTTTCAAAACCACAGTCCGACATTTTGCTCCATTTTTGTCTTTCCCTATTTCTGCTTTTGCTGCTGGAGAAAGAAGCAGGTGAAGGGGCACAGAAGGAGCCCTCCATGCTCAGCAGGATAAATAGAAAGAGCCAGGATTGTAGCCAAAATAAAAGTTCCAGTGCTTGGTCCGAGCTCTCTGCAGGAGCCCCAGTGCCCTGTGGAGCTCCTTGGGGTGCTCCAGACTCACCACAAGCTGAGGTGGGGGAAAGCTGCTCTGCCTTGGGGACTTGCAGGGGGCCCAGCTGCCTGCCCACTGTGTGCAGCAACATTTGCGAAGGGCTGGAGCCAGGAGCCAGACCTGGGCTCATCTGGGCCGTTCTGGAGAGGAAGGTGGCAGGGACTTTGGAGACAGTGCTCTGCTGCTGGGAAAAGACAGAGGAAGGGGAGTTGGGAGATCAGCACCCCACACACACCAGGCTGCACAGGATGTGCAGCCCCTGCCACCATCTGCAGGGGCAGCCACAGTGCACCAGAAAAGGGGCCCTGCAAGCAGGATGTCTCTTACCTCTGCCTTGGTTGTTTCACAGGAGAAGAAACCCAGGCAACTCCTGCCGTCCCCAGCCACCCAGCCACATGGCCCCTCCTTCCCTCCATTTCTGTCCAGCCCACACCAAAATATGATGCCCAGAGCCCATCTCCACCCCTTCCCCAGAGGCCAGGAGAAGCAATTCCCAACCTGGGGGTTTGTTGAGTGCTTACCACAGAGACAGGGGTCGTGGGCATGAGTCCTGCACCTATCGGGCAAGGGGTATCCAGCGCCAGGTCCTGCTTAGCTGAGGGGCAGGGAGCAGATGGGCACTGCTGTGGGGCTCTTGGGGCTTTGATCCTTGCTCTCCTTCCCTGCTCCAGGAGACAGCTAGCCCCTCCCTGCACCAGAACTGCTGCAGCCCCTTCTCTACTGGATTGCCCCAGAGAACAGGGATGCACCGCTGGAGGAGGAGTCTGTTCTCCTCACAGGGGAGTTCTCAGGAGCTTCAGGCAGGCAGGGAGCCCCAGCCGCCCTCAAGCGAGCAGAGGACCATAACTGTGCCCAAGGGACCTGTCCCATCACACCCACAGGCAGCATATCAGGCAGGACACCAGTAACCCCCCCCCCCCCAGCCTCTTGTACCAACAGGGCCATAGAGACCAGACTAGGGACACAGAAACTTCCCAGCAGTGCCTGTTACCAAATCCTGGGGCTGGGCTGCATTTCCCTCTGAGGCCACTGAATCCAGGGCTGGTCCCTCAGGCATGGCTTCACCCCTGGGTTTGGAACTACCCCACTATAGGGACTGCCATGTGCCCTGCCCAGTATTCGCTGTGTCCCAACCCCAGGGAAAAATGGGGTTCCCACTCTGATCCCCACAACAGCATGCTCCCCACCTCACTCCTGTGTACCCCAACAGCCCCCCAACCCTGTTACCTGTGGTCAGGAGCTGGCTGGGGCAGGGGTTGGACTCAGGCAGGTGGGACAGGGGATGTCCTGGCAGCCTCCTTGCCTTGGTGCCACTGGGCTTCACCTTGGGCCGCCCACCCTCACCCTGGGGTGGCCCCTTGGTGGGGGTAAACCTGGGGTTGCCCGGCAGGGAAGGGGGCAGGAGCTGGGAGACAGCAGGGCTGGAGTACCCCTGGGGCCCCATGCCTGTGGCATAGCCCAGCCCTGGGACATAGGGGGCAAAGCAAGGGCTTGAGAGAGGGGAGGGAGGGTGGGTGGCAAGCGAGGGGTCAGGTGAACTGCTGTAGGGGAACTTAGAGTGGGGGGCTGAGGTGGGGGAGAAGGGGGGTTCCAGGCTCAGTAGTGGTGCCGGGGGAGATGGAATGGGGGGGACATAGTGGGGTGCTGGTGGCTCCAGGCTGAGGCACTTGCCAGGGAAGTCGTACTGCAGTGTGGGCTTGCGTCGGAGCTGGGGGCTGAGGCTGCTGGGTGCCATGTCGGGGGGCTCGGGGGGCAGGGGGGCCAGGGGCAGCTCAGACCCCAGGAAGGCGGTGTGGAGGCTGAGCTGGGAGGCACCACTGGGCTGCAGAAGACATGGCAGGGTCAGGGTAGGTGACTGGTACACCACCAGTAAGACAAAGGCTGAAGGTTGGGATTCCACTCACCTGGGGGAGGGTGCCAGGTAGGAGTGGGGCCTCAGGACTCACAGGCAGACCTCGAGCACCCATCAGGGACCCCCCACTGCTGAACAGGGGCTCAGCCATGGGCGAGAAGCAGGATGGATCCTGGTAGCCCGGTTGTGTCTGAGATGGGGGTGGCCGGTGGCTGGTGAAGATTTCTACAGAGCCAAGTAGAGACACAGTGGCATAAGTGACCTGCCCGGAGAGGAGGGGGACACCCTGGGGCATGAGGGGTGGAACCATACCCTGCTACTGGCAATCTGCACTTTTTGGGGCCAGGGCAGCTCCAGCACATTTTCACCCATGGCCAACAAGTTCTGTGCTGCCCACTCCAGTGCTGCTGTGCGTGCAGCCTGTGGCTAACCACATCCCATGGCCTTCCTGAAGCCGAGCCGCGTGACCCTGCCGCGACTCCCACTCCCTTCCTCTCTCCTTCCCACATCCCTGGTCCTTCCGCAGGCCCAGACACCACAGCACAAAAGGGCGGGCCCCACATTTTCAGCAGCTGTCTCCCTGGGCACTTCAGCCCCATGAATGCCTTGGCTCAGTGCCTGTGTTAATGCTGGTTCTGGCATCACCACAGGGAGGGTTTTTCATGGAGAGGATGACTGTGGGGCATGGATGGCAGTGCTGGATGCTTCCCTGTAGGATGGAGTAGGAAGGTTCACTACGTTTGCTGCCTAGCAGCCCCTGGCACAGGTGCAGTGCCTGAGCAGCCACTGGGGACAGGCACTTGCACCTCTTCTGGGAAGCACCCAGCTGTGCTCTCCAGCCCTTGGCTGGCACTGGCAGTGCCAGCTCCAGGCCCTGCTGCTAGTTCTGCCCACCTTGTGTACACAGCCATGCTCTGGGCACCGTCTGTGGTCCAGGCTCCAGCAGCTGGGGTGCCCTGCCTGGGACCCACAGAAGCCTAAGACCTTGCAGAATCTACACCAGAGGAGCAAACATGCCACTGTGGGATACCAGAGGACTGGGCATGGTGATGGTTGCAGCACACCATGCGCTGCCATCTGAGGGGAACACTGATGTGAGACAGGACAGAGCCACTGCTGAGATGTCCCAGTCAGCTCTCAGAGTGCCCCTTACCCCTGCCACAGCCATGGTGAATCCCTGACAGAATGTCAGGGCCATCCCTGCCCCTCCAAAGGCCAGCATTTTGTGTGTGCCACAGTGCTGCCAGGCAGGAGCTTGACCTTCCTGGGATGCAGTCCAGCCCCACATTGCCCCCACCTCAGCCATGCTCACACCAGCATGTCCCTGCCACCAGCGCTGAAGCTCTGCAGGTATTTAAAGGAATTTGTGGTACCCAGCCTGCCAGATCTGATTGTGCCTCTCACCATGCCTGTTAGACCCTCTTGTGCCTCTCACTGTGCTACAGGGATGGAAGGTGGCTGGCAGTCCCTGGGAGCCTTGTTCTCCCTTTCTCCTGCCCCTTCCTCACCCCATAGCTCTTGCCCACGCTTCTCCTCAGTGTTGTATCGCCCTGTTACATTCGAGGCAGTGCGGCATGGCCAGGGCACAGCCTGCTCAAGGGAGAAGAGCCTGCATGGTCAGCAAACCACACCTTTGGTATCCTGCTCAAATTTGGGGATGGTCTCCAATGTGATTGGGCCTTCCCAACCCAAAGCCCCTTCAGCACTTGTCCCAGGCTTTCAGGAGAGCCCTGCAGTGCAGCAGGGCATTGCCACCCCTTGGGACGGACAGCCCAGCCCCAGTGCCCAGCACCAATCCTACCTGGAGCACAGTGCCAGCAGGGCACAGGGCTGCACTGGTCCCTCGCCTCTGCCATCAGGACTTGTCCATCTGTCTCACACCGCACTCCAGCACCCGCCGCACACACAAGATGCTTCCTCATTTGGGGATTGGTTTGCAGGCACTGACTGACAGGCACTGAGCTCTGCCACACCACCCCACACAAAAACAGCTCTGTGACCCCATGGTGCCTACCCCACATGCCTGCTCTCTGTAGCTCTGCATGAGGCTGCTGGGTGATCCTTGCTCCAAAGTTGCGTGCCCTGCTGAATAAGTGACCTTTTGGGACATAATTGGGTTGGCTGGCACCCAGCACCCCAATCTCCTCTCCCTACTCTCCCCACAGTCCCAGAGGTACATGGCACACACAGTGCTCAAATGTAACACCTTATCACCCAGGGAGCTGTTCCATCCAGGACAAAACTCCCACCATCAGGTCTCCAAGAACCCCATGGGATGCTGCTCTGTCTCAGGGCACACCAGCCTGGCAGACCAGGAGCCCCAGCTAGACTGGGGACCCTCCCCAGCCTCAGCAGTGTCACTGGGCTGAGGCACTGGACATGGTCAGAGCAGGAAGGGATGTTTCCTTGTGATGTTGTGGTCTGTAGTAAGACCCATCCCATTGCTAAGAAGCACCCTGAAGCAAAAGGCCTTTTCCCAGGAAAAAAGCCAACCTAGCTGATATATTGATTCAGAAAGGAACCACCGTGCTCCTGCCATCTCCTGCTGAGCATGAGGCCATGCTGGGCCCTCAGAGAGCTGTTGGAGCTGCTGCTGTGACAGCATACAGCAACTCTCAGGATAAGGAACACTTACCAAGTGACAATTTGACCCACTTGGAGCTGTCACACCTTCTAGGAACTGATGCCCACTTGGGCACCAGGGGACAGAAGGTGAAGCATCAGACATGGCAACAGACTTTCTTCCCAGGATGCCTCACTCTGATAGGATCTCTGGTTGGAATGAGTTGAGAGGGTGCTGGCAGGAGTCTTCCCACCTCATCTATTGCAAAAGCATCCATCCCAAGGGCACCCATGCCACCATCTGCCCTGGCACATAAAGTGCCCAGACTGCTCCATGCCAGCATCTGGTCTTGCAACACCCCACAGCCATATGGTGCAAGTACCCTTTTTTCCTCCTCCTGGAGGAAGTTGAGACGGGCCATGGAGATCCAGGCTACTCACACAGGGAGATGCTGGTGCTGCCCAAGGCCACTAACTATAGCTGTGTAGCCAGCAGGCTTCCACCCTGCACAATGTACACAGGCTACCAGCTCTGACATGTTCGAGGGCAAAGCTGGTCCCCAACAGTGCCTTGCCCTGGCATTTGGGGACACTGCTGCGACCAGGACATGTCCCATCTGACTGCATGGACATTCACAGCTCAGGGCCTGCATGGCAGCATGGAGCAGTTTGCTACTGCCCACTTGCTGGTATTCCCACAGCTGGAAACCAGGGCCAGATTTGTCTTTGGGCAGCCTGGTAGGGACAGTGACTTGTCCGCAGGGGATGTAGCACAGCCCTGTGCAGGGTCCCAGCTCCAAGCCAACCACCCAGGCTGGCTGGGCAGTGGGGTGAGGAGGGGACTCAGAAGAACCTACTCTCTTGAGGTTTCCTCTTCCTCTGGGGGACGATTGTCCTTCCTCTGTCTGCAGCCAAAATGAGGGCCTTTAGCACTCCTGGAAATAACCTCTTTTTGTAGAAATCCCCTCCCACACCTCCTGGCCAAGCCCTTCCTGACCTTCTGTGGCTCTTTCCAGGGGCAGGCAGGCACAACAAGGCTCTGCCTTCAGCCCCTGCCCATCCATGCTGCTTTTCCCAGGCTATTAGATGTCCAGTGCTCTTGGCTTGTCTCAGAAATTCCTACTACTGCCAGGCCAAATCTGTGACCCCCCTATTTTAGGCAGTCACAGTGTGCAGGGCTGGGTGGGATGTGGTACTGCATCCAGGCTGCCTCTTACCTGATATGTCCATGTCATCCAGGCTGGGCTGCAGGGGTGCCAAATCCGGCTGTATCATGTCAGCATTCCCAACATACGCTGGAAGAGGGCAGAGCTGGAACATCAAAGCCCAGCCACTGCATCCCTGTGACCCACCTGGAGGGCTGCTCCCACCACTGCCCTGACACCTACCTGGCTGCCACACCTCTGTGTCACTCCAGAATCACCCTGTATCACTGCTCTCTGCCCTGGGCAGGGAGATAAGTGCCTACCCTGAGGAGAGCCAGGGCCATCCCATCCCATCCCATCCCATCCCATCCCATCCCATCCCATCCCATCCCATCCCATCCCATCCCATCCCACTACTGTCCATCAGCATCTCTAGGGCCTCATCAAGTTCCTAGGAACCCCACTGAAAGGCTGATTCTTGGCACAGGACCTGGCTAGAGCTGCAGATGCCAAAGAGACATGGCCAGGTAGGGACAGCAAAGAGTGGCCATGGAAGCAGGACCTGCCCTCAGGGCTGGTGCAAAGTCCTTCATGGTGCTGGTGGTCCCTGGGGAGCTCAGCCCTCAGCATGCTTGTGCATAGGGAACCACAGGAGAACGGGATGATCCCACCCTGTCCAAACACTCCTCAAGCACCCTCTCCCCTGGTGGCTCCTGTTTGGGCAGAACAGGAATATCCCTTCCCCCTGCCCCATCAGGGCACATGCCAGGGGACCCTGCCTGCCCAAAGGGACATGGCTGGCAGCTCTCGGGGGGTAAGCCAAGACACAACATCTGGATTCCTCCTCCACATCCTGCTGAAGCATGGTCTGCAGCACCTACCATCTTCGGGGAGAACCTGGTGGGTGCTAGGCATCTGTGTCATGGTGAAGAGGGTGTCAGATATGTCCGAAAGGAAGGTGTCCAAATCAAAATGCTGCCTGCTCCCGCGGTCCTCCTCCTCATCCCCAAGCAGCATGGGCACTACGTTGCAGAAGAGTTGGTTGCACCATTTCTCCGTTGGCTTCCACACATCCTCGGCCTACATGAGGTAGAGCAACGGAGCCGAGTGGACGCCTTTCATGGGTCGGGTCCATCTCTGGCTCCCTGGCTGCTCCCACAGCAGCTTCCATGCTCCCTGCAGTGTTTGGTCCCTCCAAACATTAATGTCTGGCACATTGCTACTTCCAGAGGGTGAATCCAGCATCCTAGATGCTTATCATCTCATTCCAATGGGCTTATCATGCCCTGGGGCTTTTCTTTGCCCTTCTGCCCAGTGCAGGTGTCCAAACTATGCTCCCCTTTCTCCCTCTTCCCACCCTTTCTCAGCAGACTCACCCGCTTTGGACTGGAGATTCCTCCCTCCCGTGTGGATTTTCGAAGCTGGAAGGAGAAGACAGCCTAGGTCATCCCCCAGGCAGGGAGAGCTCAGGGGGCCAGCCAGCATCCCCCTCCCATGCTGGCAAAAGCCTGTCATGTCCTGCCCTGTCAGCCATGCCTCCAGGCTGGTCACACTATTCCATCCTACTGCTGGCACTGCCACAGGACAGGGAGCAGCATGGGCAGAGCCACTCACCCGCTTCTTATAGTAGATCCTCCATTTGTGGTACTCCCTCATCACCACCTCAATGCGGCGTTTCCAGTAGTTGCCCTCCAGCACGACAGCCTGGGGGGCAGGACAGAGGGTCATGGCTGAGCTCTCTGGCCCCAGCACTCCACAGTCAGGGCTGCTTTCCTTGTGTCATATCAGAAACACCTTTTCCAGCAAACCAATGAAATGCAATGTATCCCCAGATCCCCACTGTGCCACACAAACCTTGGTGCTGCCCCAGAGAGCTGCAAGGGACCCTGCCCTACCTCTGGTTTTCGGTGCTCATCAGCCTCCATGCCCTCCAGAGGGGTGATGAAGCCGCACACAGGGTTTTTCCTCCGTTCCACATCTGCACAGGGGAGAATACAGCTGGCTGTATCCATGCCCCATCCCTATCTCTGCACCTGTACACAGTCTTTCCAGTGCCAGCCCCATCCCACTGGCACAGCCTGGCATCTGGCAGACAGAGTGGGGTCTGGCACCCATACTCACATTGGATGTACCATGCTCTCCAGATCACATTGTTGAGTCGAATTTTATCCCAGCAAAGCAGCCGCAGCCCCTTGAAATTCTTCCACTTTGGAGATACTAGCTTCCCACTGAAACACCAAGCAAAGGGGAGGCTGAGGGGTACCACCTTGAAAGATGTCCAGGGGCCACCTACCTGGTGGCAGGTCAGGAGCAGGTATAGCCATGTGACTCTGCTGCAAGTGCTTGCTAGGCACCTGTGGGAGCACCCACTGGAGCATTCCAAGCTCCTGCATACCCTGGGAGCAGCACAGACCTAAACCCTGAGCTTCGCACTCCCACAGAAGGCTTCTCAAACCCTTGGATTAAAGTACAATGCATGGTGGCATTGATTCCTTAATATTTGAACCCCAGCTTCAAGGTGGGATCCTGCTGCTCCTGACCAAGCTGACTGTGTCCTGGCCCTGGGGAACAGGAAGGTCAGTTTCCTGCCCAGGTGAGATATGTGGTGACATGTACTGTAGTGCCTCTTGCCTCATCACATTGTTTGGGCAGGTAATTCTGACCCTTCCTTTAACACCAGGCAAGGCTTGGAAATGCTGCCTTCAGCTGGGACAGTCAAGGGCAGCCCTTGTGGAGGGTCTGGGAAGGCAGGACAACACTGGAGGATGTTCAGGATGTTAAGGGACACTTGCCTGTGCTCCAAGACAGACACATAGTGACACCAGCCCTGCCCTCAGTCAGAGCTGCCCTGGGCTTTTCTCCACACCAATCCCTGCAAACAGGCCCAAGCTGGGCTCCCTGCTTCCCATTTCCTGGTTCCCAGAGGCAGATGTGTTTGTTCTGCAGCTCATCGTAGTGATGGTGATGGTGGTGATGTCCCTGATGGAACCTGCATTGCAGGAAGCCTCCTTTCACTCCTTGTCTTGTTTCCATCCAGCCAAGGAACACAGCCCCTCATGTGTAACCCCCGAGGAGGTCCTGAGGGTCCAGCTGCCCAAGGAGCTCTGCGGGGGAGGCCAGGGTCCCTCTGTCTTACTTTGGGGTCCATTTCACATCTCCAGCTCTCCCAACAACATGGCGTGGCCTTGGAGCAATCCCATGTTCTCGAGGGGTCCTTTGAGAGCTGGCTGCAGGCGGCATGGCATTCCTGCCTAGGAAGCCATGTCCCTCTCCAGCAGATAGTTTGTACCCTAAATATCTTAGTGCTGCTTTGACTCCCACTTTTCCTTGGTACATGCGTGCAGCAGGAAAGGTGGAAGCTGTGCTGGTGTCAGGGTGCTGTATCCCCTGTTCCCAGCCCCTCCAGGTGCTGCCCGGCCATGTCCCCAGGCAGGTGCTAGGAATGAATGGTGCATGACTTGTTCATTAAAGCTGGTCAAACCTCTAAGTGTTCTCAAATAATGATTTTGGTGAGTTCTGTTTTGACCTGCCTTGAAATCTGCCTCTGGCAGAGGGAGAAGACTGGGGACCCCCACAATTCCAGAACCTAATGTAGGGATGTGTCTAGGAGCAGGTGCAGGAGTGGATGAGGATGGTCTCCCCAAGAGAGACCCAGACTGACATATGGCCCCAGGGGCTGGAGAAGGACCTGTGACTCCAGCCTGCAGAGAGTTAAGGCTGACACTGACCACTCTGCTATCACTAGGATTTTGAACTTTCCCCAGGAGCACATGGCAAACAGCAAGATGGTGCCAAGTGGAGGAGCCAATGGAAGAGACAGGATTCCTGGCACATGGCCAGATCATGCTGGTCAAGGCCATGTTCCTCAATCAGAGCCAGCTGAAAAGAGCAGCCTGAGCCTGTCGGACACACCTTGGCCTCGTGTGAGGCCAGTGGGCCATGGCTAGGAGTTGCTGTGGGCCTGGAGGTAGAAGATGCCTTTGAGTTTTACTACCAAATGCTTTTTTCCCCCTTCATGATCCTTTCAGTTTTGGGGCTTAACAGGCTGATCTTTGCTCCCTGCTATGCCTCGGAAAGGGCCCCGCCCTTCCCTGCAATTATCTCCCTTGGGGAGATGGATGCAAACTTCACATTGAACCGTGGGAAGGTTATAGGGTGCCCCAAACAGGTTGGGGGTCCTACTGCCCTATGCTATCAGAAGGAGGGGGACACAGATTCTGCCACTGGCTACAGGGTGTTTGTGGGGTAGGGTGAGGTGGCAACAGGGCTCAGCCTGGGTCCAACACTGGCATGGGTCCAGCAGTACCTTGTTTGGTCTGTGACTCATTTACCTATCCAGCAGTTTCAGGTGTTGCAGTCCCTGATTTCATGGCAACATGGGTACTTTCCTCTTTATCAGCGGCAAGAGGAGCTGCTGTATGAAGAGAGGAGTGATCTGGAGAGATGCAGGGCTGCACCTGCACACCAGTCCAGCCCCTCTGCACAACCCTTGAACAGGATCAACCTCAAAACCTTAGGAAATGGCAGAAGAAAGAAGTGCAAATCCCTGACACAAATTATAGGAGAGCCACAGTGCAGCATGGGTGTGTTTAGCCCAAGCACAAGCCTTTCCCGCTCATCAGACCCCCCCTAAGAATGGAGATCTTCTGCAAGAAAAAAATAGGGTTGAATTATGAACCCTAGTGAGCACATCCCTGGAGTCTCTGCCTGGTGTTCACTACCCCTGTGTGAGCATTTAAGGCACTGTGAATTACAGAATCAATAGCAGCAGTTCCACTTCTCCCAGGGGAGACACAGGCTGAAAAGAGGATGAATTAGTAGGGAATTGGCACACAAGATACCTTGTTTTAAATCACAAAAGAGGCTGAGTGTATACTCCAAGTTACTTCCCAGTCTGATGTCCCTGCTTGTCAAATCTCCTCTCTGGAGCACAAGACAAATGTTGCCAGGTAAGACCACGAGTGACTGCAGTTCATGTCTCCCAATCCCAGTTTTCCTTCCTTCAGGAGGATGTTCCCCAGGTCAGTGATTCCCAACAGTAAGTCACAGCAGGGGGTGTGAGCCCAGCCACAACACTGTGCCGGCCACACTGTGGTGATGGAGAGGATGAGCTTTCTTGTGCTAAGGCCAGAATGTCAGCAGCTCCTGTAGGAGCTCAGCTCTACCCTCAGCTTTTTGGGTAATGATATGCAGCCAGGTGGGCTGTAGGGAGAAACAACATTCTAGGGAAGGATTCAAGGAATGCAGGATGTTGCAGGAGAAGGAGTGAGAAAGGATCATTAAGCAGGAAGCTGCTCCAGGAATATAGGTAAGAAGGAACTGCTTCATCCTAGCCTTAGGAGGAAGACCTCATAGAGGGGAGTTGCCTCTCTTTGGGGGATCTGAGGAAACAAATTACTGCAGAAAGCAAACCTTGATGTGGAGAGAGCACTTCTTTACCAGTGAGGGGTGATGCACAGCCCTGCCCATGGAAGGAAGATAAGTCATATCCCCAGAATGATTGCTTAGGCTGAGACAGGACTGCTATAATGTCTGTGAAATGCAGAGGAGGAATGCTGGAGAGGGGAAGAATTCCAGCTGTAGCCATTTAAAAATATTTAGGGAAAGTTTAGTGAGTTACCTTTGAAATGGTATGAGCCCAGACAGCAAAGGATGGGTGGCTGCAGCAGTCGCAGCTCACTAGGGGACAGGATAGTTTTCCCCTCTGCTCCACACTGCTATGGCCTAGTCTGGACATTGTGTCCAATGGACAGAGAAGGAGGTTTACAAACTGGAGTGATCCTGGAGAAGGATATCAAGGTGGCTGGGGACTAATATATGTGATAGAAGAGGACTGTGAGGGATGGGTTTGTTCAGCCTCAAGAAGGTGAAGAGAGAATTACTGCCATCAGCTGCCCTAAGGAGGAGACAGAGCCAGACAGTTCTCAAACATGCACTAAGAAAGGCCAGGGGGAAACAGACATAAGAATTGGAACAGGTAAACTCCAAACTAGAGCCACAGACAGCAATTCCCTGTGGGAGAAGGGCAGCCCTGAGCAGGCTGGACAATTGGTGGGGTCACATCCTAGGGATCCACCTGTCAAAGTGATGGCCCTGAGCAACCTGACCTGGCTTTGGATCTAGCCCTGCCCTGCATGAGGGTTGTATGAGGAACTCCACAGGTGCCTCCCAGGTGCCAGCTTACAATGGTTTCTCCTTGGTTAGTTAACTAACTAGAATAACTTGGAAGTTAGTCTGAGCTTAACTGTGGGTACTCTCCTGAGGGCTGGAAGATATTGGGCTGGTGACCCCAACTGAGGCTGTGCTGCACCTGGGAACCTGGCTGGGAGGGGAGGTGTGAAATGACAAGTGATGCAGCGAAGTATCAAATGAGGCAACACTAAATGTAGAAACTCACCAAAAACACTTAACTCCATTTTCCCACCCCGATACCCTTCTCCAGCTGCTGCCTACAAGTGTCAAAAATGTATTAGCAAAAGAAAGGCAAAGAGAGCTGGGGTTGTCCAGCCTGAAGAGGAGGTTCCGGGGAGACCTTAGAGCCCCCCCAGTGCTTAAAGAGGATCCAAGAGATCTGGAGAGGGATTTTGGTCAAGGGCCTAGACTGACAGGAAAAGGGGGAATGATTTCACAATGTCAGAGGACAGGACTAGATGGGATATTAGGAAAAAAATATTTCGTGTGAGGGTGGTAAGAGCCCAGCACAGGTTGCCCAGAGAAGCTGTGGCTGCCCCATCCCTGGAAGTGTCCAAAGCCAGGCTGGACAAGGCTTAGGTGAGTGTCCCATTACATAGGAGCCAGTATTTGCACTGCCATGCTCAGTGCAGGGAGGAAATGAAGCACTGAGAGCCCAGAGAGTAAGGAGAACTGGAACAATGGAACCCTGACTGCAATGGAATGGCCAGCCCCCAGTCACACACAGTACTCCAACTGTCAAAGCCCTTGTACCCTGTCCATTTCCACTCTGCATGGGTGCTCCAGAGTCCAGGGGCACACTGAATCTGCCTTGCACCTCATGAGTCTATGGTTCGAGCACCCTGATGTGACAGTGTCGGTTTCTCCAGCCTCAAAGCTGCAGGGAAAGAATGGGGCTGGGAGGGAAAAGACAGCAAGGTCACCAGTGTCTGTATGACCCCTGTTTGTGCCACTCAGGGGTGGCCTGCCCAACCAGGAAGCATGATCCTTCACCTGGGTCACCCCATGCTGAGGCTCCCTGTGCTCCCAGAGAGCACTGCCTTCCCCAGCCCCTTGGAGCAGAGCTGTGCTGTGCTGGCTGCTGGCAAACTGGGATGATCCTGGGATATGGTGATGGGTCAGATGTACACAGCTATGTGGGAACTGCTGCCCTTGAAGTGCTGTCTCTGTGCCCAGCATCCCCAAGGATGTCCTGGCAGTGATCACATTCCCTATTGCATCAAGCATTCAAGGACTCCAAGGCAAACCTGAGAGCTCAGCCACTGGATGAGGTAATGGACACCTCTTCAAGGCTGCTTTGCTGAGGTTTTGCTTTCACGTGGTAGAATATCATCATCTAGGTTTTCACATTTGGACATTTTGGGAGAGCTATACAAGCAGTTTGGCATTGACTCCAGCAGAGCAAGTCATGCTGATGCCATGCTGGAGAGAACTCAAAACCTTGGGGCTTGGCAAAGGAGGGGAGCTGCCTCCAAGAATGTGGACTGTGGCCATAACAGACACATTGCAGTCTGTCCTGTTGTCACCAAAGAGCTGTCACTGGGCTTTGGCAATTTGTGTGGCAGGGGAACAATGCAAGCACCCATCTGATTTTTCAGGAGAGAAGGAGGAAAGCTTTCAGGAGACCTTGGACAAAACCCATGCAGCCATCCAATCCCAAGTGCTACTGCATGTCATGGAGTAACCTCAGGACATGGGGACAGAGTCAAGGACAGAAGGCAGGACGCCTGCTCTGAGCTGGATTGCCAAAGAACTGAGTATTAGCTGTCCACAGGGTCACTGCTGCTCCACAGAGGAAATACAGCTGGGCACAGTGACACCAGATCTCATGGGAAAATGGAGGAGAGTCAAGCTACACGTGGAACAGAGAAGCTTCTCACTTGGCTCCACAGCCAACAGCCTGGTACCAGCTCTTTCTCCCTGAAACTTTCCAGGATGGCAATTTCTGAGCATATGACACCTCACAGCCCATGGAGAAGAGGAGGAGAAGGTCAGATGGAAACAAATTGCTGGCTGGGGAACGGGGCTCAGCTAGCCTCCTGCTTCCAGCTATCTGGGGGTCCGTAAGACACACAAAGGCTCTGGGACTCACCTGTACTCCAGGCTCATGCACTCAAAGAGCCGGGTGAGGGTCGGGTCAATACTCCGGGGATCAGCCAGCTCGGGCTCAGCACGGTGGTGCCGTCGCCGGGGCAGTGAGTCGCTGTGCGGGCACGACACCATGAAGTGGCCACTGTGGATGACCTGGGAGTAGTTCTGTGCTGCAGCATTGGGTCCTGTGCCACCCACAGCTGCGTCCTCTGAGTCAGAGTCAGAGTCGGAGACGGGGCAGGGCCCAACCGGAGGCTCCAGGAACGGTCCCGGTAGTCCCACCTGAGTTCCTGCCATTCCTGCTACCTACTGGGGAATCCTTATGGATCTGACCCCACACTGTGATCTGTGTCCCGGTTGAGCTGAAGCCCTACAGACACTGCATTGGCATCGAGCACATGCTGGGCTCCCGAGTACAGAACACTGGCACCACGCCTCCTCCTAGGCACCTCCTCCACCCAGCCTACGCCACCGTCTGTTTCTTGCTCCAGGGTTCAGTGGTTGATTCCCCAGGGCGGATTCACTGCCAGCCCTATTTATAGTGCTGGTGACTGATCCCGCCCATGGCAGACCATCAGCAAGACACGTCCAATGGCCACCAGGCACCAGAGCTTCCGCTCTATGCCACCATCCTGCTCTAGCAGGGTCCTGACAACCCCAGCTTTTACATCCCCCACACACCTGGGGAGGAGCACTGTGGGTCCCCTGTCCCCCCTTGCTGTGGCCAAGGGTTGGCTGGCAGTCGGCTCTGTTTACCTGGAGTTAATCACTGATCCCAGGTGCTGGTGGAGTGAGGAGCAGGCAGTATTTACCCAGTGCCTCTGCTTTAATGGATCTCCCTGCACTTTCAAGGGAACAAACACAGATTAAGGGACACAAACAGGTAAAATTATAGCAACAGGCACTCAGCTCAGCACAATGCAAGCCAAGGCACTGAGCCAAGTGCCGAGCTGAGAAACAGCCCCAGGAAAGCCTGCTCCAAGCTGTGATCCAGCAGGAGAGGAGATACAAACAACAAATATGAGAGAGAACAGATATGAGTTTGGGTATGGTGGGATTTACACACCTTCTTGTCATGTAGTCCTTAAAAATCAAAGAATCATCAAATCCTAGAATGATCTGTGTTGGTAGAGACCTTAAAACTCACTTCATTCCACTCCCCTTCCACTATACCACAGACACCTTCCACAAGAACAAGTTGCTCAAAGCCCTGTCCAGCCTGGCCCGGAGTATTTCAGGGATGAGGCAGCCACAACTTTTCCGGGCAATTTGTGCTCAGACTTCACCACCCTCACAGGAAATATTTTTTTCCTAATATCCACTCTAAATCCACCCTGGATTGCCTGCACGTCTGAGGTTTCCTGAGAGAGGTGGGCAGGCAGGGCTTGATGCACCAACCCCTGCTCCCTGACAGTGGATCTTGGATAAATACAGTATGTGGAATGTGCCATTCCAGCCAGACCTGTGTCGCAAGCATCTGCTCACTGACCTGAGCCACAGAAGGACACAGCACATATAATTTCAGACTTAAAACACTTCTTTTCTCTCTAGTTTCTGGCAACTTCTTTCCCAGCCCCACATCCTGGAAGGAGCACACATGCCTGGAAAGCACCCAAGCAAAGATCTTAGGTACCTCAGATGGAGATACAATATAAATGGGTGGGATAAACTCAGAATAGACAGCTGCAGGCATTGGAACCCTAATCCAGTTTGTAGTTGGAGCTGAATACTTTCCATACCACCCAGGTGAATCCAAGAAGGGTCAGCAGCTATCCAGGGTATTTTCCAGAGCTGGAAGAAGAATATGCCCAGAAAGCTGGTTTGGACAGCTTCTACACTGGTTGGTGTAAACCTCCTTTTCAGACCATTTCTTCACTTAAGAAACATGTCTTCATTTTCTAGCCAGATTTCTGTGGGTCTGCAGCTATTTTCCCCTCTGTGATCCATTACAACCTCAGCCTGTCCCAAGCTGCCTGTCAAGATGTTGAAGAGAGAAGAAATTTTAAAAGTATTGTCTGTATATATTTTAAAGCAATAATGGGCATGTGAGTGTCCTGGGAAACTAAGAATTAGGCAAGGCACAAAGAAACAAACATGTCAGAGATACAGAGGCTTTCTGGGCACATTCCACTTATGCTGTGCAAAAGAGACTTCCCAGGATTTTAACCAAAACCATTTGCCATCTGTTCACCAGTCCCAGGCAGACTTCAGTCCTCTGGGATAACATCTATTTGAGGGAAACAGAGAAGTACATCCGTGAGGCTTTTATGAACATCACAATTCCCTCATTCCTGGTCCAGCAGCTCTCATGCAGCAGAGAAGGGAAATCCCACGGGCAAAGGGCATGCAGCCTGGGAGAGGGGGTGACAGATCCTTAGTCAACCCGGGAGCAGAGCAGGAGTCCTACACAGGGGCAGGTAGGCTGCAGAGCCTTTGTAAAAGGCTGTTTGGATCCTAAAACATGTGATGCCATTGGAGATGAGAGTCAGTGTTGATAAGGGTAAAGTGAAGCACATCTCTCACTGTACACTGGGGGGACTCTAGATTAATGCTAGTCAAGAGCTAAAGGTAACTCTAAGCAGTTCCCTGAAAACATCAGCTGAAGGTTCATGAGTAATTAAAAAATAAAAAAGGCTCCAGATATTGAAAGAAAAATATTGCTTGCCCCCATATAAAGCAAGCTCACAAGTGTGTGTGGCTTTGGTGCCTGGCTCAGAAAAGATGTAGAAACACTGGAAAAGGTCAGAGAGATGAAGAAAATGGGTGGTCAGAAGCGGGAATGGCATCCTTGCAAGAAAAGGGATCAGGACTCTTAGGGAAGAGCTGAATGAGGTGACAGGCACTGACAGTGTAGACATGGATGCAGTAGGAACAGGGAATGGTTAGACGTGGTTATTCAGCACTTTTCAGAGATGGGAGTTGAAGTGGATGATCTCCAGAGGTCCCTCTCAATGCTGACTGTTCTGTGATTCTGTGTTTCTGGGGGCACCAGACAAAGGAAGGGCGGCATGTTCATCTCAGGATGTTGTGAAACCAAAAGTTCAATCAGGAATTGGATAAACTGATGGAAGACTGGAACCATTAAAATTATTTGTGGGTCCAAAGCAAAGCTGACTGACAGGAACTCAGTAGCAACCTGGTCTAGTGGGAGGTGTCCCTGCCCATGGCAGAGGGATAGAACCAGATGAGCTGTAAGATCACAAACCATTCTCTGAGTCCATGATTCGATATCTATGCAATGAGGTTCTTTGCTCTTTTTTCCTTAGATGCCCTCTCTCACCTTCCCTGTGTGAACAGCTGGTGCTTACAGGATCTTAACACTCCATGCAGCAGCAGGACAGAATAAGGAACATAGAAAAGAAAATTGCAGCTTGCAGCTAGACTCCTCGTAGAATATTTCTGGGCTCTCCTTATCTGCCAGACTTCCTTCACACAGGAAGCTTCCTGGAAAACCCTGGGCAAGAGCACCCTCTGGGGACCAGCAGAAATGTTATGGTGATATTATACTTCTCAAATCCCTTCTTTTCACATTGATGTTGCATTTTAAGTGAGTTCATGATGGTGATTGTCCTAGGGTGATGTTATGATGCTTGTATCCCAAATCGTGTGTTCTGTTTATGCTGGATATTATATTTTGTGCCCTCAAGACTGACTGAGAGCAAAGATGGGGAGAAGAAGTGCAGAGTTTTGTTATCAGGGACTGGAGTCCTCCTCCACAGTCTGCTGTCTCCATTGTCTGGGCACGGACGGGGCAGAACACCTCGCTCCTTTTGGTTTTTAGTTAGTTAGTTAGTTTAGCTAGCTGAGGCAGTCCGAGCTTTGCCTGGACTGTTTTTCTTTCCGTCTTCTTGGAACCATTTGAACCTGCTCCAGACTGCAACCTGGGGAAACACTGAGAACACTTTGCAGCCTGCCGGGACCCAATCTGCAGCCTTTCCCAGAGCCAGAGGGAATGATAACAGAGCGACCACCCACCAGAGAGACTTTCTGAAATTGTCAACTCTTCAGAGCAGCGAATTAGTTTTGTCAGTCAGTATTGTCCATTCTGTGTGCTGGGGAGTGCTTTGCCTTTTAAATAAACAGGTTCTTTCTACTTTTCTCTGAGGAATCCTTCCCAAACCGCTTGGGGGGAGGGGCCATGTGGGTGGGCTTTCTGGAGGGGCCCCCTTTGGAGGTTTTCTCCCAAATTTGCCCTAAAGCAGGGCAGTGATGCATGCCAGTTTTTTTGCCCAGAAAGCAGAGCCTGCTAGAGAGGGCTAGCTCACTACACCCCATCTCTGTTACTGTGGGACAAGCTGAACCTCCCTGTAGAGAGCAAGAGAGGCCTGAGGACACACAGCAATCTTGGAGCTTCTAGGAAAAGTGAGGTATCACTTAAAAAAATCATGGAATGGTTTGGGTTGGAAGGGACCTTAAACATATTCCATTCCAACCTTACTGCCACAGCCAGGAACAACTTTCCACTAGACCAGGTTGCTCCATGCCCAGTCCAACCTGGCCTGGAACACTTCCAGGGATGAGGCAGCTTCTCTGGGCACCCTGTGCCAGGGCCTCACCATGTTCACAGGAAAGAATTTCTTCTCAATATCCCATCTAACCCTGCCCTCTGGCAGTGGGAAGCCATTCTCCCTTGTCCTGTTACTCCAGGGTCTTGTCCGAAATTCCTCTCCATCTCTCCTGGAGCCCCTTTAGGCACTGGAAGGGGCTGTAAGGTCTCTTTCTCAGGCTGGACAGCCCCAGCTCTCCCAGTCTGTCTCCAGAGTAGAGGGGCTTCAGCCCTTGGAGCATCTCAGTGGCCACCTCTGGACTTGCTTCAACAGCTTCACATCTTTACTGTGCTAAGGACCCCAGAGCTGGAGGCAGCTCTGCAAGTGGGGTCGCACAAGAGCAGACGGGGACAATCTCTTCCACCTGACAAATGTCACACTGGTTAAAGATAACGAGGGGACATGGTGCAAAAGAGACTTTTCTGCATCTTGCTAAGGAGACTCACCATGAGGATGGAATATCCAATGGAATTGTCTTTCCTGTCATGGAAGGGAATGTGGTGCTGGGAGACCAACACAGGTGGGTGGCGCTGCCCCTGAGCTGCCTCTCACCCTACCTGGATGCATAGTGGGTATCCAGCCTGGAGCGGGAGGAGGCAATAGCAGAGGGTTCCTTTAATCATACATCTCCATGTGTATCTCAAGGAAAGAGAGTTAGTAAAAAAAAAAAAAAAAAAAAAGAAAGAAAAACAAAAAAAAGAAAAATATTTCTAAATGGAACAAGAAATTCCCAAGTTTGACAGCCAAGAACATTTTATGTAAGTTATTGTCTCCTACCCTGGGTTTAGTCTCCATTCTGAGCTGGCAGATGCCTACTCCCACCTGTCACACACCTCATGACTCACTGCAGAGGAGCAGGAGGCAGCAGGAGGCAGGGAGAGAAATCCCATGTTTCAAGGCACACATGCAGTAAAACGACAGAGTAAAAAATCACACACAAGCATGACAAAATAATAGAAGATTTGTTATTGATGATTTTTATTTTCTAGCTCATGTGTCTATATTGATTAGAAACAGCTCTCATCTCCCTGAGCCAAAGGCACTCCAGGACTCACCACTGGAGGCAATTTTAGTACATAAATACCATGGAGGCTGGAAGCTGGAAAGGGTGGCATCTGCTGAAGGGTTCTGCCCCCAAAGATGAGGATGTATCATAGAATCATGAGGGTTGGAAAAGCCCTCTACATCAAGTCCACTGTTCTACCAGCACGGACTCTGGGAAGTCATGGCCCTGGCTCAGGGAAAAGTTGAGCTGCAGCAGTAGAAACCCTCTAATGCATTACCTCTTTGAGAACTTCAAAGGTTTGAAATAGACTTCCACAATTCAGGCAGTTCTTTGAATACCAATTTATTTGACTAATTAACATGTATTAAGCCTTACATGCAGGAGGTTCAGAGTGGGAAGTTGCCTGTGCACTTTAGTATCTTGAGCAAGGTCTTCAGTAAAAATTAGGTAGTTTTCCTGAAACTAAGGATGTAAATTAACTGACAAAGCCACAGAAGTCTACTAGGTTGACCATTTCACATGCTGTATAAAGCGCACTACCGATCTGGAAACTTCTAGTTTCCAAGAGACTGTTTGTTATTAATGTAATTAAAATTATCTGACTTTGAACTAGAGGACACAGGCACAGATGAGAAGTAGAGAAAATCTACAGGAGGAAGAAAAAATTGAAAATGCCTTATTTTATTCAGTAGCTACATATGACCAACCTCTGCAAAGACCCCATGGCACACCCAGTTTGGTTTTGCTTTGTTCCAATTCTTTGGAGAGTCAGAATTAGCCACAGGTTGGACAGAAAGGAAATGAAAATACAACTAGCAGTAAGTGGTGGGTTTGATGAGGATGGCCGAGGCTCTGCAGTTCCCCAGGCACCAGCTGCCCCATATCATGGCCCCTTTGAAGTTCAGACACACAGAGTAACATGCCGAGTACCACCACCCCAGAGCTGGTGGCACAGTTCCCACTAGAAGTGTCCTGATCTCGATCTTTAGCAGAGAACTTCATGTTGTTGTGCATGGTGGTCATGCCCTTGGAGGCCATGGCATCTTCCGCTGTCCCTGAGTGTGCTCCCAGCCTCAGCTGGTAGCCCTGGAACTCATCATCCAGGCTGAACACGTTGTAGTCTGCAAACTTCATGTTATTTGAAGCATCCCAGATGACAAACCTGACCTGGTAGATCTTCTGCCTGGTGATCTGGTAGATGTACTCAGTGCCCAGCCAGTACTCGGTGTGCACATTCCCAAAGCCATGTTCGTAGGTGCTCCAGGACTCGTCCCAGCTGACTAGTGTATCTCTGTGGTTCCTCTGGATGACAGTTCAGCCTCCATCCTCCCTGTTCATCTCACAGTAGACCATGGTGGTTTGTTGTCCTGTGGGCTGGATGATGTAGATGCCACTGGGGCTGCTAGCAGGGAGCTCACTGCAGTCCTTGGCCAACCTGGGGCATGAGAGAACATTGGAGGACCAATGCAAAACATCCCAGTCTGCTGTCCCTGCAACACTGGCTTCCACTGCATCCCTGGGGTTAAGAAGGAAACCTCATTCCCTTAGCATTAGACCCTGTGGATGGCTGTGAAAGCCCAGGGACATCCTGTGACTGAGAAGGGACATCTGTGGACTTGTGGCAGCAGAGTAATGGTAGCAAAATAATGGCAGTAGAGTCTTCTGAGATCATAGAATCCCAGAATAGGTTGGCTTGGAAGTGACCTTAAAGCCCATCTTGTTCCATCCCCCTTTTGCCATGGCCAGGGACACCTTCCACTAAACCAGGTTGCTCCAAGTCCCATCCAACCTGGACTTGGACACTTCCAGGGATGGGGTAGTCACAGCTTCTTTGGGCAACCTGTGCCAGGTCCTCACCACCCTCATTGTCTGACATTTCTTCCCCATTTCCAACCTCACCCAACCCTCATTCAGTGGCCTTCAAGTTTGAAGGAGTACTTGGAGTTCTGAGGAAGCGCTGGGCTGGCTGATCCCCATGCTGATTGCCAACCCACCACCACTGTGCCTTCATTCCCTACACCCCTTCCTGTTCCCTGGGGGATGTGGGTCCTTACTGCTGTGGTCCTGTGCCTGCTGAAGGTCAGCTGCCTGGTTCCACCAGATGATCCCTCCAGCTTCGTCTGCATCAGGAAAACAAGGAGTGAGAGGAGCAACCCTGTGCCACAGCACAGAGGTAAGTCCACCCCCCACAGGATATTATTTCCAGCACTGAGTTTTTGTAGGGCATTTCAATGATGCCACTTGGCTCAATTTTCTTCCTGTGCGGTAGCTTTAGTTGTAAAGACTTCAAAGACATCAGAGATTAGGAATGGGAATGCTGCAGCCATTAAGCAGCTGCTTATTTGCTCCTCTCAGCAAGGTACAGACAGCATATTCAAGTAGAACCACAGACTAATGAATGGTTTCAGTTGGAAGGGACCTTTAAAAGACTACCTAGCCCAACCCCCCTGCTATAAGCAGGGACACTTTCCACTTGAACAAGTTGCTTAGGGTAGTAGTAATGAATAGAAGGATGTACAGAGAGAGAAGGATCGAGAAGGAAATCACACCATGGGTGCTCTCAGACTAAGATCAAACAGATGGAAGGTGTTGCTGTGAACCTGCTTTTCCTGTGACGAAGGATTCGTGTGTTTGTTCAATCCATAAAGAGATCCAGAAACCTTCAGAGTGTGAGGGAGCTTACAACTATGAGAGAACGATGCTCTGCGTCAGAGAAATCCCAGCACCCATCTCAGTAAGACTGTTTCCCTGACAGCCTCTGGAATTGTGACCTCCATCAGTGGTGTGATGAAGTTTTGGGACTGTTTAGCCACGTGCAAGCTTCAGAAAGCATTTTGGTTAGTCACTTATACAAAGTCTCTCTGAAGTTTCAGGGCTGTGAATGAACTATACAAATATATATGGAAAGAGAATACATAAAGGAAGAGAAACAATCTGTCTAGAAAAAGCTGCCACATACAACATGGTCAGTAACAAAGAATGCTGAATTACCAAATCTGGTGAAGTTTGGTTAAGATATTAAATTAGAATAAGATTTGATCGGGATCCTTTTATTTCTACAAGACTATTTTCCACACCTCCCTTTCTGTACAGAGAAGAGGGATCCTGATATTTGGATGAGCAGGGCCACCAAGAAGGTGAAGAACAGAGGACTGCAGTGATGAGCAGCTGGAGAAAGAAGATACACAGTGAATTCGGGAATGTAAATCCTCTGGAGGAGAAATGATGTGTTGGGTTGCGGGCATTGCTGGTACCTAAAGATACTCAGAAGCTACTGCAGGAAGGATAAACACAGCACAGGCACCTAGGACCTTGAAAAAAAAGGCTGGGATGCCCAGCTGCACACAGAATTAATCCCATCCCACCCCACCCCACCCCACCCCACCCCATCCCATCCCATCCCATTCCATCCCATCCCATCCCATCCCATCCCATCCCATCCCATCCCATCCCATCCCATCCCATCCCATCCCATCCCATCCCACACTCACCCATGCTGTCTCTGTTAGGACCCTGTGGAGTGGGAAGCTGAGTAGGTCTGGTCTTGTGGCAGCATGGCCAACCCTGATTTTATATAGGGCTCATTGGTGAGGTGAAGTGGCTGATCAAATAGCAGTACTCATCCATTCCTGGAAATTAATGGTCTGTTTGTCCTCTGCAGGTACCTGTGCTCATACACCATCTGTTATGTGTCTGTGGTAAGGGCTCCCAGCTGCTGGAACAGGATTCCACAAAACCAAGAAAAGCTTCTGATAACACCTACCACACCATGGCTCCTAGGGCCAGCCAGCAGGTCAGTGCAGAGGACCTGCTGGTGCTGCCCAAGCACTGGATGAAAATGGGGACAGAAAGCAGCAGGGAAGAAAGAAAATATTCCAGCCTGGTGCTGAGGATTTACCAAAATACCCTGCACAGCTGAGACCCAACAGTTGCAGCTGCTGCCTGATGCACTGGCCACGAGAGAATGGAGATGCTCTCTGAGAAAGCACTCCGGCTGGGGTGATGCCTACCCACACACAATGGGGGAGAGCAGGTCAGCAGAGCCCTCCTGAGCTTGTTTCTCCCCCTCAAGACATATGGAATAAGGGTGGGGAGTGTAGGGAAAGCGGCACTGTATGACTATAAGGTTTTTGCTCAGAGCTGCCACAAAGCATCCAGGAGTCAGGGACCACCCCTGGGAAAGATTGTTGACCTTGGCCCCAGCCTTTGCTGACGGCAGGAACAAGGCATCTCTGCCTGCAGCCCAGCTCTGTTTGTCAGCAAGGTGAAGTAGTCAATCCAAACAGCAGAACTCACCCGTTCCTGGAACTTTATGGTTTGCTTGTCTCCTTCCACAGACACCTCTTCTCATGTGCCAGCTACTGTGCTTCAGTGATAAGAGTTCTCAGCTGCTGGTGTTCACACTGAATTCCACAAAATCGACAAAAGCTACTGATAAGGATTTTCCCCAGGGTTGTTAATACTTATAACCCTGTAGAGAAAGTCTGTCACCTGGTCATGCCAGAAATCTTTGTTAGACATTCACCAGGTCTGTTCACCTTAACCTGGTGCATCACTTGAGGGCATACTGTGCTCCAACATTTCACATGGGATTCCACACACACTGAGCAGCAAAAGGGCCTCATCTGCAGCCCTGACCCTTGCTTCCAGTGCCATATGTAACCAGGGACTGTAGCATTTCTTAGACACATTTCTGGCAGCCCATTGTCAAAACAGATGAGAAGAGTCTCCCCAGCCCTTCCAGCAGCACTGCCCATGCCACACAGGAGCAGGGCTGGCTCTCTGCACCCACTTGGGCACCAAGTGCAGCCCCAAAGACAAGCTGTGCCTGACATCCCAACCTGTGGGCACTGGAGTAGCCCTGGCTGCTGTTAGCTGTCAGTGACATCCTCATCCTACAGCTATAAGGGAGGTCCCTGCAGCTGGGACCCCATAGTGAGCCCCTCCAGCACTGTGGACTCTTGAAGTAGAAGTGTCAGGGCCTAGTAGAAGTGATGGCCTTGGAAGTGCGAGCCCATCCAGGGTATCTGGAGGTCACAAGGGAAGCTGAATTACGGAAGGAGGGAGAAGAAGGGACTGAGCCTCCCCCAGACAGAGACTTGCACTTGTCCCCTGCTCCTCCCCTGCCCTCACTGTAGGACCTGCTGCCCAGGGAACCATCACCTCCCAGCACAAAGAGCGTACTGGAGCCAGATGGACACCCAGTGCTGGTGACACACAGGGGTACAAACTGTTCCACCAGGACCACAGCAGGAGCTGGAGGTCAGACGGCAGGTCAGGGGGGAGAACCTGCTAGTGCCACCCAAGCACTGGATGAAAATGAGGACTCATCCTCAGGACATACAGGATGAGTGTTGTGGAAGGGGCACTGTATAACACATCCTGCCAGAGAGCTCAGAGTTGCCACAGAGCACCTAGGCATCAGGGATAGCCCCTGGGAAAGATGGCTGAGCTCAGCCCCAGCCTTTGCTGATGGACAGCACAAGGCACTTGTGTCTGCAGCCCAGCTCTGGAGCCGGTCTGGGAAGCTCTGCAGGGAAGGGGCTGAGACAGATCCAGCTGTCACAGAGGTGTCATGTCATGCTGAGAGTTGGGGACTTTTGACAAATCACTTCCATACATGTTATTCTCTTTGATCTCCAGATGACACTAATCTTCCTTTCAGTTCATGCTCTGGCCCTTCTGTTTGCCTATCCCCCTCCTTCAGCTGCTTTACTGACCTACAGCAGTTGGTACATCTCCAAGATTTTAATTCCTGGGCAGGTCCAATGAATTACAGGTGATAAATGCTCTGCAGCTGGGAGATTTGGATTACTTTATTTTCCTAAAGAATAAAATCTTGAGGCCTCTTTGTGTCATCTTGAGCAAAGACAAGACTGGTGATGGGCACACAATGATTCATGCTGTGATATAATGTGCTCACACAGAGGAGGTGCATACAGGGACAGACTTAGCAGTGAAGGGACAGGGCCCAGCATGGACCTGGGTACAGCAGGACCGGTCAGTAGCACAGCAGTGATGGATGAGTCCTGCTCCTCTTTCTCATGGCTCCTTCCCTTACCAGGACTTGCTTGACCCCTGTGTCACCTCTCCCACCACTCACCAGCTCCTCACTCCTCTGGGTCACCAGCTCAGTCTCGCTCTCTAAACACGCACATACCAGACTTGAAAATCTGCTTTTGTTTCTGAAGAGAGAAAATCTGAGAACATCCCCAGGGACACAGCTTCACCTCCTACCTGTATTCAACTCATCCACTTGGTTCCATCAGCATTTAAAAGGTTATTTCAAGTGAGTCCAAATGCTTTTATTTCCTCTATGTCCACTGCTGGTGAAAGCAAGGGAAGATAGGGACTGAGGGGAAGGGCAAGAGCAGTTAAGGCCTATGAGGAGCAGGGAGTCCAGTGGTGATTTCCATCATGTGCTCCATGCCAGAATGCTAAAGGCACCAGCCTTGGCTGAGAAGAGGCAGCCAGTATTAAGGCTTCATGACAGTGGGCTCTATCCTCACAAGGATGCTTTCATCTGGCTGTGAATTAAAGCCTTCACACCTGGAAGTGCTGCAGCTGCATGGACCTTACGTGTCCAGGTCCTCTATGGTGATAACTACTTGACAGTGACACCAACCCACTGCTGGGGTTTGTGCCATCAATACACACCCAGGAATGCTTGCCTGCTCAGCAGAGACTGTTCTCACAGCTCATCCCCCCCAGCTTTGGTATCTCCCAGAACAGGACAGATCACCAGACCATGCAAATGTGGCCACTTCCCTCCTCAACAGAGCCAAACAGGCATCCCATGATGGGATTTTCCTCCTCAGGTAACCTCTGGTGTGTCTGGAGAACAGCTGCACACACTGTCCAAATGGAGGCGTGTTGCCATGATATTTTAGTGAAAAATCCTCTGCTGGGATTTTTCCTGTCCTGAGGAGCTGAGAGCCTCAGGAAAGAAATGTAAACAATAACTGTCTGCTGCTGTGGAATGCCACAGGTGCATCTTCCATCGGTTCATGTGGATTGTTTTCAATCAGTGACCAATCACAGCCACGTGTGCCAAGGCTGTGAGCAGTCACAGGATTTTTGTTATTCATTCCTATTCTATTCTTGTCTTTCTAGCCTTCTGATCTCTTCTCTCTGTTCTTTTTAGTATAGTTGTAATGTAGTATTTTAGTATAATATATAACATAATAAATCAGTCTTCTGATGAAAATGGAGTCAAGCCTCGTGTCCTCACACAAGGGGTTCTTGCCGAAGCAAGAGAGGAATGCCATCTTCTGGGCACTGGGAGACAGTATACAACAGCCTTGGAAAACCATCCTGGAGTAACTCAGAGTTCCTGAGGCTAAGAAGCTGCTGCGACGAGGAGCTACTGCACATGAAAGGAAACCCAACCTTTGTGCACCTCAGCAAGCAGCTTCAGGGTCAATGAACAGCTCTCTGGTCAGTGCATGTTTAACCTGTGCCAGGAATTACATATAATTTCCCAGCCTGAAAAATGACTGGGAGACACCAGACCTTTACCAGTCCTGTAGCAGCACTGGAGGGTTGCCATGCCTCAGATCCCAATAGTTTGCTATGGAGGAACAGGCACATGGCTCCACAGTGGATGTGCAGGGACAGGCAGCTCACCCTCCCATCCCTCCCTGTGGTCCAGCCTCCCTCAGCTCCCTGCCCTGCCTCCGGTTCCCCTGAGGCTGCTCCCTGCCCAAGGACTAGCCCTGTGCCTGCTACCCCCACCCCTGCATGCTGCCATTCCACACGATCTGACCCCTGATGTGTCCCCACTCTAGTGTCTGAGCTAGAGTGGCCATATTCACTCAACACCACCTCTCAGCTGAGCATGTTCTTCCCAGGTCTGCTCCACATCTGCTCCCCATTCTCCCTTGGTTCATTACACTCTAGTTTTCCTTCTCCTCCCTACTTTGCCCTGCAGCCCAGAGAGGCAGACATACACCACGTAGAATTTCAGCTCAGGTACTCTAATTTCTGACAAAATAACACGGAATGAAGCCAAGCTCCATGTGAAGTACCACAAGAACCTGTTTTACTGGCTGTGACCTGACTGCTTTCAAGCAACTCTCACAGCCCCTTATAAGGGTAATGAGAATCCTCAACAACCATTTTTACACTCACTGATGGATTTATGGCAATACATATCTGTTCTGGTACTAAACAGAGTCGTAGAATCATGGGATGCAATAGGTTAGAAGGGACCTTAAAGATCATCTTGTTCCATCCAAATAATGTACAGGGACACTTTCACTAGACCAGGTTGCTCCAAGCCCTGTCCAGCCTGGCCTTGGACACTTCTACAGATGGGGCATAACTTCACTGGGAACCTGTTCCATTGCAGAATACTACTACAGAACCAACAACAATAATGTAAGAGTGAACACTTATGTTACAGCATTACCTTTCTTTCCTGCCTGTTTACAATGCTGTGGAAAATACACTGGATTTCTGATTCCAGCAGACGCTTGCTCTGTGTTCCAGTATGCAACTGCTGTGTTCCAGGGATACAGCCCAAACTTCTTCCGAGAATTACACAACATGTCAAATCAGTGTGCAACCAGGGAAGTTAAATGATTTTAATACTTCACCAGCAGAAATGATGGGATCCTCATTCCTATAAAGCAGTCTAGTAAACTAATAATAATGCGATTATTACATCTACAATCTGGAGAATACTGTGTGAGATCCAGTTACTCTCCTGTCTTCTAGGGAAATTAATTATACCATTAATTCTGTTGCTCCAGAGCAGAACTGGTCCCAGTTCATACATCCCCTTGGGCCAAGTCACCCAGCATAAACAATCCTTTACATGCAGGGGGTAATCTGAGTGTCCATCTGCCTGACACAGTGCATGGTTAGACTGGCTATTGGGAAAAAACTCTCCCTGTGAGAATGGTGAGGCCCTGGCACAGATTGCCCAGAGAAGCTGTGGCTGCCCTATCCTTGGAAGTGTCCAAGGCAAGGCTGAACAGGGCTTGGAGCATCTTGGTCTAGTGGAAGGGATCCCTGCCCACAGCAGGGGTTGGAACAAGATGATCTTTAAGGTCCCTTCCAACCCAAGCCATTCTGGGATTCTGTGATTCTAAGCAGTTTTCCAGGACTGCTGCTTCTCATTCTGAAGCAGCCACAAGGTTGTGTAAAGCAGACCTAGTCCTCAGTGCCCTGAACAGCACAAACCCAGGATCCCTAGAGTGTATTTGCACATTAAACACAAATCTGATTTCCAATCCCTGGGAAAGAACTATGAGATCACAGCTTCTGCTTTGACTGCTTTAGGCAGGCAGTGCTCGAGCTGCTGCCCCTCCCGTCCCCAGTAAATGTTTATGCCACAAGATCCCCCCCATACACTTCCCATAAAGAAAAAATAAAACCATAAACCCACAAAACCCAACCCACAACTCTCGAATTTGTCTTTCCTCCATTCTCAGGAGCAGCACCTACGGGGTGGCCGGGCCTCCCTCCTCAGTGTCCCAACAGCCCCCAGGCCGCAGCTCCTGCCTCTTCTTCAACCTCACCCGCCCCGGAGGCCGTCCCGCCGGAGCCGCCGCTCCGCTTCCGCAGAGAGCCGGCACCGAGGGACGCTGAGGGGCCGCTGAGGGGACGCCGAGGGGCCGCTGAGGGGACGCACCGGCGGGCCCGGCCCGGGGCTTCCTGCGCCCGCCACACAAACCCCACAATGCCCCGCGCCAGACGCGGAGGACAAAGCCCGGCGCGCGGCCCCGTGGGGGTACCCGGATGGGCGCGAGGAGGGGCGGTGGCCGGAACGCCCTCTGATTGGTGGCCACGGGGCTGGAGGAGGCCGAGTGCCCTATGATTGGTAGCCGCGCAGCGGTGGGGGGGAGGGCGAATAACGGGGGGCTACAAAATGGAGCCGTGCGCTGCGCCGCCACTTACATAACGCGACCTCTCACCCCGTCCTGCCGGCGGGGCGGGGCGAGGCGGCAGGATCGACCGGCCGTACGGCCAATCCGCAGCTGGCGGGGCAGGCGCCTAGCCAATAGACTGTCGGCACCACGGCGCGGGGGTGGGCGTTGCGGGGCGGGGCGGCAGGGTCGGGGCGCGCGCGCGGGGCCGGTCCCGCCGCCCGCCGTGAGGGGGAGCGGAATCTCCCGCCATTTTTCAACCGTCCCGCTCGGGCCCCGCTGGGTCCCACCATGGCGCCGCTACTCGGCCGCAAGCCGTTTCCGCTGGCTAAGCCATTGCCGCCGGGGGAGCCGGGCGAGCTGTTCGTCATCCCCCACACGCAGGAGGCCTTCCGCACCCGCGAGTATCCGCCACACCGGGGCGCGGGGGAGCCGGGGCGGGTCCCGGGGCCGTGGAGCCGAACAAAGCGGTGGTGGGGTCGTGCGGGGAGCGGGACCGTGAGGAGAGCGTGCCGGGCGCTGCCCTGGGCTCGGCGGGGTCGTTGTTCCCTGAGGAGTTCCGGAGCCTGTTCCAGGCGGGCAGGGGAAGTGCGACCGCGCACACTCCACGGGGCTGGTGCGCGGGGACCGGGGACCGTCAGAGCTGGCTATGAGAGCAATTCATGCATTCCTGCAGCGGGTGCGGACATTGAGGTCTCGCGGGCCAGGAGCAGGCTGGCACTGGAGGCTTCCTTAGTCCTTAATTTCTAGACAATTAAACAGCGGCAGGAGCTCTCGCTGTGTACATCCCAGGCTTTCATTCTGAGCATATCTCTTCCTGGGCTGCTTTTGCATAAAAACCAATTTTTAATTTTTTTTTCCCCTGCGTGTGACAGCCTTTGATCGCCGGAAGTGGCCGTAGGCCAGGCTGGTGACTGACAGAGCCGCGCGGCAGCAGAGTTACTGTCCCCCTTGTCCGCAGCAGGGCTGAAGGGGCAGGACCTCGGCGCTGTGACGTGCTGACTTGCTGCTTCAGAAGGCTGGGTTGGTGTTTGTGTTATAAAAATCAGGATCTGAGTTGAGAACTAATGAAGGACTCTTAAGTGAGAGGGAATGCATGGATATAAGGAGGAGGTATGGGCAGTGTGGAAGACAAAGGGCCTCCAGAATTTCCATAGCCCCTGTGTTAAGGAGTGTCTTGTTTCTGCAGTGAACAGAACAGGTAGAGGAAGCCCCTAAGAAGGATTAGGTGGCCTTTGAAGAGGAAATGCATGTCAGGAGTGCAGGTAGGCATTGTTAATGCACTTAGCCCAGTAAAACAGGATTAGGTGGAATGTTGGAGGCTTGCTTTTTAACTGTGTTTCAAATTAAAACATGCAGTCTGTGATGCCTACCTGCTCTTTTGGTATGTGCAAACTGAAAGTAGCTCAGTCATCCACCTGACCAGGCAGTTCTTTCTGTTTCCCTGTGAGGAGTGATCAGTGATCAAAAAGACTAGTTTAAGCCTATATACTACTTTTATAAAAGAAGACATGGCTTTAAGGGCCATCTGCCTTGTCGGAACAGCATAGGGAAGTTCTGGGTCTCCTTCTGAGAGCACCATTTTGTTGGGTGGCTCTTACGGATCTAGCAAGTAGGTGGAGGACATGTTTCTGCAAACACTGGGGTGGTATTAAAATTAAGGGGGGAAAAAGATAGTTTCACATTCTGAGAGGGGAGGAGGGTGTTAGCTGTAGGATTAGAAGGAAAGACGAAACCAAGGTAAGCACTGAGGTTCTGGAGAGTTGCTCTTTTCTTGGAGGAAGTATTTCATCCGGTGCTGTGGGAGGCAGCCTAGCATGATCTAGAAAGTTCATCTTGGCAGACAGACGTCATGAGGCTAAAAAGAGAAACCAAGCAATGCTGGGTTTCTGCTTTGCCTTGTTGATGGTGTATAATATATGCTAGGCCAAAAGTGGAACAGAAAATTGCAAATGAGCCAGTGAGCTGGAGGGAGATGTTACCCAAGGAAGACTTGGGGGGTTTTTTTTGGTCACTTCCGTTTATCCTAGATAGTGTTGAGGAGGCGTGGCTCTGGAAGATGGGAGGGGCCTGCTGAGAGCGTGCCAGGAGATACCTGAGTTTTCACCCAGTGTTATTTATGCAAAGATCTGACAGAATATATTCTCCCGAATTGTTTTCTATCTTGGAAAGTTATTGACCAGTTCTTTCCCTAAAGACTGTAAGTTCTTGTACTGCACAGCTACAACTGAGGCATTTGAAGGACATCAAAATTTCTTAAAGCTTTTTTTTTTTGTTATGATTTGCAACTACTGCAGATTGGGTCACACAAAAAATAGAGACTGTGGTGGCGTGCATGAGGAGAGACGTCTTACCCTTGGGTGTGTGTTATGGAAGTGTTTGGCAGCAGTGGGAGTGGAATAAAATAAGCTGGTCGGCAGAGTTCAGGTGTTTGTTTGGCCTCTTTTTCCTTTGTAGCTTTATGTGGTTTCCTTTGACTTCCAAATCCTGCAAAAACCTTATAAGAGAAGTCCTGCTGTGTAAAGAAAGCCCTTTGCATCCTGGCAAAGCCTTGGGTCCTGCTAATCATGTGGATGTGGAGATGGTGGATCATGGGGCAGCCAGGGATAGACTCATCCCTGCAGGAGCTCAGTGGGGTCTGCTGTGAGCTACCTGAATTGTTAGGAAAGTGTTTTGCATGTGTACAGTGCTGTTACCAGTGCAGTGGGTGCTGAGTATTTGCAGTCTCCCAAATACCCAAGTTTGTACCTTGGTGAACAGTCAGCTCAGCTGTGGGCATGTGGGTCTGCTGCAACATGGTCTGGAAAACTGCTGTTGGATCAGGAGATATGCTGGGTTCAGAGAGCTCAGCCGACCTGGGCTGTTCCAGCCAAAGTTTCCCTCAGCTTCTAGTGCATGGTTTTGAGAAACTGTAGTGTCTCCTCTCTGGATAAAAGCCTGCTGTCTTTCTTTAGTTCATACTTCTGCATGGTATCAGCGCAGGGAAGAAGAGGGGTTGGGTCAGGTTTGGCAGGTTCAAGGCTGCTGCTCTCATCCTCACATGTGATACTGGCCAGACAAACTCTGCCTGGAAGGTGGCACAGCAAGACACTGTTGTGTCACACTCTCCAATTGCAGAAGAACTTCTCAACACATCCAGGGAGTAGCACCTTATAAATGTACTCATATTTCTGGGAAGTTTACCTTCTTGGCTAATGTAAGTGCAAACAATTCAGATGGAGTAAAACTTTTTTGGGAGTTGATATTAATGGTCTCCTGGAAATTACTAACTGAGGAAGAAGTAAACGTTTTATTTTGTCAGCAGTTGTTTCATGCAGTGGTTAGTTTGGTTACTTTTAAACATCTTTCTTTTAAAAGGTGCCTTTTTTCTACTGTAGTTTTGTTTGTACTTTAGTTTCACCGTCTTTCAGCATTGGATGATATGCAGTGGGATGCAAACAGGTGTGATATATTAACAGCTGCACAGTGGATATTCGTAGCTTTTTGGGCAATGTTCACAAGTAGCTTGTGTCCAGGATTTTTTTATTCATTCCTGTGTTGGGAATTTTTGGCAATGGAGGCTCCAGCTGTGTAGAGAGGTGGGTTGATTATGGCATACCAGGGGCATGATGACTTGCAGTCCTGGATCAGACCTGCTGAACAATCTGAAATTTCTTGGGTCTGTTTCCAGTCTGAGTGGAAAAGACAAACAGTGTATATGTAGTGAAAAGTTTGGGCTATAGTAAACTTTGCAGAAATATTCTCCTGCATTTTGGTTTTGTGCTGGCCCCAGGAATTCAAAGCAGTACCTGACCTGGAGCTCTTGGCAGACCACAAAGGCAAGGTCAGTACTGTGGGACAAGTCTGTAGCCCTAAGTAAGGAGTGTGTCCAGGGTCAGTGTTAGATGAGCTGATCAGCTGGAGGTGGAATTAAACTTCATGGAAGAGGCAAATCTGAGCTGAACAGGGAATGACCCTATCTGTCACTTCTAAATTCCAGGCTTGTCTGGGAAATGTGAGTCCTGATATGGTGAGGTTAAGCCTGTTCTCATAGGTGTGTACAAGGAGTAGAACATTCATAGGGAAAAGTCTCTTGGCTCTCCCTGCTGATATAGAAAATGATGTCAAGGGAAAAAATGTTTCATTCAGTTATTCCACAGATAGACAGAAGGAAACCAAGGGGAGAATGCAAAGGGGTTGCTGGATGAAGCTGAACATGGCTGCTGGTCCTGAATTTCAGCTTCTGTGTGCTGTGAGGATTAGATTTGGTTTTAAGGCTGTTCTTAGTGGGAAAGGCACAGGAATAAACAGTATTGTGGTTCCAACTTAGTCATTATTAAAGTGATTAATTGAATCATAGAAGCTCAGAATGGTTTGGGTTGGAAGGGATCTTAAAGCTCATCTTGTTCCACTCCCTGCTGTCGGCAGGGACACCTTTCACTAGACCGGGTTGCTCCAAGACCTGTCTAACCTGGCCCCAGGGATAGGGCAGCCATAGCTACTCTGGGCAACCTGTTCCAGTCCCACGTTTCTGTAAATTCAAAGAGGATTCCTGGTTTCTTCTTTGATTTCTTTTTTTATATTTTTTTCTCTTCTAGCTGAGTATCACTACAACAGGCATCACAGGGGCACTCCTGGGCTGGTCAGTGGGGCAAGTTACCTGTACATCAACACCCATAATGCAGCTGCTGTACCTTGTTATGCTTTACCTTGGGGCTGTGAGGAAACATTTAAGGAAATTTGCTTTGCTGGAGTTGTAATTCCTAATAGGAATCTTTGAAAAGAAAAAGAAATAGGTTGATCACACTACAGTTCTTGAATGGCAAAAGGTGTGAGACACACCGAGTGCTTTGCCGTGGCTGGTGGCTCTGCCTGTGCAAGAGCGTAGAGCAGTCTGCTGTTCTCACAAGACTGTGAATCGGTGCTGGTGCCTCAGTGGGCTGAGCTGTGGCTGTACCCAGTGTGCCTTGTGCTTCATGCTGGCTTTGCCACTGGAGGGCATATGAAGGAAAAGCAAAAGGTGCTTTTCTTGCTTCTCTTGGAGTTTCTCCTTGTAACTTCCCATTAGAAGGGATGTGGCATTGATCACGGGCCAGTTGGTGTGGATTTAGACCACGCTGATAATTGTGCCTGTGCATCTTCTGTCCATAGTGAACGTGAAGTAGCTGCTCTCTGTTTACCCTGACTATTAATTTCCACTCCGGTGGAGCAGGGAGAGCAGCCAAAGATGCTCACAGCAGAGTAGCTATTGCTCTCTGCACCCCAATGGCTTGCCCAAGAACCTTTTAATCATGTAATTCCACCTGGAATAACATAACCTTGAGGCAGGCTGTGACGCAGGAGTGTCAACACCTTAAGTGAGCCAGCAAGAAAGAGAGGGGCTTTTTACAAGAGCATAAAGTGACAGGACAAGTGGGAATGGTTTCAAATTAAAAGAGAGTAGGTTTGGATTAGATAATAGGAAGTTCTTTGCTGTGTAGATGGTGACCTCCTGGCATAGATTGTCTAGAGAAGCTGTGGAAGTGTTCAAGTGTTCAGGTTGGACAGGGCTTGAAGTAACCTAGTGTAGTCCCTGCCCATGACAGGGGGGTGGAACAAGATCGACTTTAATGTCCCTTCTGACCCAAACCTTCTGGGATTCCGTGAAGCAGGCAATGCAGTTGGTGAGAGGGCACCTCCTGTTGGAATGCAAAAGGCTGATATTGTAGAAAACCAAAGGAAAAAATGGCATTTCTAGGGGTTTCAGTTTCAAATGGTTTAGGTTGTTTTTTTTCTTTTGTCAAAAGATTGGGGGTCATGGGTAGCCTGGTAATTTGCATCTGGATTTTGTGACACCACCATAAGACATTGGTAGTAGCAGTGCCACAACAGTTATTGCCAGGAATTTAGCAGCAATTCATGCTGTACTTCCTGCATGTGCCTGTGATGTTGATTGTGCTGTTTTCCAGTGTATCAGACTGGAAAAGCTGAAAAGTAAGTTCGCAATGCTGTGAAACCTTCAGCCATCTGTGCAGTGCAGCTGAGCTATTGGTGGTGTGGAGCCTTCTGTGCCAGGATGAGCAGGACAGGCATTTGGCCTCAGAAAGCACCAGCACTTAATTTAGCATCTTTATGGTAGTCAGAGGGTCAGACTGTATTGAGGCTCTCCTTAGTCTTTGTACACTCCAGTCGTAATAGTTTAATTAGATTTTACTGTTTTGTGCTGTGGTGATTGTGGTTTCCTCTGCATAAATCCTGTTTTCCTGAGCTGCCACTTGTACAGAGAGTACGAAGCACGTTTAGAGCGATACAGCGAACGGATCTGGACGTGCAAGAGCACAGGAAGCAGCCAGCTGACACACAAAGAGGCTTGGGAGGAGGAGCAGGAGGTTGCTGAGCTGTAAGTACTAGCGGAGACGTGGGTTTGTGCCTATCTTTAGGTGTTGGGGTGTAAGAGTGGGCTTGGGAATGTGTGGCTAGTTGATGAGGTGAGGTTAGGAGCTGTAAGGAGAGCTGGGGATTCTGGAGTTAAAAGCAAATTAAGTCCAAATTTTAAACCATCACTAATACAATTGGCTATTATTTAGTGTTGTATCTTGATATTACTTCAACCAAAATAGTTCAGCATATGGCACTTTGCATATTTTAAAGCCCCTGGAGTGTCAGGAATATTTTAGAGAGAAAAATAATAGATCTTGAACAATGTACAGTCAAAACAGAGTAAAAGGAGTAGGTTGAAGTGTTTGAGATCAGCCAGGTCTGCACCTCTAATTATTTTCTCCAGATCTGCATTAGTTGTTGCACTAATTAAAAAAAGTTGTAGTGAGATTTTCGAGAATCTACTCTACTTGAAACAACAAGAGTCCTTGTTCTGTGCAAATTGTCTTCCTCTGGGCTGCTGTGGCCCTGACCTCCTCCTCTAGCCCACAGGAATCCTTGGATGAGACCCAGCATGGCTCTTGTCATAGAAGTGAATTTTCTGTAAAGGTGCAAGTCCTTGTCTCAACATAATTTACTGTGTAATTACCAAATCGTAGTTATTATGCCAAAGAAGTGATGTATTTCTTCATTCTGTCAACTTACGACTTGGACTTCTGTGACTTTTTTTTCCCCTGGATATAAACCGTGGAGAATGTCAGCAGTACTGCCTAAGAAGTGGAATTTTCTGCTGCCTCTCTTCATGTTTCTGATTCATTGGCAAATAGTTCACAGCCTTCTCCTAAGGAGAAATTCACCATCATTTGTGGTTAATCACAATCTTAAAGCCAACAAATAAGAAGCCTATTTGCTAATAGTCCTAATTTCTTTGAGGGGTGATGCACTACTGCTTTCAGGCTTTGCTTCCTGGTGTTCTTGTTTGAGAAGGCAGGGGTGGTGCAGAGGCAGCTCCATAAACTTAAAATCCTGAGTCAAAACTCAGGGGTCTGCTGCTACTTTCTTTTGGTTGTCCGGGTTGGATTGATTGACCACTACTGGAAACGTTAAGAAATGTCAGTGAAATGGAAGCAGGAGATTTCTCAAATTTCTCAATAACAAATTCAGCTATAGTCTTTCTAATATGGAGGTGGGGCGTGGGGTGTGGGAAGATTCCATGAAATGAGATTTTGGTCTTGTCTCTTTGAAATGGAATGAAAAGTTTCCCAGGTAGTTTGTCTGCTTTAATACCTGACACTAAGCTGGATAAAAAAGTTCATTTAGACAGATTGCTAAAGGGATAAATTTGCTTATGGCAGTTGTAACACAGCACATATAGGCTGAGGGCTCTCAGCCACGGATCCTGGTGTCTGGGAAGATGCAAGTGCTTTGGAAAAATTGAGTATTTTTTTCCTCCTTACTTTTTAGCCAGAAGGTTTTGTGCAACATATGCCTTAGTGCCCATGCCAACTTCCTGAGGTCAGCTTTTAGAAGGGAAAGAAGGGAAGTTAATGTCACAGTCCTTTTGTTTCTTTGAAAATGTTTGAAGATCATGACATGTGAAACACGCAAGATGTTTTTCTCTGGCAAGATAATATGATTGTGTAAATCTGCCCCTGTCTTTACTGCACTGGCAGCCTGTTGGAAGAGAAGAAAATACTAAATCTTTATCAGAATCATGGTGTTACTGGAAACAAGTATTTTAAATTAACAAGCCCTGGAATAATTGCATCATCTTGATCTGTATTTAATATCTAATAGAGAAACAGTAATAATCATGAAAGGGTTCACACTCAGTGCTGCTCTTCCTGAGTGTTTACAGTATTCCTTCTGGGAAGAACCAGGACAACTGGGATTTTCATGCCAGCTAACACCTGGGGAAGGGTGGGGAGCAAAAAGCCCTTGGATGTTTGCACGCTAAGGGAGCATCTGCCTCATTGTGGCTGTTAACAGGAATTCCTGGAATTGGGAAATGGGAGGGTACTTTGCATTTGGGCTTTTATTCCCTTGAATAATGAAAATGTCTGTGCTTGCTCAGCTTAAAGGAGGAGTTTCCTATCTGGTATGAGAAACTGGTCCTGGAAATAGTCCACCACAACACTGTGTCGTTGGAAAAGTTGGTGGATGCAGCTTGGTTGGAGATCATGACCAAATTCGCAGTGGGTGAAGAGTGTGACTTTGAGGTAAGAATATGTTTTCTGTTTTATCCTGTTCTTCTGCATAGGGCTAATTCCAGATAGCTACAGGTAGGAGACGGGAAGAATATGTTAGCCACTCAAATTATTAGAAGGATATGAAAATTTATTCTCTATAGAATCCCAGTGACAGCACCTGCTCTTAGATGGAAAATGGTCCTGTAATCCATACTTCTGGTGGAAGGTGTCCCTGACAATGTCAGGGGTTTGGAACTGCATGGTTTTTAGGGGCCCTCCAACTCAAACCATTCCAGGATCCTGGAATAATAGCAAGCGAAAAATGACTGATATATGTGTGTGCATGGGAAACTGATAAAATTGTTATACTGCTTAAATATGTGATGATCTGTTTATACATAAATACATGATTTAATTAGAAGAAATGAAAAATTATCATCTGTCATAATCTTTTCACTTGACACATTGCCAGAAGGAGCAGTAGTTTGAAACAAATGGACCCTGAAGTCAAAGCTTAAAAATCTCTAAAAAGACCCTTAAGATTTGAGAATTCCTTCCAAAACTGGGAATGTTGATGAAAACTCCAACTTCTTGAAAGTGGAGAGGAGTTAATGTTGTGTGGGGGCAGTGTTTAAGACTTAGTCTCTAAACTGGGGTTGCTGAGAACACACTTGCACCTTGTGCACATACTGTGCCCTTAGGCTGAGGCAGCAGCATTGGTAAACGCTGTGGGTTGGGAGTTTTGCTTTTAGGTCATCTTAGCAGGTACTTTTCCCTTTCTCATAGTGTTAAAGCCTGTTAGCTCATCTGTCTTGTTCAAGTTTGGTCTTCACCAATATTTCTGTCCAGGTTGGTAAGGAGAAAATGTTGCCTGTAAAAGTTGTGAAAATGCATCCCCTGGAGAAAGTTGACGAAGAGGCCTCGGAAAAAAAATCTGAAGGAGCTTGTGATTCTCCATCCAGTGACAAGGAGAACTCCAGCCAGGCAGCCCAGGACAACCAGAAGGAAGCAATGCTGAAGGAGGATGACAGCAGGAGGGATAGTATGAGTAAGTAGAGAGACCACATGGCAGTAGGTAGCACCTGGTAGTGAGTGTTGGAGCTCGCTCGGTGATAAAATTTACATCTTGGTGCTGCACTGTGAATGTCCAAACAGTGTTATAGGGTGAAAATCCAGAAGTTGTCATTGTTAGTGGTGAATTTTTGGGGCATCAGTGCTGTTGGCTTTCAGGTGTTCTTGCCTGATTTAAAGCAGAAAATGTGCTGTCATTCTAAGGTGTAATACCAAAAACAATGCATGAAATATATAACAAGTGTATTTAAAAAAAAAGTGAGGGGAACAACAAAGGTTTGTTCAGAATTATAAAGTTCTGCTGCAGTGTTCATCCTCAGAGTAAACCTCCCTGGTTCTAAAGTGTGTTATTTTGGAGTCAGAGACAAGCTCTAATTCTCTTTGTCCTCAGTTGTTATGAAAAATGAGCTTTTTTCATTTTTAGTTTATTCTAAATAATAAATTTTCAATCATCATATGTTGAGATAAAAATATTTTTTTTTTCTTTCCCTAACAGTTTAAAATAAAGCATCCTTTAAAACCTTGTTCCTCTTTCAAATGCTCTTCCTTGGTGTTGAGATAGCTAGTGCTGTCCAAGGCTTTTCTTGCCTCTGAAGAAATATTGTTAGGGGAAAAAAAAAAACCCAAACTAACTAACCCCCCCCCCCAAAAAAAAACCAAAACAAACCAAAAAAAGCCACCAAAACCCAAACAAACACATTGTTTGTCCTTTGTCCTGTGCAACTTCTTAAAATGGAATTATAAGATACTTTAAAACAGATTACAGAAAGTGTTTTCAGACAAACCAGCCCCAATCCCACAACATAGTTCTAACCTGGAGAGCTTTATTTTCAAGTCTCATAAATGAGTAAACTGTTGGCATTTGTAAATAGTGACTCCGGCATTCGGGAAAGTTGTGTAATCCCCTCTAATGTGGGGAATAGGAAACTTTGAAAATAGCCCAGCAAGAAAATAGTGAAGTCAGGAGTGGAAAAGAAGTCATACCATGGTCTTGTCCTGAGCTTAAAAATTATCGGCTCTTTTTGACGAGTACTGTTATGAGCTGTTCTGATTTCATTGCAGTGTTCTGTATAATCAGGAAGCAAAAAAAGGTGTTTCAGAAACAACCTGGCCTTATACAAATCATTGGAAATAGGTTATGCTTGGAGAGGGGCTAATGATGCTTTATTTATTTATACATGTATTTTTTATTGAGTGTGATTCTCTTGAGATGCCACATAAGAGGCATGGGAAATACCTTTTACTTCAAAAATGCTCTGTGATCAAATTTACAGCAGCTATTTTGGATTTGGATAATTAAATAAGATTTACCATGATCCTTTGGGCATTGGGGTGTGGTATTCCAGCAGCTGTGGGCATCGCCAGTGCAGCACTTCAAGATCGGATACTGCAGGAACGAGGGTTCCTGCTCTTGTTTCAGTCCCTGACTCAGTTGGTTCTGGCCTGTATATAGTCACCTCTGGGAACTGGGACTGTCCTCCCCTTCCTGAAAAGATGAACCCCAACGTTTTCCAGCTCAAAGTGCTGGCATAGTTATAACCTAAGCAGTTCTTTGTGCATATGCTGTTACTAAAAGGCTATTTTATTGCTGATGCTTTTATATTCTGGGTTATAACAGAATGTAGGCTCATAGTAACATCATTAAACAAATTCTTCCACACTGTGTTAATATAATTATGTAGCAATTATTACATTTACACAGAAAACTACAGGAGTAGGAAATGTTCAGTTGCATCCACAGAGGCTGGGGGTTCCCAGCAACACTGACCTGGACTTTTCCTCTCTAATAATGTTCACATGTGGCCACTTGATATGGGTTGAAGTCACTACACTAGAGTGAGTAACTGGAAGCAGTAACAAGCTCTGTATAACTGATGTAAGAGCTGTGTGTGCCTGTGCGCACAAGAGGGGACAGAGCAAACTTTGGCAGTTCTATTAATACTTGTGTCAAACTTGCTGGTTTTGCTGGAGGAGAAATGGGGCAGAGAAAGATAGTTTCAGTCTCTCTGCTTAGGGGTCTGCTGTCCTTCAGAAGCTAAAAATAAGGCATTTTACCAGCTTTGTTGCATCATTTGTGTAGTCTGAAGTGACTATATTTTTAGTTGGTTAGGGAATGAACTCTAGAAAATCTGCAGGAGCAAGGAAAGGCTGGAAAATTGATGGTGAACTGCTGCAGGCTGGTTCTGTAGCATGAGCTGAGTTAGAACCTGTACTGCTCTGGACAATCTGAAATAATGTGAATACAGGAGACAGCACAATATAGATGCTTTAGAAACACAGAATCAGCTGTGCTGGAAAGGACCTTAAAGATGCTCTCATTCCAACCCCCCTGCTCTGGACAGGGGCATCTTCCAGTAGACCATTTTCCTAAGAGCTTCATCCAGATGGCTTTTAACTCTTCCAAGCATAAATATCTGTTTTATTACAATAGAATGCAACAACAAATGAAGTTGGCTTTTTAAAATTAACTTAAGGGTGGAATGGGTAGTATTTTCTTCTTCCTCACCCAAATATCCGGGTGCTGTTTGATGGAATTCCATATAGCCATCCCTATTTATGGAATCTAGACAGTAAATCACAAAAGAAGAGGTCACTTGGGTTGATACCATGTTAGGTATAATGGTGCTGGAGCTTCAATGATGTGATTCTGAGATCTATATTCTTAAGCTTTATTTAGATTTAACATCTACTTTTATTCTCTATATGTTTAGTAGATTATTACTCTGATCCCTCATGCTTGCTTTATTGTTTTCTTTGAATCCTAAGAAGAAATACTTTCCTGTGAGAGTGGTGAGCCCCTGGCACAGGTTGCCCAGAGTAGCTGTGGCTGCCCCATTCCTAGAAGTGTCTAAGACCAGGTTGGGCAGGGCTTGTAGCATGCTGGTCTAGTGGAAAGTGTCTCTGGTCTAGTGAAGGTGGGAGGTGGAATGAGATTACTTTTAAGGTCCCTTCCATCTCAGACTATTCCATAATTAGCCACATTCCATTTGGTAGCCACAAATATAAAAACATTTGGAGATTACTTTCTTCTTAAGAAAAAAAAAAAGTCAGTGATTCCTGCCATGGAACTATTTCAAAGAAGGCGTAGCATAGGCAGCCAGGGCTGTTGGAGGAGTTCTCTTAGCAGGTTTACTGGTTGGGTTATATCTCCTCTTCATAAATCTTACAGACATTTTCTGCCTTTGCGTACGTGGTTGCAGTTTACTTTCTGCAGAGAGATGGGTTTAAATGAAGATGGTCCTTTGTACTCCTTGAAGATAGATGTTACCTCCTTAGTTCTCAGAGCTGGTCTGGGCCTCCATTTCTGGCCTGTATCTTCTGGCTATTTCTAAAACCCAGTTTGGGTTATATTCCTAATGTTCTAGTTTAACCAAACACTGTACAGATGGCAAGAAGTAGGATGCCCTGTCCAGTGGTGGCCTGGATTTTTAAAACTTTTTTTTTTAACTATAATAAGACTGTGTATCACCTTCTTTTATCAGATGATCGAGCACGTAGGTCTCCTCGAAAGCTTCCCACTTCGTTGAAGAAGGAAGAAAGGAAGTGGGTCCCACCTAAATTCCTGCCACACAAATATGATGTCAAACTGAAAAATGAAGATAAGGTGACTTGTCTGCTTGAGTCCTTTCTATTATAATATGAATATGCAAGTTTAATTAATCACTGCTGGTGATTGTACAGCACAATGTAGTACTTTCTGCCAGAGTCATGGCATTGGAAGCAGGACAGTTGTCTGTGAGGCTGGCCAGCCTTTTTCTATCTGTAATTAGGTTTTGTGCATGGAAACACTTGGTACCACACACATTGAGTCACAGAACTTTATTGTGGTTGTTGTTAAGCGCCTCATCTCTGGTCTTGCAGTTCCTGAGACCAGTGAAATCATGAGCGGCAGTTGTTGCTGTTGTCCTGACCAAGCTGCTCTGAGTTGAAGGTGGCAATGCTTTGGGAGGCTTTGGATAGCTGCAGCACTGCTCTGTGCTTTTTGTCTGCTCTTTGGTAATTTGACAAGTGAGCAGTGCTGACCTCAAAGAGTACCATGTGCAGAGGTGCTCCTTTGGTCTCAGGAAAAAAATCTAACATGGATATGTAAAAGCTTTAAAGTTGGTAGCAAGCACAAGCTGGAGGAAGGTTAGAGATAAAACAGGGGCTTTGGCAAAAATTCTGCATCATAAACTCATGGTTTTTACTGTTTTAGCTGTCTGATTCTCTTACCAATCTCTGTGTGTCTCAGTTCTGTTGGTGCCAATTCTGGTTGGTTTGAGTCTTTCCAAGAGAGCTTTGAATGAGCGAAGAGTTTTTGGACATGAAGCAGTACAATGATCCTGGTTCCTTGTAGGCATGTGATCTGTATAATGTGGTTAGAAGTTAATCATTAACAGTGTGTCTGTTATCTCCAAGATCATCAGCAACGTTCCAGCAGATAGCTTAGTCCGTACAGAGCGTCCTCCCAACAAGGAGATCCTGAGGTACTTCATCCGTCACAATGCGCTACGTGCTGGCACGTGTGAGAATGCCCCATGGGTTGTGGAGGATGAGTTAGTGAAGAAGTACTCTCTCCCCAGTAAATTCAGTGACTTCTTGCTTGACCCACATAAGGTAAGAATTCCTGAAAGTACCTGCTTTGCTTTGCCACCCATTCCTTGGATCTTGGCAGAGACCTCAGTGTGCTGGTTAGGTTTTAGAATCACAAAATCATTAGGGTTGAAAAGCCCCATAAGATCATCGAACTTCACTGTTACCCAACACCACAGAGGCCACCACTAAACCATGTCCCCAAGTGCCAATTCCACATATCTGTTAAATACAGAGAGAAGCAGAGCAGGAAAACCTACTCTTTTGTAGGTTGACCTTTTGAGAGGTGACATGGCTTGTACATCTGGATGGAATAGTGGTGTGCTTTAAAAATTTGAGATGTATCTGCCTTTTTATTTTTCCAGTGGTTTGCATTACTTGTTTACAAGTAAAGACATGATTCCCTGGTGTAAGAGAAATGGGAAAGCTACAGTCTTTATGTGGTAGTGTCAGGTGTTGGGCCCAAGACCTGGATGCATGTGACTGCATGAGGCCTGATTCATGCACAGGGCTGCATTGAGCGATGGCAGATACTACAAATTTAGTACTGACTATATACATAGCATGAATGGGTTCTTTTAGCCCTTAGTGCTGACCAGCCAAATACAATATTAACCAACTAAATGCCATACCATGAAATGTGCTGTCTTAAAATCCATCTTCTGGTGTAGAAAGTTCTATTTGGTTCATTCAGTAAACTCACTTTTTCATAGACTGTCAAGTGTTGTTTTAAAACTAGAAGATAAATATTTGTTCAGGACAAGGGGGAATGACTTCAAGTTCACACAGAGTAGATTTAAATTGAATATTGGGAAAAAATTCTTCCCTGTGGGGATGGTAAGGCCCTAGCACAGGTTGCCCAAAGAAGCTGTGGCTGCCTCATCCCTGGAAGTGTCCAAGTCCAGGCTAAACAGGGCTTGGAGCAACCTGGTCTAGTGGTGTCCATGCCATTGGCAGGGGTTGGAACAAGATGGTCTTTATGGTCCCTCCAAACCCAGGCCATTCTCTGACTCTGATTATGATTGCAGAAGCCTGTTACCCTTAATGCAGTGAGCAATTTCATTAGAAAAAAAATTTGAAAATGGGCAAAAATAATTGACAGAGATCTAGGTAACTTTTAATTTCCTTTCAGTATTAATACAAAATGATTCTTCCTTTAATTTTAGTATATGGCTCTTAATCCCTCAACCAAGAGGAAGAGCTCTCGGTCACCTGAAAGAAGGCTTCCTAAGAAATCCAAAGCAGACGGATCTTCACTGGGACAGCCCCTGAGTCCAACCCTATGGTGTCACGTGCATTTGGAAAAATCTATAATTGGCTCTCCGCTGAAGGTGAAGAACTCAAAGAACTCAAATAGTCCTAAAGAGGAGCTGGAGGAGGTGATGAAAATTGTGTCACCTGCTAAACTGGGTTCTAACTTTCACATTCCAAAGAGGAGCCAACTAGGAAAGGGCAACAACAAATCCTTGGACAAAAAGCAAAGAGGCAAAAGGGTTCTGAATGGGCAGAAGTCGTCGGGGAAGGCAAAGTCTCCTAGGAAAGGTTTGAAGACCCCCAAGATGAAAATGAAACAAATGACACTGCTGGACATGGCTAAAGGTACCACTAAGGTGTCTAGGGCTCCCAGGAATGCTGGAGGCACCCCTGGATCTTCCAGGAAACCCCAGAAACATCTGCCTCCTGCAGCGCTCCATCTCATTGCCTATTACAAAGAAAACAAAGACCGGGAAGACAAAAAAAGTGCTCTTTCCTGCATCATCTCCAAGACAGCTCGGCTCCTTTCCAATGAGGACCGTGCCCGTCTCCCTGAGGATTTGCGAGGATTGGTACAGAAACGCTATGAGCTCCTGGAACACAGGAAGAGATGGGCCACCATGACTGAGGAACAGCGGAAGGAGTACATGAAGAAGAAAAGGGAAAAGCTGAAAGAGAAACTGAAGGAAAGAGCAAAAGAGCGGAAGGAGAAGGAGATGAAGGAAAAATTGGAAAAACAGAGGAGATTTGAGGACCAAGATCTGAAAGGGAAGACATTGCCTACTTTTAAACTGGTTGATACTCCAGAGGGACTTCCTAACACACTTTTTGGGGATGTGGCCATGGTGGTGGAGTTCCTGAGCTGCTACTCAGGGTTATTGATGCCAGATGCTCAGTATCCCATCACAGCAGTGTCCCTGATGGAAGCCCTTTGTGCAGAAAAGGGAGGCTTCCTGTACTTGAACAGAGTGCTGGTCATCCTCTTGCAGACCCTGCTGCAGGATGAAATTGCTGAGGATTATGCTGAGCTGGGAATGAAACTTTCTGAAATCCCACTTACTCTGCATTCCGCTTCCGAGTTGGTTCGCCTGTGCCTGCGCAAGTCAGATGTTCAAGAGGAAAGTGAGGTTTCAGATAATGTAGATGAAAGTAAGGATTCAGCAGCTTTTGAGGATAATGAGGTACAGGATGAGTTTTTGGAGAAACTGGAGACATCAGAGTTCTTTGAGCTGACTCCTGAAGAGAAATTGCGGATCCTTGGAGCACTGTGTCACCGGATCCTAATGACGTACTCGGTGCAGGACCATGTGGAGGCCAAGCAGCAGGCCTCAGCTGAGCTGTGGAAAGAGCGCCTGGCTGTCCTGAAGGAGGAGAATGACAAGAAGAGGGCAGAGAAACAGAAGCGAAAAGAAATGGTGGCTAAAACCAAGGAGAATGGGAAAGTAGAGCATATGATGGGAAGGAATGAAAAGAAAAAACACGAAATTATGAAAATAGAGCACCGGGTAGAAATTGAAGCTGATGATATGATCAGTGCTGTGAAGAGCAGGCGCCTTCTTGCCATCCAAGCCAAGAAGGAGAGGGAGCAACAAGAAATACAAATGAGAGGTAAGAAAAATTACCCAGCGAGCAGAGTGTTTGTGTCTTGTGGAGTAACTTCATGGCAAAAATGACAGCCTGTTTTCCAGAAGCATTGTCTGAATGCTTCTGAATGAAACCTAAATAAAACTTAAGAATATAGATCTCATAATTGCATAATAGAGCATTGAAGCTCCAGCACCATTATACCTAACACAGTATAAACCCAAGTGACCTCTTCTTTTGTGATTTACTGTCTAGATTCCACAAATAGGGATGTCTGTATGGAATTTAAGGGATTTGCTCACTGGAGATTTGTAATTCATCTCCTGTGGTTCTTGTGGCAGCTTAAACTTTGTAAATTTAAGAAAAACTAATACCTGCTTCTAGTTTTTTATCTGTATGTGTCTTCAGTACCTTTCTAATTATGACAGGCCCAGGGAGGTTGGACAACACAGTATCTGTTTTGGGAACAGAAAGTAACCAAAAATTTGTCTTATGCCCAAACATCATCTAGTTCTTGGGTACAGAGGAGATATTTCCTGCCTAAAATCAGTTCCTACTGCTGCTGCTGGCCCTGCTGCTGTCCCCATGGTAAGGTTGTTGGCAGCAGCCCTTCTCTCATATCAGGATTTGGGCAATAAATCTCAGTTTAGAGTTTCTCACTTCAAAGAATTAGTTATGGAGCTGTATAAATATAAACTGTCCACTCAAACCTCTCTAAATCACGAATTGCGGCACCAGACCTTGTTTCTGTGTAAGTAGTGGTGCTTGAGGAGTAAAGAGAGAATACTTTGGAATTACAGTTTAGGGGTTTTATTGGTTATAAATGTAGATGCTGGGTGGATGGAAGTGGACAGTATTGCTCATCTAGGTTATTTTCCTTCTGAAACAAGTGAGGGGTAAGCGTCCCTCATGGAGCCTGGCTTTTGTACCTTAACTGGAATGTAGGAGTATCTGTTCTGGGAGACCAAGAATCACAGAATGCTTTGGATTGGAATGGGCTTTAAAGTTGATCATGGTCCACCCCTGCTTCATGGGCAAGGACACCTTCCACCAGGTTGGCCCAGGTCCCATCCAACCTAGCCTGGCACGGGTTGCCCAGAGAAGCTGTGGCCGCCCTATCCTTGGAAGTGTCCAAGGCCAGGCTGGACAGGGCTTAGAGCAACCTGGTCTAGTGGAAGGTGTCCCTGACCATGGCAGGGTTGGAACAAGATGATCTTTAAGGTGTCTTCCAACCTAAACCATTCCATGATTCTGTGATATGGCGGTTTTTATCCTGGGCTTCTTCAGCCCAGTCCATTCTTACACCTTGACTACTTCTTCTATATCTAGCTATATGGAATTTTTTAAATTTTTTTTTTTTTTTTAAGAATGATGGGCAGAAAATAAACAAAAGAGTGTATAGTTGTAAAGAATGTTTATTAAAATCCCCTGTAAACACTTTTTTTATTCCCATGGTATAGTAAAATAAAAGACAATATTGATGTCTGGATGCAATAAAGGAAAGCTAATGCTGCTCTTTGCTGATTCTAACAGTGAGGATGGAGAAAGAAGCAGAGGAAGAAAGAATCCGGAGGCATAAAGCTGCTGCTGAGAAAACTTTCCAGGATGGAATTGCCAAAGCCAAACTGGTGATGCGCAGGACTCCAATTGGCACTGACAGGAATCACAACAGGTGGGAAAGGAAATGGCCATGAACTTCCATCTCTGCCCTGAGAGAGGGGCTGTGTCAGATACCATCCCCCAGGAAGGGATTGATAGGGAGGGTATATCGAATTGCAGAGGAGAGAGAAGGAGAGTGTTTGTGTGTATTAAGTATAGTGGCTGCTTATGTGCCCAGCTTTTTGAAGCCTTCCCATGGAGGTCAGGACCAGCGGAGGTTCAAGTGCTGGCATTGGGTGCTCAGGAACCTCATTACCATATTTTCTTTTTTCTTTTTTCTTTTTTTTTTTTTTTTTATTATTGTTGCACAGGCATGCTCTTGGAAGGATTGTAAGCTAAGTTTTCCCTGTTTCTCAGCTGGGCTAACATAAAGATTTGCATGCATTCAGCTTTAATGAGTTGAGCACACAGATACTTCTCCACTCAATGCCAATAAAAGTGTTTATGTGTTTAACTAGCCAGAAAAGGAGACAGGTACCTAATAACACATATTTCTTCCAGGTACTGGCTGTTTTCAGATGAGGTTCCAGGCTTGTTTATTGAGAAAGGCTGGGTACACGACAGTATAGACTACAGATTTGCCCTTCCCCATCAGAAAAAGGAAGATCTGAAGAAGGAGCACAGCCCTGGAGGTACAGTCTCTTGGGGGTATTTCCTCTGCTCTGACTATTCAAAGGGAGTCATGAGTGTGAAAGAACTGTTTAGTCAGAGTTTTTTAATGGGGATACTCTGATTTTTTTAAGCCTCCTTTTAACTCCAGAAGCATGCACAAAGGAGGTGCTGGTGATATTTCCATTCTGCTGCTGCAGGTCTGTAGACTTGCCTGTAGTATTGCACCTAAAGACCGTGGCATACAGTTTCCTCTCCTTCAAGGAGTGAGGTTGATGTCAGTTGGTATCATCCCTCTAGTTCACTCTGACCCTCCTGAGTTGCAGCGTGCCAGACTCTTGCGCAATTAGCTAGTTGTGCTGCAGAGTGAGGATGTCTATCACAGTGCTGATATTCCGCTGATGCCAAGACTCCTAGATTGGCCTGTGGAATAGTAACAAGCAGGGCAGTCTGTTAGGTATGCACAGCTTTGCTGATTGAGGTTGTTTTGGCGAACGTCCCTCGTGCACTTCCTCTCAGCCTGCTCTTCACCTTTGCTGAATCTGCAGGTGAGGTGCAAGGGACTTGCTGAACTTCTAGTGCTTTCTCTGTGATTTTGCCTGGCTGACTTGGAGCCTAGGTCCTGGAGCCTTGCAAGCTTGAACAGGCACAAAAATTTATCTGTACAGGAGGGAACTTAACATTTCTGTATGAAGTAGTTCTTGAAACAGATAATACTGCAATAACCTGACTCAACTGAGTTTCAGTTGTGATTGTTTCTTGCTTTTGGAACATCACATTCTGGCACTGAGTCCATCCATGGCAATCCTGCATGGGAAAGCTTATGGAGTTAGATCCAAGCCCTCGCCTGGTAGAATTGTCATAGACAAGGGGCAAATTGGACACCTGTAGAGGAATAGAACAGGGCAAACCTACAGTGAGATCCTTCATCCAGATGTAACTTCACAGCCACCTGTGTCTTTGAGACTGACTGAGCTGGAGGTGTATCATTCCAAGCTCCTCTGTGGGTATATTTTCTTGCAAGAGCTGTTTAAAATACTGACCAGCTGTGTTCCTGATCAACTCTTTGCTTCCAGCTGCTTTCATCTCTCAGCTGCTGCTGCAGGCAGTGGGCAGGATTTCAGCACATTCCTCTGGTAACTTAACAATCAAAGTCCTGAATGAGCAAAGATTTAAATGCATGTCAGAGTGTACCTGAGATGCTGAGAAATAAAAATTCATGCTGCTTATACCTCCTTTGGTTTTCAAAGTGCTTTGTCATTACACAGCTAAAAAGTGAAACTAGTTTTATGTTTGGAATAGTAGGAATGCTGCTCAGGAATCTACCTGAGCCTGTGCTTTTCTTTTGCAGAGAAGCGGAAGAGCACAGGCAGTGACAGCCGAGGGAACAAACTGCACCGCTCCATGCCCACCACAGACCTGCCTGCTGAGACCACCACTCCCAAGCAGGGCCAGAACTTATGGTAACACACACTTCCATGGCTGCAAAGTACTCAAAGTGTAAAGGTCAAGGAATCTAGACAGATTTCTTTTTATTAAACCTGCTACAAACCTGTTCCTCTTTCAGTGCTGAGCAGTTGGGTTGGTTCAGCAGCTCTGCAGGCCTCTGTTGCTGATATTATTACTGCCCTGCTAACAGGGTAGCCAGTATAAGAGCCAGTGGAACCATCATTCAACGTAATCAATCATACAAAGCCAGTATAAATTAAGCTATTAAAATGCTTCTTTGATGCATTGCTTTTTAAATATTTTATTCTTTCATGTTGACAGCCTCTTATCCCCTTAATGCTTCCATATGCCAAGCAATCTTCTAAGTGAATCAAATCTACCTTTGAGCATGCTTGATTGTAACCTGCTCCAGTAATTGGCCGTATCAGTGTCCTTAAAGAAATTCTCCTGTGTTGAATGTTGCTCTGTGTGGTAAGGAGTGCTCATCAGTTGTCCCCATGCCAGAAAACCCTGGCTAAGCTTCACCTGTTAATTGCTGTGGAACATTGTGTATTTTTTAGATAACCCTGAGGATAACTGTCACAAATTATGTGCTCCTGCAGCTCCCCTCTTAGCACTGTCTGTCCCACAGACTTCCACTGCTGACACACAGAGTGGGGTTAGTCTTTGTTAAATAGAGTTTAACTTATCTCCAAAGATTAGTTGCCAGTCAGAACTACTTTACTAAATGTGTACCTGCTCCCCCACCAGCAACTGTAAAAGAGACTGAAATTGTGGATGTCTTGATTTATCTGGACCACCAGCATTGGGTGCTGACTCTTGGTATTGTCCTGCTGCTTATCTGTCATGGCAACAGGTCATAGGATATCACAGAGTTCCTGTGCTTTCCCTCACTGCCCCATCCTCCCATGACAAATTCCCACCCTGTTACCAGTCTAGGCCTTTGCACATCTTGCCAAAATTCAGGCAGTTGGGCTTTCCTAGAGAATGAGTCCTGCACAGGCAGTGTGATCCACAGGGAAGTCCTCTGCTCTTCCTAACTGCCTCCTCTAACACTTGGTCTTTACTGAGCAGAGATGGCATGGTGTATTCCAGGAGAAGGACTAATTCCATAAGGAAAACGGTAGCTTAAATTTACAGAGCACATTGCTAACACTGAGGGCAGCATAGAGCCAAATTGGATGAGTTAATTAACACAGATTAATTAACAATTCCTTCAACTTCTGTGACTCTAGGCTGAACTTGAAAAAGCACAGTATTTGATCTCCTCATTCAGGTTGGCAACTCCCAAGAACATTCTGAGGGAGATCAATGTGGTGACAGAGGCAGGAGTGCTGTGTGGAGTAACCAGTCACAGCGTGAGAGGAGTAGCTCTTGGAACCAGGTCCTGGACACACTTGGTGCTAAATTATATTCTGTCACTAAGAGCTGCTTTGTATGGAGTGACCATAATGGATGGTATTCTCCTTTTAGAAAAGAAAGCAACAAAAAGAATTAAGAAGCTTCTTTAAAAAAAAAAAAAAAAAAAAAAAAAACCAAAACTTAAAAGTGGCAGCCAGAAGCCCAAAACACTTTCAAAGAGATTTGCCTTAGAGTTCCCTACTAAATGGTCAGAGCAAGAACTATCTCTTACCTTTGGGAAAAAAAAAACTGTTGAGGAAGTTGGAAACAAAACTGTAGCAGCAATAGCAAAACATTTTGAGTTCACATCAGGATAAGGAAGCTGTTTAAGAAAGCCTACTTAAAACCTGTGGTGAATCTCAGTGAAAGAAATAAAAAGAATGATAAAGTGAAGTACAGACTAAGGGCAAAACAATTTTCTTTTCCCCTTGGGGAACAATCCTGCTTCACAAAATCTATCGTTACAGGGTCTGCCGTCGGAGAAGAGGGAAACTCTTTGCATGAGAGACTATTTAGCTAAGAAATACTAAATAAATTACAGAAACACTCTAAACTTTTATGTTCAGGAGGGAGATGGAGAGTAATGGTAGAGGAAATTGGGGAAGTCTCCTAAAGAGGTTTTCTTTGATGGAGAAAAGAGGGATCAGGAAGTAAAAGTAGCAAATGGCTGTTTTGAAATAGAGAGGAAAGTGCTGTAGCTGAGGTACACAACTGGCTGCTACCAACTGCTGTGGCTCTGTGAATTCCACCTGTTCAAAGCACCGGTGGACAAATTGCTGAGAGAGGAGTAAGAAATGCAAAGGTAATTGTCCTGGCACACAGAGGAGTCCTCAAACCAGCAGATGCTGCAGTCTGGAGGGGTAGGTTGAAGAACTGTCACTGCATACCTGCTCTGCCTTTTGGCCACTCAGACATCAGACACTGAGCCAGGGGGTGGGGGGTTTGGCCTGACTGTTATGTCACAGTGTCCTTAATTTCTGTTCTTTCTTGTCCCTGCTAGGAAGGACTTTTAAGTGCTGACAATCACTGCACTAGCAGGTTTTTTACAAGGGTCTCATGCCTGTGTGCATTGTTCTGCCAGGCAGGGGCAGCAGTGCAGGTAAAAGAGCCAGGTGTGGGCCTTGAGCAGGGGCACAGAGGCAGCTTCTCAAAGGACACATAACTCCTTCTAATTGAGTGCTGTGCTGACTGCCTCTCCCTGAGTGATAGGGCATCCAAGCCATGCCTGCAGCTAAGCAAGGTCTCTCAGCTGAAAGGTTTTTCCTTAAAGATCTGGAGCTCCTTAGAGTTTGTTTGCTAAGTACCTGTCTGACACCTGCCACCACTTACATGTAAGCATCCACAGAAAGCTGTGTGACAGGCTGGGAGCTATTATTTCAGGGGATAGCCAGGAACTAGAACTTTTCTCTGAGGAAATCCATATTTCTATTCCTGTATTTTCCTTAGGGGCCATTGCTATTGATCTCGAGGACTGCTCTAAGCATAAATGGTTATGGAAGAGTCTCCTCCTTGGCTGCTTTTTTGCATGTTGTCCTTGGACACTGTGAGGAGCCCCAAGCCCACACTGAAGTCCTTGGATATCTCTGTTGTTTGGACTTGGGCAGCTATAACTCATAATTTTAGCATGTGCATAGGAAGTTTCATTTCTTTGTGTTCTGCTTTAAGTTGTGCTGTTTGTCTCTTTTACTAGTGGTATGTGGGACATGGGATTGAGTAGCCTCAGAGTGCATATAGAGCATCTTTACCCTTTTATCCTTTAGAGTGATGAGACTGCAAAATTAAACAGCAAATTAACTCTGATTAGTTGTATTTCACAGTCCTGCCCCTTTTCCCCTTTAGCATGGTAGCTGGTAGCACACTGATAAAGGGAGAAACAGATTTATACTTCTATCAAGAGTAAATAATATCTCATGGAAGTAGTTCTGCTCTTGGTACTTTGTCCCCAAAAAGAAGAGGGTCCAGTGTTCAAGTGTTAGTTCAGTGCTGCTGAAAGTGCAGCATCGTAAACAATTGGTTACTTCTGTCTTCTCCAGACAGATGGACCACTCTCTCTATTCATCTTGTGCTCCACTTGCACAGATGTTAATCCTCATTAAAAAATCTCCTTGTTCTGGATACACAGGCTCTGAAGGGGTCTCTGTCCTTACCATAGTTCTTGTGAGCTGTGTGCTTCCTGATCTTTCCTGCAAGAACCATGGGGGAGTCACAGCCTTGGCAGGATACTAGCATGCAGGAGACTTCTTGCTCATCCTGGTCAGAAAGGAGTTGAATTTTGGAAACAGTGGCATCTCTGCAGAGTAACTGCAGAGTTGTTCTTCATCTGTTAGGAATTCTGCATGGTGTGATGGGTCCCCTCAGCCGACAGTTTGAGTTAACTGCGAGTGGGTGCTGACAGACTCCATTCTCTTCCCTGTATTCTACACATGGAGTTCCCCTGTTTCTACCAATCCTCCAAAGCAGGTACTGGTCCTGGGTCTTCTAGTTGTTGTCCTCTCAATTTTGTTGTTCCTTAGGCCAGGTTTTAGACCTTTCTTTGTCCCTTGCATCGTGTAGCTTGAAAACAGGTAGGAATATTCAGCCTGAGTGAATACTGAGAGCTCCTTTTGACTTGATTCTTGTGCCATTTGTGCCTTCTGTTCTGTTGCCTACCAGTCTGTTGGCTAGTGCTGCCAGAAGTGTCGGAGGAGAATCTAGGCTGTTCTTTGTGAATGCAGGAAGCCCTGACATCAGTCAGGATTTCCCCCTTGTATATCAGTTTGAAGACCCCCACCTGGTCTTGACTTTCCCAAAGGGACCTTTCCCATCCCTCTGGAGTATGTGATTAACCTGTGCCAGGCCACATGAAGGACACTAACTGTCTTACCATCCCTCTCTGCAAGATTCACTTTTGCCTTCCCTATTTAAAATTCCTAGCCCTGTCTAACCATGTCAATACTCCCAGCCTGTGGCTGAGCTCCAACTGGATGTGCAGGTAGTTCCTACACGCCTGGAGCTAGTTTGAGAAGCAGGAGCTGTGGCTGCACAGAGCAGAAAGGGGTCACTAATCAAACTAACGTGATGTCCCTGATATGTTTGTATTTTGTAGATCAGGCTTAGGTTCAGGCTTAAGTAGATCAGTTCCCTGTCCCAAAAATACCAGTTCTTACTCTCAGGTGTGAACTGGGAAGATTTAAGTACCTGTTGCAGATGTTCTTCTTTCCCTGTCCCATGTCCTTTTCAGTAGGAACAAAGTTGTACCAGGGCTTCACTCAGACTTTTTTAAAAGGGTGGGAGCTGCTTTCTACAACTGCCCAGCAGCCTCTGTTGTCTTCCCCCAAAATACTCAAGAATAGAAACCCTACATGATGACTGTTATCAGTGTCCTTTACTTTTTACAATGTGCCAAAACAGTGCAGTAAGTTCTCCCCTTTAATTTGTCTCCATGGGAGAAAGCAGGGAAAGCTCAGGGATTGTCATCTTGAATATTCTTCTAGCTGGATTCCATGGTGTATCACCAGCAATGTCTGATGTTTTATCGCAACCTGGGCAACCCATCTCAAGGTGTCTGAGAAATAGTCCTGTATCTGGGTATCTGTAGAGCAGATAGTTTGGAGTGCAGTTTATGCCATTCCCAGGTGGTGACAGATTCTAGTGGGTGAAGGATATCTGAAGCTGCTCTGGCCTGTTCCACAGGGAGAGGTGCAGAGAGTAGTGGTGCCCAAAGGTTTTGATCTCAGGATGCAGAGTGAGGATGCTCCACGGGGTCAGATATACTGAAGATGACTGGCTAAAAAACATCTTGCTTCCATTGTTGAACAATCCTATGTTCTATTAGAGTAATGAATTTCCTAGCTGAATGCAAACTGGGAGGCTATTGTCCTAGTAGGACTATACCTAGAATTATTAAATACTTTCAGATATGGTATTTAGTAAGTATTTCTGCCAGAAAAATAAGCATTGTGGAGACTGGTATTCCAAGAGGAGCCACAACAGTATCTTTCTCTAGCTGTTGCTTGGCTCATCTGAGCTTGTGCCCAAGAAGAAAGATAGACCTGGAATCTTCTGATAAGGATCACAGAGTGGTCCTTTGCAGTTGTTTCCAAATAAGGAAAGAAAGAAATTCAACAATGCCCTTTGATATTGAAATTGAAAGGAGAATCAACCTAATTTGGAAGATTTCCTGTCTTCCCTCTTCTAATGAGCAATCCTCTAATAGAAGATGGGGAATTAGTAATATTTTCTGTAAATAACCTCTGAAGCTCGAGTTGAATCCACATCCCATCACATGAAGAGTCTCCATGGTTTCCTGGAATAGAATTGGAAAGAAAAGAAGGAAAGTGCAGAATTTCAGGTTGTCTTAAATCTCATTTAAATGTACAACTCAGCATGCAAACATGATTGTACTTTGGGATTAAAGAATGTCTTGATTTAGAGAATTCTGTAAAAGTAGTTCCCCTTTTAGACTGGACTAACTGCTGAGGCCATCACTGTCCTCAAGAATTCCTGAGCAAGAAGGTTTCAAGCTGATCAATATGGTTTTCAGATTCTGTACTTGAGCTTTCAAGTTTGGGCAAGCTTAGAGAGGAGGACTTAAGCACTTGCGGAGACAGAGCCTGCACAGACACAGAGCTCCAGCAGCAGAAGTTGTGCCATCAGCCAGGACATCTCCTTTATAATCTGGGAACTTCTGGTTAATGAAAGAAAATATTACTAAATTGCCATGCTGTCAGTGTATAGTATGTTAGTCTTTGCTAATACATCTAAAACAACATTCAGATCACTTAAATTAACTGCAGAGTAATGAATGGAATCCCTGGGTATTGGGATAGACAACTAAATTCAAATGTCAAAGTTTTAATAAACTTAATGGGGAAAATACATCTATAAACCAGTTTTGTGTTTATTTTGATTCTGGTTTTCGTACCCTGGCATTGGGTACATTTGGGGACCTTGAAACTAAGCCAGTCTGAGTCAGAATTCTTCTACCAGCATTCCTGGAAGTGTTTCACCTTGCTCCATGGCATCAGGATATAGGTTACCTCTTAGCCCTACATGCCAATCCTTGGGAACTATTTAGAAGAAGAAATTGTGTTGTCATAGAGATACCCTAGGTGGTCTAGGTACATTTTTTTATCTTTCAGGTTTCTCTGTGACAGTCAGAAGGATTTGGATGAGCTGCTGGATTGCCTGCACCCCCAAGGAGTAAGGGAGAGCCAGCTCAAGGAGCGCTTGGAGAAGAAGTGAGCCTGCTCTTTGTTTTTCTATGTGTGCCTTCTCCCAAGTCAGAGCATGTCCTTGGCGCAGCAATCCTTGCGATTCTTGGGGCAGCATCCGAGGCCGGGCTTTGATTATTCCTGTGCTTAAGAGGGGAGGACATTCAGATTGAGTACTTGCTGGTTTTCTTGGGCAGATTGTTAATAAATAACACTGAGCAGCGAGGAAGTTCTGCCAGTCTTTAAATTCCTCCTTGAAACCAGGAACAAAGGCAGTGCTGGTTGCTCTGAGTCAGAACTGCCACGTGCTTTCAGATGTCTTTCAAAGAACGTTCTGCACTGGTGGAGCTCATAGCTCTCAATGAAGACCATTGTCCCAGAGCCTGCCCAGCTCCCAGGACAGTGCTCTGCCTGTACTCAAAGGTCGGGTTTGATTTTCCAGGTATCAGGACATCACACATTCCATCCATTTGGCTCGGAAACAGAACTTGGGCCTCAAATCTTGTGATGGCAACCAGGAACTGCTGAACTACCTACGGAGTGATCTGATTGAGGTTGCAACGCGGCTGCAGAAGGGAGGCCTGGGATATGTTGATGTGACACCAGAATATGAAGCAAAAGTGAGTGAACAGGCAAAGTACTGAACAAGAGAAATGTGAGATGATACTTTCTGTAGAAGGTCTTCAGCCTTTTGTTCTCCTCAGACAAGAGGAGCAGGAAATCAGTTTTCTCATTTGTCCTTTAAACAATTATTTCAAGATTACACGGCTGATGGCTTGAGGTGTAGGCAGGTCATAATGTTGGAGCTGAGTGTCCTGTTCAATTGTCCTGTTTTCATATTCTCATGACAGGCTTCTTTATCGAGCAGAACTCCATAGCTGATTTTTGTCTTCTGTATCAAAGCCAGCGTGTCTTGTTGAGACAGCAGCAATATGCTGATTCCATAACCAGGTGTGGCCGTTAACCATACTGCATTAGTTACCATGGGTGTCCACTTGCAGGCACACTTCAAGCAGTAGAGAGAGTAATATCCAGCTGTTACAGGGTCATATGTTCTTCCAACAGGTGTACTCTCTGGAGAGCCTAAAGGATTTTGGAGAGTGTGTGATTGCGCTCCAGGCTGGTGTTGTTAAGAAGTTTCTGCAAGGTTTCATGGCTCCTAAGCAGAAGAGAAGGAAACACCAAGGAGAGGATCACATTGCCAGGGCTGAGGAGATAGATGAAGACAAGAAAATGGCAGAAGAAGCCAAGGTATTGTTCACCTCAGGGCTCTTGCAGTAGAACTCTTTGAGCAGTAGCAGTACATTTTATGGAGTACTAAATCTTGATCAACTTCCTCCCATTTCAGATCTGAAGTTGAGTGTGTTTGGTGTTTATGGGGCCAGGTATTGCCTGTTTATTTTGAGGAGTAAATGCATGGGGAAAGTAAAAATAATAATGAGGAGTTACCTGATTTTCTCTCTGTCAATAGGAAATGGTCAAGTTCCTTCCATACAATTCTGCTTAAATAAAAGTTTATTATGGAGCTTTTTCACAGAACTTAATAGGAGTTGTATCTGCCAGAGAGGACTTAGGGTGCTTTGGTCCACAAAGAGAAGGAGAGACATGTTGGGGTTCTGGTAACTTCAAGGGAGTGAGATTCAGGTAAATACCACATTAGGCAAAGGGAGATACAAGTTGTTGGATGTGTGGAAGCACTTGGGGAGATGTCTGGGCAAACAAGCCGTCTGGGCAAACAAGCCTCCTGGGCAAGCCTCCAGGAGAAAAACGGTATTGTGGGCCTAAATACGTATACATCCTAATAAAAGGGATAGAGAAGAGCTGCAGAGGGTTGGGAAGGGTACTGCAGGCACTTGTGCTGCACCAGTGTTTCACCCTAACTGGGGTACTAGAGTTATGGGGTAGTTTCTGTACACTAAGTTGAACAGGATGTTAATGCCCCATAACAAGACTTTCCCCACTGCCCTCAGCTCTGCCCTGACTGATAACTGACTTCAGCAGAGGCAGCAATATCAGAATTAGATCAGCAGAAGTACTTGAAAGTCCCAACTTGAAAAATAGTATTTCTTCACCTGTGTTTACCTAAAGGAAGCAGGCAAGAAAGGTGGAGAGAGACTAATTTACAAGAGCATGTAGTGACAGGACAAGGGGAAATGACTTCGCACTGGTAGAGAGTGGGGTGAGAGTGTGGATATTGGGAAGAAATTCTTTCCTGTAAGAGTGGTGAGGCCCTGGTACAGGTAGCCCAGAGAAGCTGTGACTGCCCTATCCCTGGAAGTGTTTCAGGCCAAGTTGGATGGGACTTGAAGCAACCTAATCTAGTGGTAGGTATCTTTGCCTGTGGCAGAGGAGTTGAAATGAGATGAGCTTTAAAGTCCCTTCCAACACAAACCTTTCTGGGAATCTGTGACTGAGGCTGGAGGCAGTTTCTTTGGTGTGGATCTGTGGGGCTTTTTTTAAAGCTCCTGTCACTATATGCTGAATGCTTATTTGAACATCAGGTCTTTGCTAAGCTGTGCTGTTGCTGTGTTAGTGGGATAATTTGGATAGGTGCTAGAAATTTTCACATTCCTCAGTTGTCCTGAGGTATTTAAACTTTGCTAATTTTAAATCTTCCAGTAATGGGAGGATGCTGTGTCCTGAAAGCTCACAGCAAAATGGAGTGCTGTAAAATCGGTGAGGTCTGAGGCAGAAAGGACTTGGATCAGCACATTCCTGTTTCTACAGCAGCACCATATTGTGCCTTACTCCAGTCTGCCTTAGAGCTGTAACCCTGAGGGGTGTACCTGTAGGGCATATTCAGGGTAGCATCAGATTTACCGCAACACAGTCCCAGTATGCTATTGTGCAGGTTTTCCCCCTGCAAGCACTGGCTTTGGTGTCATGCCAGTCTCTCTGGAGCATTTATTTATGCAGTACAGTGCTTACTATCTAATTCAGACTTTTCTAGACCTTTGTGGTGCTACAAGCAATGTTCAACTTTTTGGGGGTGTTTGTTGGTTTGTTTGATTTGGCAATTTTTTTTAACCTCAGTTTCTCTGGAATAAGCTTTCTTTTTGCCAAAGCAGAAAACCTTTACAGATGACCTTGAAAGAGCAGCCTACTTCTTAGATACAGTTATCTGAGGAAAATCCCTGACTGCCAGGCAGACTGTTCTGAAGAAAAATCTCCTGCATAGGCTAGGAATTATGAAGCCTTTTGAGTCAGAACTGCACTGTGAGCACATAGGAGGTAAAATACAGCATAGCCACACTGGAAAAATATACTCAATGTACTTCGAGACTTTAGAGGAAGAATTGCAGCCCTGTGGTATGGATATGTCTCATTTTCCCTGTGAGAAACAAGTTATGGCTTAACAGGCACCCTTTTACTGACATAATTGTCTGTACTAAGGGTTCCTGCTGGCTCAGCTGCATTGCTGTAGCTCACACTGCTGAGTGGCAAAGGATTGCAGTGAGACCTGGCTTGTGGCTGCTTCTGAAAATCAGGCTGGTGCCTCTGTTGATCAAAACATTCCCATTTCCAGTGGCAGTAGCATTCTGGACTGTCACAGAACAGGACAGGGAATATATGACCTCTTTGCAGCATGACATTGTATCACTACAGCGTGAGCAGAGTGAAGAACATGGGTGGCTTATCACCCCTGTGACCCGCGTGCAGTAGTCTGTGCAAGGGGAGAGTCAGTCTGCACCTGCAGACAATCCCTCAAAAAGCAGCTTCACAACCAAGCAATTCCAATTTCAGCTGTTCCAAGGGGTTTCAGCTCAGGGTGCCAGGTGAGAGCCTTTATATTCGGAGGTTTGTCTACCTTTACCAAAGTAGGTGTTTTCTGTCACTCTGAGGCTGACATGTGGTTGAGGACTTGTCCTTTTATTCTGGGGGTTGCATTTTGGGTTTTTTTCCATGCTTGGTTGCTCCTGTCCAGTAAGGAGGGGATTTAAGTAACTTCCTCCAGTCTCTCATTTTGCCTTGTTGGCAGCTGGAGCTCCCTTGGTACTGGTGCTGCTCAAATGCCAGCAGTCTCCTGATGCTTGGGAGGTAAGGCTAGAAATTTGTTAAATTCCAGACTTGGGGAGAAATATCTCAGCAAAACTTGCCAACAGCTTTTGCAGATTTATCTTGGCCCAGCATGTTAACAGCAAAACCCATGGAGCAGTTCCTTGGAAATTCAGTGATACCATATGTGAAGCACCTTAAAAATTTTCTGCAAAGAAAGAGCACAGAGCTGTGTTACCTCCACAGTGGGCTGGGCAGCTTTACGTTTGTCTCCAGTGGTTCTCCAGAATCCACACCAGCAAATGTAGGGATCCACATGGCAGTAGGGATGTTGGCATTTCAGAACAGTTTGTGTGTTTTTCCAAGCATCTAATATATGCTGTGCTTCCTTAAATTCAGGCAGAGGAGAATGTGCAACTCTGCAAAACTCCCAAGTTTTCTTTGGCTCTCAAATTGCTGTCAGCTGCAGAGTTTAGATTTTCCCATCTGACACTTCACTGTTTTTTCATTCTTCTGAGGTGGAAGAACATTAGTTAAAGGCCTATTACATCCCTGTCATGTCTGGGCCATTGCCTCACTCTTGTAGAGTACAAGATTATTATTGGAGAGGACATGGCTCTGCATAACTTCTGTCCTGCTGCATTTTGGATTTATCAAAGTGGTATTTGCAAACCTCTTGAGCTGGGTGTATGGTTTCCCATTGGCCTTGTTCTGTGCAGACCCTGGCAGCTGCCCTGGTGCAGGGCTTGGCTTTGATGCTGTCATCTGCATTCCCAGTTTCTGGGATTTCTGATTAACTGAGGCCATAGTGTCTCAGGGAAGCAGCTGGTTTTATATTGGACGGTCCAAATGCCTGTGCAGTGTGATTATAGCTGGTGGCACAGGGTTCCCTCTGCCACCTGAGAAGCTCAGGGACTGCATGGGTGTGTTGCTGAGGTCCACATGCCTGTGTGGTACCCACTGGAGGGCAGCACAGGCCGCTTCAATCCTCCTTCCACTGTGATTGCCAGCTGTTCCACAACTTTCCTCCCATATTTTACAGTGCTAGGTTTCTGCCTTTTATTTTCTTAGCCCGCTGATTATTTGGGTTTGACCTTCAGAGCAAGAATTTAGTGGAGTTCACATATAGTGATTCAACCTGACTGTGAAATGCAAAACAGTTGACTGTTAAGAGCAAACTGTCTGATCCAGGGAGACTGAATATGGATAAACCACAACCAGAACTGCTGAGGTAACACAGAAGGAAAGCAATACCAGAGTTGAACTTTGGTTATGAAGGGTCCCAGCTAAGGGTTATAAAAACATCTTTAGACTGAAGGCAGCTGTGTCTGTGCATCATTGTAAGATGTTAGGTCTGTCTGCAGGTTGCTTCAGCCATGGAGAAGTGGAAGACAGCAATCCGTGAGGCCCAGACCTTCTCCCGTATGCATGTACTGCTGGGGATGCTGGATGCCTGTATCAAGTGGGATATGTCAGCAGAGAATGCCAGATGCAAGGTGTGTCGCAAGAAAGGTACGCATTCCTATCTGCAGAATTCTGCCTGTGCAACAGTTGGATGTTGTCACCTCTCTGCTGTGCTTAGGTGATGTGTCCTTGTAGGCTGTCACTCTGACTATGACTGTATTTTAAGTTCTGAATGTCAGGATTTACAGTCAGCAGCAGCATTGATCTCCCTTTTAGAGAAGGAGCAAGCAAGGAGGGGTTGGAAAGGTTATTATGGGGAAAAGCGGGGTGGGATATTGCTGCTCTGATGCCAAAGTGGCAGCAGAACTACTCAGTGAGCTGGGAAAGTCACCAAACAGGTGATGAGGGCATACTTTTCTTTGTGTGCACTGTAGAATGAAGGACTTCAGAGTCTTCCAAGTGAAGGGGGAAGTAGAAGGGGTGTCAGCAGAGATCAGGTGCTGCTATTTGTTCTGCCATAACCTCTCCTCTTGGACGGGAGCCTGGAGAAAAGAGCTTGGTGGTATATTCTGCCTCACCACTTTTATATTGCTGAAACTAGTGGAAAATGAGGGCAGGCAGAGCAGGAGGACTGCTGGGCAACTTTTGTTTACAGCAAGGCTTGCCATTCATTCCTTTAGGGGGAAGTAAGGGCTGAACTGGTGCAAAATCTGCCTTCACTGCAGAACCTCAGGGGTATTCCAGACCATTGCCAAAACTACCCTACCTGCTGTTGAGAAGAGTTTCTAGGCAAAAGTAGCGGGGGGGGGCTCACCTGAGACCAGCACAATAGTTTCACAGAAGCTAAGAACTGAGATGTTAGACAAGCTGGCAAGCCCTCTGCACTTTCTTTTTCCACTTTAGTAAAAGAAAGCTGGCTCAGGATTGTTTCCCTGTTTCCCTTCATCAGTGGGAGGCACAGAGAGAGACTAGTCCTGCTGCATACTGATTTTCAGTGTAGCCTTGTCACCCTGAGTAGAAAGAAGATACCATGTAGGTTAAGCAGAATAGCTCCATTTTTAGCTTACGGCTCTGGGGCCCTGTTTGCAGCAAACTTTCCCCATGTTTATCTGAGTGGAACCTCTTTGACAGATTTCTATCTTTGCCTTCAGTGAAATCTTCACAGGACAAGGGACTTCGCATTGGTTTGTTGGTTTTTAAATGCTGCTGTTCATAAATATAGTGGTGGGGCAGAAAGAAGGATCCCCAAGGAAGGCCATCAGAGAAAGGGTCCCTGCCCTCAGAGGGGACTCTGCATCTTTCTCTTGCTTAATCCTGACCTCCAGCACTGCAGCAGCTTCTCCCTCTCAGGTTGAGTGAGGCTGTGGCCTTGTTACAAGCGATTTGCACTTTCCTAGGTGAGGATGACAAGCTGATCCTGTGTGATGAGTGTAACAAGGCCTTCCACCTGTTCTGCCTGCGGCCGGCACTCTATGAGATCCCAGATGGGGAATGGCAGTGCCCAGCGTGCCAGCCTTCGACAGCCCGGCGCAGCTCACGAAGCAGGTGAGTGACCTTCCTGTCCGTAGCCTTGTCACAGCACAGTCCTGGGCCTCTTTTCACAAGACCCAAACCAGCCTGGAGCAAAACCCCTTTAGAAGGTTTGAAATCACCCAGTTAAAGCAGCACTGGAACTGAAGAAAAGCAGTTTCAGGATGTAAGTTCACCACACATATTTTACTGATGCATTACAAGTTCATGAGTTTCAATAAATATCTTGGGTTTGGAAATGAAAACATAGGCAAAACACCCACCAAAATTAGTTACACTAAGGGTTGTTGTTTTCTTTGAGCATCTGCTTGGGTTATTTCTTCATGTAGTTGGTGGGTCCTTGGGTTGGATTACTGCAGACATTACTCCAGGCTGCAGCTCAATCCCTGCTCCGCTATGACAAGTCAAAATGCCATTCTGATGGTTTTCTGTACCTGATAACCTTAGCAAAACAGCAAAACAGTTTATAATTTGACAAAGGGAATGTGATTTGAGGAAGTGTGGCAAATACGAGTAGTTGCCTCCTGACAGCATGGGGTTAGATTGGTTTTTTGAGTTGCAAGCTGGACTTTAAGGATTTTAGTGAGTGTAATTTGCTTGTGGTAACTGTGCTACATCTCCCCTTATATCAGTGAGGTGAGGCTATCCAGTGGCACCTGATGCAGAAGCAGGGAGCAGATCCTCCCTGACAGAGGAGCCGCACAATAGAGGTGTGCCAGCCAGTACCGTGCAGGTGGTGTACGGCCTTGAAAGTATTACTTACTCCCTGAACACCATTTGAGAGTTCATCAGGCTTGTACAGAAATGACAGGGCTTAAAGGCAGCTCTTGTAGCCTGAGTTCATAGTTACTTTGATGTGGCAAATTCACCTGCAAGCTGCTCAGCTTCTGGCCCAGAGCCATCAGGTGGAGAACACCTGTCCTGTTTTCTGCTTTCTGCTCTTGTCTTCCTGGCTGAGATAGGAAAAGAATGTCAGCCTGGCAGATCTTATACTCTCTGTGCTTTGGAAGTTTTATTCCTTTTGTTGCTCAAGATCCTCTTTCTTCAGGGGATTTAGACTCCCACAGCAGCTTTGCCTGTGTCCCCTTTTTCCTGTGCATGCTGGTTTTTAATGGTCTAAATGAGACCCCACCAGCAATGCTCTCTCTAGCTCCGGGACCCCAGCACGGGAAGGGCATCGACCTGTTGGAGCAAGTCCAGAGGAGGCCACCTAGTTGATATGAGGGATAGAGCACCTCTGTAATTAGGGAAGGGTGAGAGAGTTTGGATTGTTCAGCCTGGAAAAGAGAAGGCTTTGGGGTGACCTAATTGCAGCCTTTTAGTACCTGAAGTGAGCCCACAAAAAAGATGGAGAGAGACTGTTTACAAGGGGGAATGGCTTCCTTGACATTCTTCCTTGACAGAAGGCAGGGTTAAATTGGATATTGTTTGGGAAGATATTCTTCCCTGTAAGGATGATGAAGCCCTGGCACAGATTGCCTAAAAAAGCTGTGACTGCCCCATCTCTGGAAGTGATAGAGCTTGGAGTAACCTGCTCTGAGAGGTGTCCCCTGCCTATGGCAGGGGTACTGAAGGAAGATGGGCTTTAAGGGCCAACCATTTTATGATTCTGTGAATGATTGAACAGTCACAGATGAGAAGCCAGAATGTGCTGGGCAGGGAGTCTGCGTGACTTCTGACTTCAGCACATGAGAAGCCTGACATTCTGTTCACCAATCTGTTTCCCAGAGTGTAAGGACACCAATTTGTTTCCTTAAGTATAGGGAAAATATTCCAGCAGGAAAAAGAGCCCCTCTTGAAACTCTTTCGGCCAGGCCTGCAGACCCGGGCAAATGGCAAATCGTCCTCTCAGGGAAGAGTAATTACACAGCAATCCCAGTCTTATAATCCCCTGTCCCATGGTCATGGTGCCTAGAATACCAAAAAATACAGAGGTTCAGCTCTTGGGAATTTTCAGTCCAGATGTTTAGCTGAGGAAGTGCCCTTTGAGCTGTAGCTATAACTTGATATTCTGGAATACAGCAAGCTGCTTTCGGCTAGCCTGGTGTTTGTTGTACGGCCCAAACAATACCAGGGCCCCCGGGGCCACTGATGCTCAGACTCTTGTACCACAAACACATACACCTGCTTTATTCTAGGAACTATGCAGAGGATTCTGCTGAAGATGAAGGTGAAGAAGGTGAGGAAGCTTCTGATGAGCCAGATGCTGAGGAGGAAGAGGAGGAGGAAGAAGACTATGAAGTTGCTGGACTAAAATGTAAGGCTTTGATTGTGTGGGGAAATAACAGAAAATAGTAACCCTCCTGCCTTCAGTATCAGAAATATGGATCCTCTTTAGGATTTGTGCTTTTCCTCATGCAGATCAGGTATAGGCCTAGGAGATGTCACAGGGAAAGGCTGTGGCTGTGCTGTGGTTACCTGGGGAACTGGAGTAAACCCTTGGCCATTTGTGATGGGGTCAGCACTAGCAATGATTGAAATGGCTCACTGCCCAGTCACTCCCTGGGGACACTGATGATGCTGTTCTGAGGGCTGAGAGGGGTCAGTAGACACTGCAGTGGGCTGGGGGGTCAGCAGATCCTGCAGAGCAGTGGGATTGTCAGTCTCTGCACCTACAGGATTTGTTGTACACTGGAAGCTGTTTAATTGCTTATGGGAGCTCTCACCACAGCCTCCTTTTCTTTCTTTTCTTTTTCCCACCATTTCATAACCCCCTTGAGTGCAGGACTTCTGGTGGTTTGGCAAGGAGGCATTTTGAAATAGGAGGACTAGCACTTCCTCTCTTTATTCCAGTGAGAAGGCACAGTGTTCAGGTGTAGTGTGGGCTGGACCACCAGCATCCTTTGATCGCATACAGAGACCACTTGGGATGCTCCCATGGCAGCTGGGAGGAATAAAAGACTGTTTTCTAGATTCTTCAATGTCTGCTTCTTCACCTATGTGAAGTAGTAGTATAGTGTATATATGTGTGTATATAGTGTATATATATGTATATAGTAATATATATATACATATACATTAGTATATGTATCCACTTTAGTTTCAGTCTCAGTTGGGCAACTTGCTGCACTGAAAAGCTCAGTCTGGGAATGGCACACTATGCCAGCATTTGCTTTCTGTCAAACTGTCCTTGACTGACATAACATTAAATACAGGTTGTCTTAAATAGGGCAGATGGAATCCAGAGACTGGGACTCAAAGGATTATCCCATGTTCTTTTGAGGGTTTCCATCCAGGCCTGAGCCTCGATTCCTTTACTTTATTCTGGTTTCAGGGAGGCTCACTGATACCACGGCTGTGCAAACTGCTTGTTGTCCTGCGGTGTATCCATGTCCACACTTGGAGTGTGTTTAGCCTGTGTTGCACGGCCAAGGCAGGAGCTGAGCCAGACTTTCCAAACAATGGCAAAAGAGGGTTATGGTCACTAAAAATAAAGTGCTAAATGCAACCCCTGGCTTTAGAGAGCATTAACATGGAAAGGTCACCATGGAAAACTTTTGTTTTAATAGAGAAATCACATTGATCCTCATGGTGTTTATCCTGAGGGATCTAACCTAGAATGTTGGATTGTCAGACATTTAGCACGTGCTGCACGCTTGACACACAAGCAGAGTGACAGCAGGTGGATGTCCTGCGGCCTTGCCGCACGCCCAGCATGATGATTTATGGGACAGGGCTGGATCAGAGGCTGCAGCTGAGGTATCCAGTGTGCTGGATACAGCTCAAGGACTTGGAATCAGGTGGAAGGGCTTTGACTTGGGAAGGCAAACACATTCTCCTCGTACAGAGGGTCAAGGGAGAAATTTAAGACAAGGAGTGCGTCAACACGGTCGCATTGCCACCAGTGTGGAGCTCTGAGAGCAGACACACACAGGCAAGTGCATTTCTGTAGGATGTAATGTGGCAGCCCCAAGTCTTGGGGAATAAAATCCCATTGTTTCCCACTTGAAGCACATGGAGCAGCTCCCAACTGCAGTAATTTGACACTCCCCCTGCACACAGTTCCCTTCTCGGGGGGCTTATCCCACTGTGTGGGCCACTTGGAAAAGCACCCATCTCCACAACTGAGGAGCAAAGGGGCAGCAGGAAACCAAGGAAACTCCAGGTTTCTGCTCCCAGTGCTTTTAGAGGGTATTTTGCTGTTTGAGACAACTGTCTGTCCTTGCATTGCTTTCCTGTCTTTCCCTCAAGCCTTGATGTGTTGGGGTCTCTTGGTGCTGCAGGCAGAGGGGTTTGCTGTGGCCTGCAGTGGGTGATCCAGGAGCTCCCAGTATTCCCTTGGAGCTTGAGGATCTGCTGTGTGTGAAGTACCCTTTTAGCAGCAGGGTGTTGCTAGCCATGGCCTCTTCAGGCAGGTGGTGATGACCCACAGATCCCCTCTGTAGAAGGTGTGAGAGTGTAGCTGAGATGAGGCCGGGTGGTCCCTGGGCTCACCAGCCTGAGTGAAGCTCAGCCTAGTGTGGGAGGCAAAAGGTGGTGTCTGCTCCCAGATGCACCCAGGCCTTTAAGCCCATGGCTTATCTATTTCAGTGAGGCCCAGGAAGGCAGCCCGTGGCAAGCAGGGCTCCATGTACTCCTCAAGGCAGGGAAGGCACCAGAGGAAGAAGCAGACTCTGCACCCTGTGCAGGGACCCCGGCAGCGCACGGCACCTGTCAACGGTGCAGACATCGATGAGCTGGTAAGAGCCAAACTTCTTCCTGGAGACCACTCACATCGTGAGTTATAAACCAAACAGGTGGCATGCTTCCTCCCATCCCTTTGCAGAGAAATACCCTGAATCCTAGTGAAAGCTCGGGTTGGGCTGGGTTAAAAAAGGATACATATCGTTAGGGGCCTGCTGCAGACAGAGCACAGATATGCCAGGCATCCCTGCCCAGCCGCTTTCACACATTGTCCCCTTGAGCAGCAGGCAGCCTGCAGCTTGTTAAAGGGTTTTAAATAGTATCCATGTGTCTCTGCAGAGAGGTGGGGGAACTGAGGGGGTCCTGGATGGCCAGAGAATGCCAGTAATGCTGGACCCTTGCTCCCCAGCCTTGGCCATTTTATGACAGTTGTTGTCTGTATGGTCACTCCCTGACTTCCAGGACATAATTTGGCTGGTTTAGGTTTCACTTGATATTTAAAGAATAAAACTATGGGCTCCTGCACAGAGCAGTCTATGTGTGCTGGGTGGGGGGAGCTGCAGTGATTCTGGGGAGCCACATGCCATAGGGGATACATGAGGTTACTCCAGCCCCACAACCACGTCACAATGCCCTGATCTGCTGTCTGTCCTGTGACCAGCAGTAGTGGTGTTGGTGTATCCTGTCACTCTCCTTGCTCATGGACTGTGGACTCAGTGGTGCTTATGCTAGGTCTGGGGGGCTATGCTTGTGGTCTGTGTTATACACTGGAGGGCAAGCAAACCCAGCATAGACAGCCACAGCCAGCACAGAGGGATATTCCAGTGGGGAAAATTTTACTGGAACAGCACACTGGCTCAGAGAAGAGGACTTTGCCAGGATTTATCATTTGTCCTGGGAAGAGATCGGAGCTGGGTCAAAATAGTGAGTACCCTCTGCTGTGGAGCCTTCCTGTCATTCAGTGTTTCCTCAGCAGTGATGACCCACAAGCTGTGCTCTGGGAGCTATGGGGATGTCCCCGTGCTGGGTGTGACCTGGGTCCCTGGGCACATTAGTGACCTCCTGCTGAGCCTGCATGGGGACAAGAGTGCTTGGGCCACCAGCTGTTCCCTGGCATTTGAAATGGCACAGTCACCCCTGCCAGGGCAGAGCAGCAGCACAAGTGCTTCTCCGTCTGCCTTGGGTGCTGCCCGCCGCAAGCTCAAGAGAAGGCATTCACATTCTCCATATTGCTGGCATTTATTTTTTGGCTGCTTGCTGTGGCCATATTGTCTTTGAACTTATTTTGAAAAAGCCACCTGCTACCAGAGGAGAGCTGAGCAGTTTGTGAGCTGTTCCCACCAAGCTCCTGAATGAAGCTACTGTCCTGAACCCAAGCGGCTGCTGTATGTCATAATCACAGAATGGCCTGGCTTGGAAGGGGTCCTAAATGCATCTCATTCCAACCCCTCTGCCATGCACAGGGACACTTTCCACTAGACCAGGTTGCTCCAAGCCCTGTCTTACCTGTCATTGAACACTTCTGGAGGTAGGACAGCCCCAGCTGCTCTGGGGAGCCGGTGCCAGCCCCTCGCCATGTTCAGACGGAAGAAATGTCCTGGCTGTGCTAAGAACTAGCTCCTTTGGCCTCAGGGCTGTTAGCCAAACCCCAAAGCCTGTAGCAGTTCCCTCCTTTTACCAACACCTTTTGTGTGGGCAGGTCCTTCAGACAAAGAGGGCAGCACGTCGCCAGAACCTTGAGCTGCAGAAGTGTGAGGAAATCCTCAGCAAGCTGATCAAGTACCGCTTCAGCTGGCCCTTCAGGTGAGGGCAAGTGGTGTCTTCCTCCTCTCTGGGCAGGACTGGCCACAGGCTGTGGGGATATGGGCTGTGGTGCAGTCCTGCCAGATCCACTTGGGAGACTTATGACTTGCTTTTGGAGCCCTATCTGGGAAGAAGCTGCTCCAGAAGAAACCACCATGTTCTCAGTCTTCTGCTGAAGACATGGTGCCCTTCTGAGGTGGCAGGCAAGGGGCTGATGCAGGAGGTAGGTGTTCTCTACTGCCCCCAGGATTTTTGGAGCACTGAGGTGACTGAGGGAGGCTTTCCACATGGACCTTCCCCATGCCTGAAACAGCTCCCTGGGCTCCTGTGCTTCCCATTCCCGTGCCATAGGGCTGATGTATCTGTATCATTGTAGAGGTATTGCTTGGGCTTGTTGCACCACCATGGGGCTGCAGGTCAGGGGTGCCACAGGGGTGAAGGGGTGGTGGGACCCCACTTCTCTGCTGTGGTGCCAGGGTTGGCATTCCCTTCCTATCCCTGTGGCCCTTCCTTTGGCAGGGAGCCAGTGACCACAGAGGAAGCTGAAGACTACTTTGAGGTCATCAGCAACCCCATGGACTTCCAGACTATGCAGAGCAAGTGCTCTTGTGGCAGTTACCGCTCTGTGCAGGAGTTCCTCTCCGACATGAAGCAGGTGTTCTCCAATGCCGAGCGCTACAACCAGAATGGGAGTCACGTACTGTCCTGCCTGGAGAAGACAGAGCAGTGTTTGATTGACATGGTGCACAAACACCTGCCAGGCCACACGTATGCACGCAGGAAACGCAAGAAGCTCTCTGCCAGGTGCCAGGGACTGGAGGAGCAGGAAGGGGACAGTGAGTCAGAGCCCCTTGAACATTCCCAGGGGCGGAAGAGGAAGAAATGAGGGATGGGGAGGCTAGGGGTAGAGCCAGAACTGGAGCAGGCCTTCTGGTGCTGCCAGGCAGTTGGATGGGTTGTCTGTAGGGAGTTGAGAAGCACTGGGCACTTCTCTATTAATCCAGCCTTCCCTTGGGCCCATCCTAGTTTTAATTTTTCTGCAATTTCCTCAAGTATTTGGTCATCCATTGAGTGGCGATGACTTAATGCTTCCTCCAAAATCTACAAAGCTCTTCCTGAGTCTGTCCTGCCAGGAGGGGAAGGTGGGAGGGCAAGGGGAGGGCCTGGCCAAGCTTGGCTAGGCAGAGGAACACCAGCCTGCTCCAGCTCAGGCACTGTTGGTTTCCTGGAATGAATTGCTTCCTTGTCTCTGCAAGCAGCCAGAGCATGGTGGGACCATCTACTGCCAGTCATGTGAGCACACCAGCCTCCAGCTGGTGCAGGGGGTGATCGTGTTGCTCTGCAGAAGAATTGGGTGCCATCAGGCCAATGGGCTGTTCAGGCTTGCCTATATATATATATATGGTGTTAATTCTGACCCTGAGTTCTGGGCTGTGTGGGGCGAGCAAGCACTTAGGTGTACTGCGGTCTGGCTTTCACCAGCATCTCAACACCACTGCTCCAAGGTGCTCCTGCTTTCCCCTCTCCTTGGGGAGCAGCCCTTGGAGGTCTCAGTCCAAGGAGGGCTCTGAGCTCAGCTCCCCACCTGTACGTGTCAAGAGGAGGCTCCCTGCTCCCCTGGACCTGCATGCCGTCATGCAGCCCTGTTGAGTGCCAGCAGCAAACTGGAGAGTGTGGGTGTCTGCGCAGCCCAAGGAGAGTTCCAAGGCCAGGGGAGAAGCAGAAATGTGCTGTGTAACTTTTTAAATTAATTTTTTAGTTGAAAGTGGCTTCGTTTCTAGCTGTGATCTTGTACAAAGAACACCTGTAAGATACCCTTGTCTTGCTTTGGCACATGTACAGTTTATATAAAATCATGTTTGCTTTATATTTTCCCCCTCTTTAAAACTCATTTTCCTACATCAGGGGACTTTGCGGGGCGAGAGGGAGATCCTAGTCTCTCTCAGCCACTCTCTCACGACTTTCCATAGTAACACCCTTGCTCCTGTGCCATGGCCCAGCATCAGCTCCTGCTGCCCCAGATGCTGACTTTTCCCTAAGAAGAGGGTTTGTTTTCTCATTCTCTCTTTTCTCCATCATGACAGGTTTGGATCATACAATCAGGGCTTGAACTTCTTATCCCAGAATTGTTTGATGTGGAATAAATGGGCCATGGGGCTGTTCAGTGCTGGTTTTGTAACAGAAAAGCAGAAGCAGTTGTTGTGTCTCCTGGGATTTGAGAAGAAAAGAATAATCAGTTACAAATTTCAGCCTAGTTTTGTGAATGTTTTAGGTTTGGGGTTTTTTTTTAATGGGTACTTGTTTTCAGTTCTGGACTGGCAATGACTGCAGATGAGGCAAGTTTCCAGCCCCTTCCCTCTCCTCAGCCTCACTCCCTGCCCCACAGAATAGCACTGACATTTGTATCTCGCACATCCCTTCAGAGGCTGTTTTGTCTTGTTTCCTAGAGATCATTTCCTGCAGGTCCTACACGGTGGAACCTTTGGAACTGCAAGTTTTCTAAAAATCAGTGTCATTTGGGGGGAGGGGGTTTCTGCAAAGGGCTGTACTTGTAATAAATTGGAAACTTAAGAATAAACATTATGTACTTGTGTTTGTAAATGTGGCTTGTGTGAGTTCTTTGTTGGTCCCTGTGTTGGTGTGGGATTGTCTGATATGGCTCTCCTCTGCCTTCCTAGAACTACCACTGGACATCTCTGGAGCACAAATGGAGCTGTGGCGTAAAGGAATGGTGAGTCAGGATCAGATCAGCTTCCGGGATGGTGCTGGTGTGTTGTCACGCTCTCCAAGGACAAGGAACAGAGCTGTGCTGTGCCTGCCCCTGGAGTGGGGAGCAGTCCTTGTTCCTTGTCCTGTGCAGGGTGCCATTGTGACACTTACCCCCCTGTTCCATTCAGGGGGGCACTGGGTACCCCTGGAGGGACTATCTGCAGGAGATGGGGAGCTGGGATGTCTCTGCTCTTTTGCCGTAGCATGGCCTGGCTACCCCCCAAAGCCTATTCACTCATGTTGGAGTGTGTTTTGCAACCCGAGCCATGCTTGCAGTAAGGATTATTGCTGCTGTGTACCAGGCCCCCATCCTGATCTCCAGCAGCCCAGCAGGGACACTTGGAGCTCCAAGCGCAGCATGGCTGGAGCAGTGATGTGCCAGGGCTCATGACCACAGCTGTCACACAAAGGGTTTGGCCGAAGCTTTGCTTGTTTCTGCTGGACAATGAGGGTTCCTGGGTGTCTTCATCCTGCTTCTCACTCCAGATCTGAACTGGGAGTGTTCCATCCAGGCCCCATACTGCTGTGCAGGGAAATCCTGATGGGTTTGAGGGCTTGGAGGCTCTTGGCAATGGGCTGATGCTGTTTTCCCTGGAGAACCCTCCTCTCTCCACAGGAGGTGGTTTGGCTTGCTGGCCATGCAACAGGACCTGGGTGAATCTGAGTGACTCCAGCTGGGATATTTCCAGGCCTCATCGTGGAGATCTCACAGCAGCATCTGCTCCAAGACCTTTTTGGAGACTTGTTTTTTATAGCAGCCCCTCCATGGCATCAGTGTCCTGTGCAGGGCTATAAATAGCTGTCCTCACACCTGGCAGGGCAATGTGAGGGCTTGGCGGGCAGCCGGAGCCCTGCTGTCACCATCATCAGCCCTGCTGCACCTGCTGCCTGCAACAAACCCCCAGGAGCTCCTATGATTGCTGGAGTTCCAGTGTGGCCTTGGGAAAATGAGACCCAACTTTGGCCCCCTGGGTTTCCTCATGGCTTAATTCTCAATCATTAATTAATATTCTGGGTAATGGGGGTATTGTACTTGCAGGGACCCCTGTGGCAGGGAGGAATGATGCATCTGACTCCCATGTTCTCAGAAGGCTAATTTATTACCTTATAATGCTATATTATATTAAAGAATACTATACTATACTGAAGAATACAGAAAATATACTCAATGCTAAAAATAATGAAAACTTGTGACTCTTTCCAGAGTCTTGACACAGCTTGCCATTGATTGGCCAAAGAGTCAAAACAACTCATACCAGAATCCAATGAGGCAATCACTTTTGGGTAAACAATCTCCAAGCTCATTCCACACATGAGCACAACACAGGAGAAGCGACTGAGATAAGAATTGTTTTCCTTTTCTCTGAGGCTTCTCAGCTTCCCAGGAGAAAAATCCTGGGTGAAGGGATTTTTCAGAGAATTTGAATGCCACATGGGGGTTTTAGCAAATTCCTAGAGCACAGTGGCTTTTCTTTTGTTACTCAAACCTTGAGGGAGTGTCCATCCATGTGAGGGTGGATAAACTCCATGGCTCAGCAAATGTCAGGAGTGACAAGACTCCATTTCTCCATGCTGAGCTGGACCAGGACCTCAGTTATATCAGGATGTCCTGGCCCCATTCTCACCCAGCTGGCAGCCCCAGCTCACCCTCCACAGCCATCCCAAGCCAGGCACTGCCCTGTGCAGCCTAGGCACTGCTGAACCCTACTTGTCACTTGCTGGGGGTTTATTGGAGGCAGGTGTTTGGTGTCCTTGGGGCTGCTCTGAGGAGGAGGGAGATGGGATGCAGGGATGAGTTTGGGTGGGGCTGTAAGAGGGAGCCTGAGCCCCACAGCACAGGGTTGAAAGAAGCTGTGACTAGGAGCCAGCAGTGTCCCTGGGCCAGTCCTTCCACATGACAGCTCTGCTTTGCAACAGGGTCTGTGGAGCTGTGTCCTGGCCATACTCGGCTCTCAGGACTGGCAACCTCCGGTGGAGCCAGCTGGGCTGCTGGGGCTGATAGTGGGCAGTGGTGGGTGCCGGCGGTCCCTCTGGGGCCTGATAGCAGGGACCCATTGGGACGGGTTATCTGGGTGAGCACTCTAGAGGCAGCCACTCCTTGGCAAGCACTGGGTGCTCAAGGGCAGCCTGTCCCCAGAGGTGCCGCCAGCCAGGCACCAGCACTGGGCTGCATGCCTGGCGCAAAAGGTGAACCAAACTAGCTCTGGGCTTAGCACCCGGGGTAGAACACAGGGAGAACACATGGCTCTTTGCCCCCTTCCCAAGCAGCCCCTGCCTAGAGCCATGCCCAGCTCCCCAGCTGGACTTTGGAGCCTGTTCCGCAGCCAATATTGACTCTCCTGCCCCAGGTCACGGCCCTTTTCTCTGCCCGAAACAAACCTTCCTGTGGCAGCCAAGGGAGCTCCAGAGGCTGCAGCCCACCAATGCTGGGGCCAGGTAGGGTCCCTGCCCTAGCACCATCAGCACCACCAGCCTGGGAAAGGGGATGGATGCCCACCAGCACAGCCAGGGGTACTAAATCTGTTGAGAGACTCGGTGCCCCCCCCCAGCGACACCACATCGGGCACTGGGGGCTCTTTCGCATCTCATCCACCACACCAGCTCCTGGGGGAGGAAAAGGCTTTTCTCAGCTCAGTGATCCAACTTCTCCTGACATCCCAGGGGTGGCAGGGAGCACATTAAAGGTGCTTCACCAGTCCCACCATCACAGCAGCCCTGGCACAACTCGATGGTGGGTGAGGGGTCCCAACCCCAGCCTTTGCCCCCACTGCAGCCATGATGGGGAGTCTTGCCCCTGTCCTCCAGCCACAGTTTGCTGGTCTGAACCCTGAATGCTTCATCAAATGGGGGCCAAGGGCTGTTGGGGTGAGCAGTGGATGCCAAGTTGAGTACTGGAGGAAGGGTCCATTGCTGGATTGTTGCTCCCTGGACAAGGGTTGACCCTCCCTGGAGTCCAGAGCTGCCCAGCCTGCAGGCTGGCTAATTAGATGATGGACAAGTCTAAGCATCACTAGAGCTGTGTTGCCCCTACAGATCTTGCTTGCCACAGGTGCTGTGCTGCCTATGCCCCTGCCACAGCCCCCTGCCCATGTCTCTTCCCTAGCACTGGGAACCCCTACCACATCCCTGGGGACAACCAGGCAAAACAGCCCCATCAAACCCCTGCAGAGATGAGCTGGCTGCCAGCTCCTCAGGATGTCTCGGGGAGGGTAGGTACTCCCCCCTCTCTGAGCCCCTGCAGAGCCACACTCCTGCCCACCCTGTGCCCACCAGCCCCAGCTCCCCCTGCCAGCTCCACCAGCACCAGCTGAAGCTTGAATTTCCCTCCAGACAATGGGGAAGGCAAGCTGGGATTGTAACCAGAGCAGGAGATAAATAAAGCTGCCCAGAAGTTTCCATTGCCCATACCTTGGCCTTCTGCGGGGGACATCAAAGCTGAGCTCTCTCTGCCCCAAGATCCCATGTACCCAGCCCATCTCCCTGGCTCCCAGCCTGCCCCCACAAATCACCTTCAGAGCATGGAGTCGAAAGGTGATTCGTAAGTGTCATAGCACAGGAAAACCCTCCTCCTCCTCCTCTTCCTTGCCGGGGGGCAGAACTGGCCCCAGGGAAGCCACGGAAGTGAACTGGATGGTGGCACCTGCTAGTACCACACTCTTGCCAGAGTCAGAGGCACCCCAGCATGGCCTGACATGGCCTGGCCTGACATGAAAGCCCCCAAACTGGGATGGGGTCCCATGGGGGAGTTCTTGATCCCCTGGAATCCCTGCAAACAGCACCAGGCTGGAATCAAATAACACATCCAGGGTTTATTGTTTTTTCCATTCCTCACAGCTAATGATCAAAAAATATTTAAAATAAATTACAGAATTAAATAAACACAGATGGATTATTCCTCTCCCCGTCCCTTCCCCACCATCCCCCACAGAAAGCGTTAGAAGAGTCACTGGATTTGGCCACAGCAACAACAAAACAACCTCTAGGAAAAAGCAGCTACTTGTCAGTGAGTGGTGCTGCGTGTCCTGCAGCCTCGCCCCCCTAAACCTGGGAGTGTCCCTCCTGCCGCCACACAGCCCTTGCCCCTTACCCGTGAGGCCACTTCTTCCGGTGTGGGGGGCAGCCCCCGTCTCTAGACGTGAGTCGGGTTGTCCAGGTACGGGTCAGTCTTGGTCATGTGCAGCATGACTGTGGGGGCTTTGTAGTGGCAGTGTCCCCCACCACAGCTGACCCCACTGCAGGGCTTGCTCCGCGTCCTCATGCCCAGCCGCCTGTTGCACAGGCTCTGCCAGGTCTGCAGTGTTTTAGAGCTCCACACCCACACCCCGCTGGTGATGCCCACCACCAGTGACATGAAAATCTTGAGCATGAAGACAGCCACAGTGGGCACCGAGGCCTCAAGGGAGCAGTCGGTGGCACGGCGACCAGGCAGGCGTAGGCAGCCATGCTCCAGCGCCCGCAGCATCCAGTAATCCACATTCAGCCGCTCATAGAAGTAGCAGACAATGACACAGGTGGCTGGGACGGTGTAGAGGATGGAGAAAACCCCAATCTTCACCATCAGCTTCTCCAGCTTCTCCGTGTTGGTGCCACCCGTCTTCATGATCTTACGGATGTGGAAGAGGGCAACGAAGCCAGTGAGAATGAAGGAGGTGCCAACAACCAGGTAGCAGGAGAGGGGGATGAGGACAAAGCCAGTCAGGGCATTGATGTCCATGCTCCCCACATAGCACAGCCCTGTGAGCTCATCCCCTGCCACCTTCCGCATGGTGAGGATGACAATGGTCTTCATGGCTGGGATGCCCCAGGCAGCCATGTGGAAGTAGCTGCTGTGGGCCTCGATGGCCTCATGTCCCCACTTCTTTCCAGCAGCCAGGAACCAGGTGAGGGTGAGGACAACCCACCAGAGAGAGCTAGCCATGCCAAAATAGTAGAGGATGAGGAAGACAATGGTGCAGCCTGTGCTCTCCAGCCCCTCCTGTATGATGTAGAGCTCACCATTCTCCCGGTCACAGGCAATGTTCTCAGCCCCGGCCACAGAGCGGATGATGAAGGCCACAGAGTAGACGTTGTAGCACATGGAGAGGAAAATGATGGGCCTCTCAGGGTACTGGAAGCGGTGGGGGTCGAGCAGAAAAGTAAGGACGGTGAAGGCAGTGGACACGAAGCAGAGGGTGGACCAGACAGCCATCCAGATGAAGGCAAAGTCCTTGTCCTCCCGGGACCAATACACGTCCACCCCAGGGGAGCACCTGGGTGCGCACGAGAGGCTCTTCTCCACGTACTGGAACTTCTCAGGATTGTCACAAGCTCCCAGCTCATTGGGTCCCCGTCCCTCAGTAGCGGTGCCAGGTGGCCATGGCCGGGGGGCCACAGGCAGCATCCCCTGTCCCTTGTGCGGCTCAGCGGCTGAGGCATTCTCAGGGGCCTCCATGCAGAGGGCATTGGGGTCATTCTTGGTGGGCAACCTGCCACAGTCAAGTGACTCAGGCCAGCCGAAATTGAACTGTTCCATGATGGGTACGCACTTGTGGCGGGCCTGCTCACACATGGGGCGGCAGGCAGGGATGCTGGCGCTCACCTGATCGGTGCACATGGGTGCGTAGAGGGAGCAGAGGAAGAAGCGCAGGTGAACGTGGCAGCCGTACTCCACCAGAGGGGCGAACTCGTGCAGCTTCAGTGCGGCCTCACGCTGGCTCTCGTGTCCCAGCAGGTTGGGCATGCGGGTCAGATTGTACCCGATACCCCGGCACATCGGGATGTCCACAGGCTGGCACCGCGCCGCCCGCCCCCGCGGGCCCTCCAGTCCTGCCAGCTCCAATCCATGACCGCCCACTCCAAAATGCCACAGCACCCACAGGGCCACCCGCAGCCGTGCCGCCGCCATCACCCGCCGCCCGCACCGGCCCCGCGGCTGCTACAGCTCCGCCATCGCCCGGCCACGCTGCCCCCGGCGCCGCGGGGCTGATCGCTGCGGTGCTAGAGGCGCCGCGCCGGGGCAGCCCCCGGCCCCGGCCCCGGCCCCGGCCCCGGCCCGCGCCATGCGGCGGCGGCCCCGCCGAGCGCCCCGCGCCGCCCCGCGCCCGCCGACACCGGCAGCACCCGCCGAGCTCTGCCGCCCCTCCCCGCCCCGCCAGGCGTGTCTGGGAAGGGGCCGGACGGGACGGGGAGGGGCGGGAGGCGGGGCCCGCGCCGCGAACCGGCAGCGAGGTCCGCGAGCAGCCCCGAAGCTCCGCGGCGCTGGGGACACGCGGGCGGGGCAGCGCAGCCACGCACCCCGCTTACAGAGACACAGACGCACACGTGCACAGAGCATTTACACAGGTATAGCTAGATACACACGTGCGCGCTCTCGCACACACTAATGAGCGTGTCCTTGTGTGCACACACACGCGTAACATACACACTGACAGACATGCACACACTTCCACACATATACATATACATACACGCATGTGCACACCCTAACGTGCACATGCCCACACACGTACACACACTATCACACACTAAAACACACACACGTGAGCACATTAACATGCACTAACACGCACAGAGCTTCACAATAATTTGCACACACGTGCCATACCGTGTGCATGTCCATGTGTACACACACATATATTCACATGCACATGCCCACACACACATAGAGAAGCACAAACAGGCTAACACATGCACACACACATGCATGCACACACACACACATAAAAGCATACACATACAGTAACATATACTCACAGACGGACACACATGCACATCCATACACTGCCAGACAGGCCTCGCACACCCACAGGGGCATGCACTAGCACATGTATGCACACATACACATGGGCACAGGATCACATGTGACCTCACGGATGCCCAGACCTGCCGGGTGCTGCCAGGCCCCCTCTGTGTGCCAGCAAGATGTGCATGAGCGGCTGAGCACACCTGGACACACACCCCAGGGCTTGTTGTCCCTGGGGGAGAGATCATCTCCCCACAGGGTGACATGCCTCAGTTTGGGAACACAAACTGCTGCTTTGGTGCCACTGCTGCTTTGGTGCCACTGCTGAGAACTGGGGAACTCACAGCATGTGACACATGGTGCCTGTGCTCCTGGGGTTGAGCATGTGGTAGGACAGTGGAGACTCTGGGAAATGGTCAGCTCCCGTGCCCACAGCACAGGCCAGGAAGGCCATGTCTCCAGCTGAACAATTCAATCAGGCACAGGGCAGGGGACAGCAATGTCACTACAAGGCCAGGGCAGCTCCTGGGAGGTGACATAAGTCAGGGTGGTCAAGCCGGGGCTGCCAGACCCCAAAGTCCAGTGTCCCACTCACAGGGTGACAAATTACATCCAAGACGCGAGGATGTGTTACACTCTGGGGTTGGCAGCACCCCTGAGGACAGGCTGTGCAGCCCAGGCCACCATCAGAAGGTGTGATCAGCAGTGCCCACTCCAACGAACTGCCGATCCCAGGTCAGCCCAGGTTGCTCTGTGCCATCTCCAGCACCCCTTTTGGAGCAGCTCGTCCACCCTGGGTTGATTCCAGCATGGTTCCTGGAGTGTCCTGCAGGACGTCTGGCATCCAGTGCCTGGCTGGCGCCAGGGGGTCCGGGCATCCAGCCATTCCTAGGCATTCTCACAGCCCTGCAATTTCTTTAGTAACAGCATAACAACCTGTCAGCGCGGCTCCTAATCATTGACACCCACTGTGCAGGATCCAAACATCCCGGGTCCGGTGCTATAGGGAAATTCCATGGGAGCTGCTTATCAGCCATGTAACAGAGCAGCAGATAAGGCGTTGCCCCGGAATTTCCCTCTAACATGGGGTGTCTGCACAATGGGCTCTGGGGCCCTGTGAAAAGGGTCATTGGGGGATATTTGGAATTATTGGGGATATTGGGATGTTGAGATGTTTGTCACCTTGGCCACCAGCTCTGGGGGTGTTTCAGAAATCACTGTCCCATGTGCCCAGAGATACGAAGCAGCTTCAGTGGGCTTTGTGACATGGGTTATGGCCACATACTCTAAGAAATGGCTGTCTGGGGGTAATTTGTGCTGTGGTGCAGTCCTGGGGACAAATTGTCACGTATGGCTGAGCAGCAAAGTGATGGGGTTGAAGGTGGCACCTGCAGTGTGCTGGGACCTTTCTCTGGGTCCTTCAACTCTCCAACCCCCCAGACCCGGGGCACATGTCCTGTGTGAGGGGAGGGACCCAAGGCAGTCACTGCCACCACTCCAGGACACCTCAAACACCACTCTGGCCACTGAGGCTTCCCTTCAAGGAACTGATTGCTAAGGAAAGCTGGGAAGCAACACCTGGAATACCTGAAACGTCTCTGACCCAGCCCCAGCTGTGGAGTGAAGGTCCTGGATGGGTGGTGGGCACAGGCAGGGACTGGATGAGACCCGGGGTCCTAGCCCCACCTTCCTGGTTCACCCCCATGGTTGCCTTCCACCTGGACTATGAAAGGTTAAGGGGCGGGGGATACAGAGGGCACAAATAAATATATTTTAATTTAATTTTGCTTTAATATGTAAAACTGTTGCTCTTGGCTCCTGTTACTGCAGCCTGGCCAAGAGCAACACAGGGATTTTTGGAGTCAAGGTGCTCCTTGTAGAGGTGCGGCTGCCCCTAACCTCTGCCCTGCACCTTGGGGTGCTCCACCCTCACCTCCCTCCACCCCCCCACACCCCCACCCCCCCAGGTACTCCACGGGGTGCCAAGCTCTGCCTGAGCCCCAGGGACCTGCCCAGAGCTTCATCTCACCCCAGAGGTATGCAGGGGGTATTGGGAGGTACCACGAGCACCCCAAGCCTTGCCCTTGCACTGCCCCATTGCCTGTGCCTGATGGAGAAGTGACCTGTCCCTGCCTGGGGAACGCAGGGACGGCGGGGAGGGGCAGTGCACGAGTGGGGGCATGCCGGCCACGCACAGAAGCCGAGATCTCCAGCAGGTCTGGGAGCCCCACAGTGAAAACAAGAACCCCAGGTAGAGCAACACAGAGATTTACGGTCTTGGAAGTGGCTCTGCACTGTGGATCCAAGATCAATAGCAGAAAGAAAGGGCTCTCAGAACTGCTCAGGAATCCTGCCCGGGAAGCGGCCAGGCAGGCGAGCGGGACGGATCGCCGGAGCCCGGGAGCCTGTGGTTCCTGGCACAGCTTTGCCCCATTTCCTTTCTTCCCGTCAACAGCGCCTGAAACCTGTGCGAGAGCCTCGGCAAAGGGAGGGGATGAATGGAAAAAATCCACTGGCTGCCCCCTCGGGCACAGGGGGCTGCAGCAGTGCCCCTCTGGCCAGCCACGGCAGGGGGGAGGGTGTCTTTCTGGGAGGAAGGGCTTGGGGGATCCTCTTGGCACCAGAGATGGGGACAGCCCTGGTGGGAGTCAGTGAGGGGGCAGTGGAGGTGGCATAGTGGAGCAAAGGAAGAGATGGTGGAGCTGGGGAAAGGGTGATGGAGCAAGACAGGAGGCAATGGATGTGGGGAGAGGGAGGAGAGAGAGGATGGTGAAATGGAACTGGGTGAGTGATGGAGTAGGGAAGACAGTTATGGAGGTGGGGAAGGAGCAGTAGAGGAGGGGGTGATGAAGCTGGAGAAGGGGGCAACAGAGCCTGGGAGAGGGTGATGGAGCAGAGAAGGGAGTGATAGAGCTGGGCAAGGGAGGAAGTGACTCATCCAGGGAGGAGGTAATCGACTTGGGGAAGGGGCAGGAGAGGGGGCAATAGGGCAAGGGAGGGTGGAGCTGGGGAGCATGCAGTGGATTTGGGAAGGGGGTGCTGCAACTGTGTCAGGACTGCGGGTGCTGCTCTGCCCAGCCTTGGCCAGGGCAGCAGGACTTGTTGCAAGGAGGTGGGGGCTCCATGCCATCACTGCCCTGGCCTCTGACCTGACAAGCTCCCAGTTCCCCAGTGGTCCCAGTTCCCACCAGTGCCTGGCTCATAGAGAGAGGCAGGGGCTGGGGCAGGGAGAGGAATCCACCTTGTGAGGACAGACCATGTCCATGTGAGCCAGGACTCTGGGCACACTGTCCCCTACCTGCCAACTTGGAGGCAGGAAATGGCACAGTCCTGCAGGGATCTGGGAGGGATAATTTTCCCTTCCTGAAGAATTTCACAGGAATTGCTGTGCAAAAGGCCAGTGGCTTCAGTTTCAAAAGGATGGGCTAGTGCCAGGCCGGATGGGCTGGTGAGCAGGTGAAGGGGTCCATTCTGGGAGCAATCCATGGGGCTGTGGGCTGGCACCCACCCAGCCAGAGAGGCAGATTACCCCCAGCCCCAGCCACCATCTCCTTGGGGACACCAGGATCACCACGAGTGATCCTCAAGTCCAAGCTCCTCCTGCCCCAGGCACAATCCTGTGTGATGCCAATGCACACGCATGTGCAACAGACTGTGCCCACCACAGGACAACTGTTCTCTGTGCCCCTGGGCATGCTCTGTGCCATGGGCAGGTGCAGTAGTGGAGAAAGATGGGAATTTTGGGGTCTGGTCCCCAAACAAGCATGTGGAGAACAAACAGTGTCCCCAGGCAGTGTCTCCTGGCTTGGCTCTCTGTAGGTATTTGTGGTTACAACCCAGCCCATGGTGCAAGGACACTGTGGCCAGGACTCAGGGATGCAGGCTGACATGTGTGACATTACCAGGGATGCTCTCTGCAGCCTTGTCACTCCATCACCCTGCAGCTGGGGACTTGTGGGTCATGGTGCCAGCCCCTGCTCCCCAGCCCTGGCCACAGTTTCCCTGGGCCATGACATCCCCATTCACATAGCTGTGACACAAATCAGGGAGGAGGCACGTGGCTCAGGGCACAACCTTAACCCCAGGATCCCTGGGAGCCTGAGGGACCGGCACAGGGACGGGGACCACATACAGCTTTGGGACTCAGCGGATGGGGCAGGAGGACATGGTGTGTCCCAGGGGAGCCATAGCTGGGAGAACGAGGCATGAGAAAGACAATGTCCCTACCTTACCCTCTGTATTTTATCTGGTGAGAGTGGTGGCAGCACAAGGGGCTGCTTTCAGCTCCTGGCAGCACTGAGACACTCATCCCCAGCAATGGGACTTCTCTTATCAATAGAAAACCTGGATTGAGCCACATCCTACCCTCAGCCACCTCGTTTACCCCTGCAGACCCCTTCTAGGGGGACAGGAGCCAGGTGAGCCCTGGCAGCAGTCATTCACTCTGAACTCTACTGGTGGCAGCAGCTGAAGATTGGAGCAGCTGCCTGAGAGAGGCAGGTGAATGGTTGGAGCTCCCTCCCAGCTGCCTCCTGGGAATAGCTGCTCGTATACCCCCATGCTGGGCCATGGGGCCACCATCTGTCCCCGCAGGTGATCTTCAGTGTCCATCTCTTTTCCTGGCAGCCCAAGAATGGGCCAAGGAGGTTTTTTGTGCTGGGAGCAGGCTCTGAGGTGCTCCCAGACAACATCCCAAGCCAGCACAGAAACCCTTTCACCCCCAGCCCTGCTTGCCCCCCAGAGTGAAGTTTCTTCCCCAGGATCCCTCATCCTGGGGTGGGTGCTGGCAGCAGGTCCTGGTGCTCACATGCACACTCAGTCCTTTCTTCAGCCTCACCCACAGGCTCGGTGCTGGCAGGAGGCTTCAAGCAGCACAATGTGCCTCCTTGTTCACCCGCCCCAGGGTTGGCTTGTGGGGAATGGCAGGGAATCGCCTCCATTTCCTACTGGAGTTTTATTACATTCATCGTATAAATAAATAAATATGATCCAGAGAAGAAGGGGAGAAGCACGGGGCAGGCTGGAGCCAGGCAGAATGTGGGCTGGGATTCAGCCCCACAGCAGCAGGACTGGAGGCACCCTGGGAGGGGGTAGGAGATGCACCATAGCAGCTGTGTCCTGGGTTGTTAATGCCCCCTGGACCCTCAATGCCTTTCCAAAGAGCAGCAAAATCCAGGAGGCATCTGCCTGGTCAGGGACTGTGGTCACCAGTCCAGAAGAGGAGAGGAGAAACCTTCTCCCAAGCAATTTGGGAAGAGTGGGAGCCCCCTCAAGCCCTGCCACCTCCTGATGAATTGCTGTGTCACACTGAATAATGCCATGGGCCAAGAACCTCTGCACAGAATAACAGCCTGGTCACAGTCAAAGCAGCATCCCCTGGGAAGAAGGAACACCCTCAGAGAGTTGAGCCCTAACCCACCGTATGCTGCAGGAGCAGGGGGGGCTCTTGGAACCTGCTAGAAATGGTTTTATCACACCACTGACTTGGCCAAGCTGCCTGCCTACTTGGTTGCCAAGACCAACCACATGTCTCCAAGTGCAACCTCAAGGCTCTGTCAGCTGTCACTTTCCCTGGGTGCCCCACAGCCATAGAGGGCTTTCTCCAGGTCCTCACCTACTGGCAATGCCATTGGTGCTGTGGTTTTCCAGCTGCATGGACCAGGAGGAAGAATCCTGGCTTTGCCAGGGCTCTTGGGTTGTGTTGGTGTAAGCTCCCCCACACAGCTGGGCCCAAGTGCAGGGAGAAGGCAGAAGCAGCCCCATCTGATGGTTTCCTGTCTCTGATACTTCTGGGAGAGCGTATCTCCTCCCAGTAACTGGACAGAATTATCAGGGCTGGGAAGCCCCATACTGCATTTCTCCCTTTCTTCCCAGGTCCCAAACACCTTCTAATAGGTGGCATCCCAGTATATGGCAGGAAGTTGGAACAAGAGAATCTTTAAGGTCCCTTCCAATCTACTTCCAAATTACTCTGTGATTCCATGGAAGCACCCCATGTTCAGGCATCATTCTGATGGCTCCTACCCAAGGCTGGGGCACTCCTTACTCTGGTCAAACCATCTGGCACCAGCATCCTCCTCCCTGAGCTGGTTCCTCCTCGTGTACTACCTCTTCTCCTCCTCTCCATATGGAGAGCCCCAGGAGATCCTCATCTCTCACTTGTGCAGAGGAGAAGGGAGAAAGTTCCTCAGACATGTCTAACCTGATCACCAGAGAGCTGCACAGTGTAACAATTCCATCCCCACCTTCCCTGGGCCTACTCTGAAGAGGAGCTGCTGTGGATGAGCTGCAGCTCAAGGACCTGAGTTCCTCAGAGCCTTATTTCTCAAAGAACAGAGCCTGATGTCCTGGCAGGGCCAGCTCAAGGGACACAGAATTTTGACAAGTTTAAGGTAAAGAATTTTCTGGTCTGCTGGAGACAGACCCAGAGCCTTTCTTCCCTTCTGCCTCCCATCACCCACAGGATTTGGGTTCATGTCCAGATGGGAGGTTCCTGATGGGTCACTTTGCTCTTCATTGTCACCAGCTGGTCAGATGGGCTCTGACACCTTTCAGGGATCAGAAAACTCCTCACCTGCCTGCCCCCCCAAACACTCCACTTGGGAAGTTCAGACCTGATCCCAGTCTCCCTGGGGGAGATGGGATTTAGGCACAGGGAATCCAAAGCAGCAAAGAACTACACCCCAAATGATCCAAGTGTGTTCCAGAAAAGTAACGTGACCTTTTGCCATTCCCTGCAGCCCCACCCAGTCAGGAGCATGTCAACCCTCCCAGCTCGCTGAGGCACCCATCCCTCGGGGCAGCATGCAGCTGGAGGGGCGCATTCCACCAGGGAAGGACTTTGTACTGGAGCAGCACCAGCATGACCTCCTTCTATCTCAAAAACACCCTAATATACCAACTTTCTGAAAATATTCAAAAACCCAATATTTAACAAAAAAAGCAAGCAGCACCATGGTGGGGGAGCCAGCTGCTCCTTTTCTTTACCAAAAAATATCTTCACAAGATGAAGCAGGGCCTTGTCAGGTCTATCATCATCATCATCATCATCCTCATGGCACCAGGAGCTCAAAACAGCAACTTGGAGTGGAAACCCTCAGGTATGTCAAACAAAAATACAATTCCCCATTCGCTGGCTAATCCTGTTCTCCTTGAGGGGGAAAAAACCACAAATCTCCCAGATTTATTCAGCCAAACTCAGCACTTTTGGGTTTTGCTGATGGTGTCTAAATATAGTTTGTGAGAAACAAATAATCTTTCAGGGATTTCTGCTACCTCCGTCTCTCCAACTACCTTGTTTAAAGGTCAGTGGCTGCGGTAAGGGCTGACATTAGACAGGAGCCTGGAGGTGAGGAAATGAGCTTTTCGGTGTGTCACCAAGGCTGTGAGCGGGGTCACCCATCCCTGGGTTCCTCCAGCAGCGCTGGGGTGGGCTCTGGGGTGGCTCTGCTCTGTCCCCATCCCCAACTCCAGCCTGTCTCCTGGCCCTGCTAATAGCACAAATTTCCCTGTCATGTCCTGTCACTGGAGGTGATGGGGAGAGCAAAAGCTGTTATTGGGGAGGCCACAAGCTAGAGGCGACATCCCTGGAAGTGTTCAAGGTGAGGCTGGATGGGGGTTGGAGCAACCTGGTCTAGTGAAAAGTGTTTGGTGAAAGGAAGTTGGAACTGGATCGTCTTTCAAGTCCCTTCCAACTCAAACCATTCTGTGATTCCAATTCCATGATCTCATCCCAGAGCAGCAGGAGACAATAGATGCCAGCTCTCTGAGTGTCCTGCTGAGCCTCTTCCCTTGATGTTCAATCTGCATGTTCCTGCTTTTGCCCTGCCCCGGAGTACCCTGAGTTACCTTCCCCCTCTCTTCGTCCCTAATCCTCCCCTGCTCCACATGAAAAGAGCCACAGGCAAGAGACTTGGTGCTGGCTGGCAGAGCTGAAGGTCCCACCAGCTCTACATACTTGCAAAATCCAGGTCTGGAAAACAAACATGTCTCCAGGTCTGCAGCAGAGCCATGGCCCAAGGAAATATCATATCCTATTACCCTGCCTGTGGCTGTCAGAGGGTTGTGTTGGCAGCACTGAGGGCAGAACCCAGCTTCCCTCTTAGGTGAGTGCAAGTGTTTCTGCAGCCAGCTCATGGCTCCCAGTAATATAGGTTTGCTGCAAACACCCCAGGAGCAGCAGTAAGGTGTCTAAGTGGGATATGAGATATCTACATGCCACGGAGAATGGCCTTGGGTGGTGGGAGGGAGCTGCAGCAAACCTGTGTCCAGCCCTGTGCTCCATGTTCTGGTGGGTCCCCTGGCACCTCTGTAGCATTCCCATCACATGTCAGCCTCAGGGGTGCCAGACCATCCCATGGGAGCTGAAGGCCAGGCAGCCTGTGGAGTTGCCCTGCTTCCCAGCAAATTCCTGGCCCCAACCACCCTGAGCGGGGACACTTCCCAGATCCACTGGGCTTTGGCGTGTACCATGTCCACGTCCCTGCCATGGGCTCTGCCCCGGCAGGCAGGTCACATCCCAAAGCTCCCAGTGGCCCCACACACCTCCTCTCCCACCAGATTTCCCACCTTCACTGCAAACCACCAGTGAAGGAAAATGTGAAGCCATGGAAGACCAAGCCCGTCCCTGTCAGCCACGCCGCATTCCTCCTCCTTCTCAGCCCCTCGACTCCCAAACCACAGGTTGTCCAGCTCCCAGATCTCCAGTGTTCCACCCTAGCTGGTTGCCCACTCCCCCTGTGCAGGATCCAGAGCACCTCAAGCTGCAGGGAGCCTGTTTTGGAGCGCACTGAGGGCTTTATGGAGCAGCCTGAGTTTCAAGCGTGAGAGTGCTGCTGGTGTAGCTCCAGTGGTTCCCCCATTCACCTTTCTGTGTGTTGCTCCAAGTCCGGGTCCTGCTTAGCTCCAGCCTCCCTACGCCCACATTTGGGACTGGTTCCTCCAGTATCTGGCATATGAGGCCACTGTCCCTCTCCTCTGGGCTCACCCAGGGGAGCAGAACTGCGAATCACCACACTCCTGACCCTTCCACACTGGAATGACCACAACCTTTCCCCCCACACTTCTCATTCCTGACACAGGTCATCCTCAGCTTTCAGACCCATGTGCAAAACTGGAAGTCTTCCTTTGCCTATGTAACTCCAGAACCTTCTCTACTACCTTCTCCAGAATCAGCCCCCAGAGCTTGTCAGGCACAGTTCCTGTCTAGCTTCACACAAGAGGATGCTCTGCACTGTGGGAGAGGCAGGGGAGGCACTAGGATACACTGAACATAAGACATGCTTAGGAAGGGGTGGACAAACTACCAAAACCCCAGAGAAAACAGCTTAAATCTGATTTATGTTTTTCCCAAAACCTGGAAAAAGAAGTGCAGGATCATCAGGGAGCTCCCACTTTCCTGCCAATGTTCAGGACCAGGTGAGGGGCTAAGGATGCATAAGCTGGACACCTCCCAAGAGCATCCTTACCTGGGAGCTGCATCATCCCTAGGGAGCTCCCTTGGGCCCTGCTTGGATGGGAATGCTTCTGTCAGCTCTGGAGCCACAGCTGTATCATGAAACAGAGGTATCCTGAAACAAATGCTAATTGTTCCCATTTAAGGACAGAACTTGGATACTTATCAGCACATGGTGGCAGCCCTAATGATTTTCCCAGGATGGCTGGGAATGGGGGCAGTAGAGCTGGGGAGGGCTCCTGCTGCTGGCATCTGCCCTGAGAGGGGAGATTTGTGTCTGTGCTTCTTTCAGGGAAAGGGAAAATGTGCTTTGGGCTCCCCTGGGATTTCATAACAGCTCCTCAAGGGATGGAGCAGAGGTGTTGAGGTCCCCAGGGACCCCAGTGCCCCATAGCAGTAGTGCAAGAGCTGGCCCAGTGACACCTCCCCTCCACCTCCCCCCCACTGTGATTGGCTGTGTTAGGGCATCCCAAAAGGAGCTGGGGCCAGGGCTGAGATAGCACAATCTTACAGACAGCCCCAGCCTGAGATATTCCCAGTGGGCTGGGCTGAGGGCATTGAATGAGGAAACTGGGGGCTGCATGGCCCTGCAAAACCACCCAAATATGGCAAACAACTGAACACAGAGCTTGGCTGGGCTGTGGGTGCCCTTCAAGGAACTCAGACAAGAGGAAAGCAGAGTTGTTTCCCCTGGATCCCAAGGCTGAGCCAGGCTGGATGCTCTGCATGTGATACCACCCTCACTGCTTCTGCAGCTCACAGGGATTTTCTCAAAGCTGGAGGGAAAAACCTTATGGAAGCTGCAAAGTCATGAAGAGCAGCAACACAAGATGGCAATATGGGGGTCCAGTTGCACCCAATGCCCTCAAACCCACCCAAGAGAGAGCAAGTTTCCAAAACCTGGCAGGTGTTGGAGACACTTACAGCACACATGGGAATCCCTGGGGCTGGGTCCCAACTCTGCTAGAGGGGTTTGCACCTGGAAACACCAGCTGAGGGCACTGGCAGCCCCTGCTCTGCTTGGGGGGGATCCCCTTGGTGACCACGTTGTTGGGGAGGTGAGATACCCCAAATCACCCTGAAAGCAACAGCCGCTTCCTCCATTACCCAGTCAGCCCTGCCAGCACACTGGGGAAGAAAGGAATTTCTGTGTAAATCCCATTTACTGTCGGGTTTCTCACTTCCCGCCCAGTAGACAATCCCAGCCCTCAGTGCAGCGCTGTATGAAGGGGCAGTTTAATGTATTTTTGGAAGGAGAGGAAAAAAAAAGCCCTCTCTGAAAAGAGCCTCTTTCAGCTAATAATGAAGTGAATATTATATTAAGAGTGAAAACATTCAGGGGAACTTACAGAGGGAGACAGAAAACCTTTTCATAACATCCTGGCCACAAACACAACTGCCAATTAAACCAGCTTCGCTCTCTGGCTGGTGCCAACACAAACGAGGGGCCAGGAGCAGAGCATGGAGCTGGCGCGTTCTGTGCCCGGCTGGGCTTTCCTGCGACTGGCAGCACAAAGGGGTTTCTGCTTCCATTACTTTCAGGGCCAGCCATTGGAACAAAAAGATCTGAGTCCCTTGTCCTTACCTCGGGGAACGGGTGCCCAGTGAGGCAAGGGACTCTGGTGCCATGGAGGTCCTTGGTTCCTGTCCCAGCCCAGGGGCTCCAATGCCATGGAGGTCCTTGGTTCCTGTCCCAGCCCAGAAGAACAGGGTGCCCAGTGACTCAAGGGGCTCCAGAACCCAGCGAGCCCTTTGCCCCTATAACAACCCAGAGGATCCAGTGCCACAGGGGCCCTTGGTCCCCGCCTGCAGCCTCCTCTCTGCCCTGTCAGCAGCACAGGGATGGTGGCAGGAGCCTGAGCCCCCAAGTCCCTGAGATCAGCAGGATTGCTCCTGGCCCAGGGGAGGGTGCTGAGCACCCACCCAGACTGAGCTGATAGGACCAGCATCCCCACGCATGCCAGGAAGGTTTGGAGAGGTGCTGCATTTCCCACTGCAGCACCTTGTGCCTTGGAGGAAAAAACAGGAGGTGCCACAACGTGGAGCACCTTCCAGCATTCCTATTTCACACGCCCTGAATGCCTCAACACAGGTTTAGCACAGCTATTTCATGTGTTTTGGTTGCTTGCCAGTGGTCTCAGCTCACCCTTGTCCCTGGCAGAGCACATCCCACACCGTAGGGGGCACAAGGTCACCCACCCACACTCTCCAGGGTTTCTGCACCAGCTGCCAGTGGAGGGAACAGGCATGGAGTGGGATCTCAGCGCCCTTATGTGTTCTGGGGAGTCAGTGGTGTGCAGGGGAGGACAACATGATGTGAGATGCTCAGGTGACACACAGGGGTTGTGAGTCACACTTCAAACAGGCTTTATCTTTGCAGCCCAAGGAGTTGCTGGATTGATGAGTTGAGGGTGCATGACATTTCAGGTTTGGATAAACAGCCATGGCAGGAAAACTTCACCTGAGATCAGATAATCTTGAAATTTAGCAAACCCGGCACAGATGCAGAGCTGCAGGTTGACATTTGATAAACCCAACCTGGAAATACAAGACCACTGCTGAGCTGGGACCAACCTTTGGAATAGCTTCTCCAGGGAAGACGTTGAAGATGTTTGTCAAAAACTGTTTCATGGAGGGGAGAAATGGACGCATTTTGGCCAAAATTAAAAATTCCAGTAGGAAACTTTTCTCCGATTGGGTGGTTTTTGACTATCACCCTGAAAGTGTGGCTCTCTGTAGAGATTTTTGTCTCTTTTGCTCAAGGACTAGTATTTCTACTTTAATGCCAAGTCAAGATCCAAACACACCTCTGATTTTGCCCAGAGGCTAAGAGATTGTATTTCTTCCTTTAATAACAAAAAAGGAAGGAAGGGAGAAAGGAGGGGGAAAAAAAGGAAAAAAAAAGAGAAAAAATAAAGTAGTTTTTTTACATAATTTGGTAAAGAAAAATGCACTTCAGCAAGATCTACCTCACCATGAGAAATCCCCAACAGCAACAAACTGCCTGTCAACCTGCCTGTCAACAGACTCTGGGTAAAGTACAGTTAACTGGCTTGGCCTGGGTGGCAGGGAAGGGTGGCTGCTGTTCCTGCAGTGTGCGCTCCTGGCAGCAGGACTGGAGTGACTCTTCCAGAGGCTTGGAAAGCTCCTCACTGTGCCACAGCAGTTACACCGCTCCTACACTTCAGATTTAGCAGATGAAATGTCTTCCTCAGTGGGCTCCCCACAATTTGGGGTCCAGGAGATCCTGCCTTTCCAAGGCCATTGGTGGACAGGGATGTGCAAAGTCTGCACTCATGGATCCAGCTGCCCACAGTCATTTGACCCAAGGGCTGGCAGGGAAGTGCCAGCACAGCCCATGGTAGGGAATGCCAGGGAAGCACAGCTGTCCCATTCTGGAAAACTTGCCTTGTTTATGTCTTCAGAACTATCATATCCCAGGAACCACAAAGTTCTCTGCTTCTTATAGGGAAGAGGCATCAACTCCCAATCAAATTTATACAGAGAAAGACAAATTTATGTAGAGAAAGACAGCTATCCAGATTTAAAGGCCATCAGAAAGGAGTCCCAAACACCGCTGGGAAGGAGGCATTGCCATCTAGTGTCAGGCTAGGAAAGGGCTCAGGGACACACTGGCCCTGCAGCAGGAGCTGAACTGGATAATCCCAGTGGATCCCTTCAGTTTAGGATATTCCATGCTTCTACAATTCTCCTCTCAGTGCCAGCCCAACCTCTACTGGCTGGAAATACGGTTTCAGACCCTTCTGCAAAAGAGCAAGGCCAAGAAGATGGACAGACAAGGCCACCTGTGATGCATAAATAGCTGGGAAGCCCTGGCTGATATGGCTGTGGAAGTCAGAATCACAGAATGGTTTGGGTTGGGAGGGACCTTAAAGCTCATCTTGTTCCACCCCCTGCCATGGGCAGAGACACTTTTCACTAGACCAGGGTGCTCTTAGCACCAGCCCGGCCTTGGACACTTCCAGGGATCCATCCAGAGGCAGCCACGGTTTCACTGGGCAAGCTGTGCCAGGGCCTCATAAAGTTCACAGGGAAGAATTTCTTGCCACCATCCCATCTAACCCTGCCCTCTATCAACAGGAAGCCATTCCTCCTTGTCTTGTTACTCCACCTCCTTGTCCAAAGTCTATCTCCACCTCTCTTGGAGCCTCTGTACACAGAGGAAGAGGCTCTAAGGTCTGCCTAGAGCTTTCTGCAGGTGAACACCCCAGTTCTCCCAGCCTGGCTCCAGAGCAGAGGGACTCCAGCTCTCAGAGCATCTCTGACTCTGCATTTATTCAATCCCAGCCACAGCCTCATGTGAGCACACAGAGTTCTAGAGTTTGCTCCAAAGCTGGTAATATTCAGCAATTTTAGATCTAGCATCAACATTCACAGGAACATTCAGCCAAAACAGAGTACAACAACCAGTCGCCCACAAAGGGAGCCAGCTCTACAGACCCCATTCCAAATTCCAGCTCCTTCAGGCACTAATCACTCTTGCAATCACTTTTATTTGTGCAATAAATTGGCACAAGTCCTGACAGCTTTAGTGTTCAGGTTGGTTTATTTCCTCAGAACAAAAATATCAAACTTTTTTTTTTTAAGAACAACCTGTGTAAATAGAAAACTTCATGGCATCCTCTTCCCACTTACAAATTCTCTGAAAGCAGCCTGAAATCTATCTGCAAGAGGCAGGACATGAGGAAAGAGTTTTCTTCAAACAGTGTGCATGGGAGAAGAGAAGGAATTTACACAGACTCATTCCTCTCTCCAACAGCACAGATTAAATTATTCTGGAAACTGCCTCAAAACATAGCAAACAAACAAAACTTTGGGAAAATGAGGTTGTGTATAAACACTGAACCTTCAGTCTTTGAAGTAAGACAGTGTTTCTGCCCCTTTTCCAAAAACTTGTATGTGATGCTGAGATCTCCATGTGCCAAAAGGTGGACAGCTGCAACAGTCCTAGGACGACAAAGTATCACAGTCAGTGCTTCCCCAGCATCACCTGCACAATTTATTGAATTTCAGCTCTCAATGATCCATGATTACCAGCACACACCTCCAGTGGCCCTGAAAGAAACACCTAGAATTCCACAGATTAGCACAAGTGGAACAAACACAGTGAAATCCCCTCAAAATCCATTCAACTTCCTCATGAAACACTCGGAGAAAACAGAGTATTAAGTGACAAAAACTAAAAACGAGCCAGCCCCCATCAGGGAAACACCCAGAGCACTCCTTGGGCCACTTCCTTTTCTACACAGGGTCATCCATGCTTCCCATCACTTACACTTTTCCTGCTTTGGGGAAACTGAAGCCTGGATACTTACTCTGCCTTTGGGAGAAAAGTGAATCTTCTATGAGACACAGGAATTTCTCCTAAACCCAGATTCCTATTGCTTCTCCCTGTACTTCCCTGCTCCGAGCTCCTTCCTGTTGCAGGACAGGAGCACTGGAAGGCTTGGCTATCTGGCAGCATCCCAGCAATGGATCACAGAGCACCCCCAGCACTTTGGGCAATTGTTTACCTCAGCCCATCACTCGCAGTTAGGTCCTTGACAGTCTTGAAGCCCTGGCAAGGGAAATGACAATTTCCACATCCAGCAAAACTTCTTTATTTCATCTCAGCCTCCACCCATACCTTCCCTTCTTTAGGGTAACCAGAAGGAAATCTGTACCTTGGTGCAGCATCAGCTTGTTCTGGGTAAGAATCAGGACTGTTTTTAAGTGGTGATTCCTCTCTCCTCAGCTCTAAATTTGAAAGGGGAACCTCTCTGGTCACTGATCAGGACTTGGCTCACCTACCTCACCTTCTAATGGTTTCACTGACCTTTGTTGCCAAAAGCTCACCTGCTCCTCCTCCAGTGCCTCTCCCAGGTGGGCTTTCCCTCTGCTCCGGCAGAAGCGGCACCTTCACCTCCCTAGTGCTCAGACACAATTAGCACCTTCCCCTGTGTCTGGTGCCACAGGTCACATCCTGCTGTTCGTCATGTAGCTGCCAGTGGCTCCTCTCAAATACCAACACAGAAAAACTCCTACTGGAAGTATTTCCCCAATTTGTGACCACAAAAGACACCAAAGTACTGTTGGAACGTAAGCCTTGTTCCTCTCTCATCCATAGGATTACCAGCAGAAGGAAAAATAGAATAAATGAAAACCCAAGAAAATCCTTAGAAACTTTCCCCAGAACAAACCAGTATCTGTCTCCTACAGGAGCTCTGAGTAGCAAAGGATCCCATCCAAAAGGTGCATGACCTGCTCACAGCTCAGGAATACCAGAAGCCCAAACCTATTTTTATACTCTTCCAGCATCTGCATGCTACCACAGCTGGCGCAGCCAGCTCAGCTGCAGTGACCATTCCAACACATGTAAATCAAATTACTGGTAGCAAAATAGGAAAGCCTGTTCCTTAGAGGATATTGAGTTACAGGCTGCTAACCAGGAGGCAAAAAACCCCCAAGAACTGTGAGGGAAATAGCTTCTTTATAGACTAAAAGAGAAGATGAAGCATCACATGATGCTCAAAATCCACACCTCATTCATTATACATCCTTGAAAGGCACCACAGGATCATGGGATAACTGGGGCTTTGAGGAACATCAAGACCCTCCAGCCCACCCCCAATGACTCATATCCCTCTGATGATCCTGGAGCAGTGGGATCATCAGTCCATGGGCTCAGAGCCACACAGAACCCACGACAAAGGGCCACCCTGCCAGAAAACTGGGTCTGAGTCAGTACAATGTGCTTCTTACAAGGGCTGTCCCCAATTTAAAGTTTGGGATACTAAAAGCATAAAAGAGTTGAGGAACTTTTAATACTGTCAGAAACACAGGAGACTTCCAGCCTACTACAAACTGGGAGTTAGTGCACTCACCAAATCCCATGGTACAGCCTTGTTTAACAGGCCCCCCTTGTACTCCCAAACCTTCCAGAACTTTGGGGGTACACGAGGTTCCTGACACACAAGATAGCAGTTGTCAATCCAGGCTGGCAGCACTTTCCAGGAAAAGGGGGAAAGGAAGTCCAGAAAGAAGGAAAATTACTGAAGGACACTTCAGCCAATATCTTTGAAAATGAATCAGAAAAACACCTAAATAATTTCTCCAGTTCACAGCAGAATGTTCTTTCAACCAGGAGAAGGAAAGAAAGGCTTCAAGTGGGAAAAAGGAATCCTTATTCTTGATGTGCTACAGTGTTCTCTGCATTGTTAAACTAAAGCATCCTTGCTCCTCCTAAAATACAACTGACTTCCACTCTGCTCCTTATCAGTCTAATCCCATCCCCACAAAGCAGTTCCTTCACATGTTCCCAACAGGAATACTTCAAAGCTGATCACTGGGTGTTCTCATCAGCTGTTAGCTGGGGTTTGGGGTGTCTAATTTGGAGTGAGCCTGCGGCTAACTGAGGCTTCCTGTACACCAGGAAAATAAAGGATCAGACCAAGAGGTTTCTGGTTTCATGGCTGCTAATTGAAGTAATAAAGTCTTTACATGAAGCTAATTAAATAAAAATTCAAACTGAAATCCTAAAGCCATTTCAGGGAGTGTTTGATCAGTTTGTCTCTTTCATTTCCACCAAATGGCTCCACAATCAGAAGAGAAGTGGAGGGGAATCACAGGACCCAGCAGACATAGTAGCTGGAGGGGGTTCAACACCAGTGCTGCTCCTGGATGGAGTAGAACAGCACACTCCAACCAGAAGCCTGCTCCAAGATTTGTTTCCTTCACTACAGCAGGTTGGCAGCAACTCAGTCATGAAATCCAGCAAGGCACATTCAGATTTCAAAGGTCACACACAAGCCTGTTGGTCTCAGCTATTTTAACTCATCCTTTGGAACTACAAAGCTGATCATCAATTCATAGGGAGTAACGCACCAGGTCACGGGTCATTTATAATCATAATTATGATATAATTATATCACCTTTACTCTGCATTAAAGCCACAATTAACAGTTAATGCTTAAGACTTTACAATTTGTTTAAGCTGCTTTTCTGCATTAAAAAAAACCTGTGGGTGCATCTTCCCCAGCTCCCCCTTTCCTGCCTCCATCTCTAGAAGGACTGTAGGGAGGCACCAAACACAGCAGATAAAAGTTCCTGTCAAAACACGAGGAAACTGGAAAACTCAGAATTGTGCACTTAAACATTGCTCCTGCCAGTTCAGCCCTCACTGCCTCCCATGCCTTGAGGCAGTAGCTCCCAGAGTGCTGCACTGGGATAACCCTCAGTGAGAAGAGCGCTCCTCAAGGCAAGAATCCAAGAAATCAGGTTGGTGGTGGCAGTCTAGAAAGCTTTCACATCTCAGAAATTGACCTCAAAGAATATTCAGAGAAATGCAGCCTCCTCTCTTAGGGGAAACAGAACACCTCCTCTTCAATGCTTCTGTTCAGATCTAAATGGAATTTACAACTGAGCATGGAGAAGAAAGGAAGGGAAGTTGTGACTCAGTAGCCAGAAGGATAAAGCACATCCTAACACCGCAGCTCCACATGAGCCTGGCTGGGAAAGCAGATGTTATGTGCACACATCAGCAAAGAGCCAAAACCGTGAACAGCAGCTGCCTGAGAAGTGCTCTTCACTCAGAGCCTGACCAGTCCCACAGGCACTGACACTCTGGAGAAAAACCACTGCGATCACGAAGGAACAATCTCATGGACTCCACGAGAGGTCCCTGACAGGCTGCAGTGCTCTGGAGTACTGAAATGAAATTCCAGCAGCACTAGGGTGCTCTCAGCAGCTGATAACATTATGTGCTGGGCAATCACCCTGACACCAAGAGAGGAACAACACCAGCCTGTCCTGATTTATCTGGGCATGAGGCATTGCCATCCCAGGGAGATTCCTCTGAGCAGGTGACATGCCTTAGGGAGAAAATTCCCTAATTAGGGACCATTTATATGCTCTTTGTGGAAGTGGCTCTGCAGTCAGGCATTCCCTCCTCTTTTCTCTCTAAGTGCTCTTTAGGGATGTCCAGCTGTGAGGCTTCAAGTGGCCACTCCAATGGTTGAGGTGGCTGTGGATATATTCTCAGAGCATGGCAGCACACAAGCACAGACACTCACCCTCCCCACATCCAAAGTCAGAGCCCCATCACAGATGCCCAAATCCACAGAGGAAAGCGGAAGGAACAGATACGCTGCTCATCTTTTCTAGAGCCAAGCTACATAAACGTCAATTGCCACCTCAAGATCTGCACTTACACACATTTTTTCCTCAGGACACTTTTCCAAGTCAATTTACCAAGATTCTCAGCTCTGCAGAAGATCCACAGTGAGTTCCAAGAGCTGCATGTATGCTAGATAGACACTCTGTAGCAGGAGGAATTCTCCAGAGATCTGTAACAAGTCTTGACTCCAAAGGCCCTGAATGCTGATGACATGCACTACCATTCCAAACCTAAGTGATGGAAGGAAGAGCTGTGAAGTCTGCTTAGATCTGGGATTAGACAAGGATACATAAAGCAAGAAGAAAGAACATAAAGCAGAGCTCTTGCCCAAGCACACCTTAAAAAAAAAAACAAAACAACCCAAACCCTTAAAACAGCACCCAACCAAAGGCAACAAAAGTTTTTGTCCAGAGAGCAAGAGGTCTCATAAGAGAAATGACCATGGGAAGGTGAAAGAAGTGATGAACTCTTCAACACACACTTCTGGCCCAGGAAGGACTTCACCCAGCAAGTGGGGGCTGAAACTGATCCTCAGAGCATCTCTCAGTCATTCAAGTGCTCAGATAACCTCTATGACAATAATGTTCAGCATTCTATGGAATCAACAGCCCCTGATAAAGCAGGGTGGGCTGCACAAGAGGCACAGTAAGGTCATGTCTATCCTTACTGGAAATAACTCTTGAGCTCTGCAAACCAACTCTCAACAGTGCCAAGACACTCCCTGCATCTGAAGCAAAAAGACTTTCCAAAAGCTCATTCCCTAAATATGGAGCCCTTGTGGGGACTTCCTGGTGCTGACAGCCAAAACCATCACCTGCTGTCAAAGTGTGGCTGCCACACAGCCGCTAGTGTCCAGATGCTGTTCCAGCAGGGATACAGCCCCCAATTCCATCAGGTGCTCTGTGCTGCTGATGATGGAAAAGACAGTCCAATATGGAGCAGCTGAGGGAGCTGGGAAAGACACTCCAATATGGAGCAGCCTGGAGAAAAGGAGGCTCGGGGGGCACCTTCCAGCTCTGCACAGCTCCTGACAGGAGGGGGCAGCCAGGTGGGGGTCGGGCTCTGCTCCCAGGGAACAGGGACAGGGCAAGAAGGAAGAGCCTCAAACTGTGCCAGGGGAAGTTTAGTTTGGATATTCTGGACTTTTTTTTCACAGGATGGTTGGCCAGGCACTGACACAACTGCCCAGGTCAGCTGTAGAGTGTCCATCCCTGGAGGGGTTTAAGAGATGTGCGGATGTGGCACTTTGGGACACGGGTTAGAGGCGGTCTTGGCAGTGCTGGGGAAACAGGTGGACTCTGTGATCTTAGAGGGCTTTTCCAACCTTAACAACTCTGTGATTCAGTGATTCCACTGAGGTGCCCTGTGCTGCGGAGGAAATTGTTAAATCTGGTGGTGGAGGATTGAAGGACAGGCACAGTGGGACACTGGGATATTGCACAGGTCTCTGTCCTTTCCATTTCACATCACTTTGTGGCTTCTAAATCCTGGCCAGACCTCCCAGTCTGGGCAAAGCCAGACCTAGCGCATCCAGACCCATATCCAGTATGTCGCCTAGGAAAGCATATCAGGGATCCCTAAAACCAGGTGCCACAGTAATTTCTTCAGTTTCCAGAAGAGATCAGAGCACAGGATCCTTCCAGAGAGGTATTATAGTTACTACTGCAGGCAGGAACTGCAGAAATCCTCAGAAGAAAATGCAAGATGCTAGAAGAGGAGAGAGCTGGAAGGAAAACAACCTAATTAAAGCCTTTCTCCTTCCTTTGCTTAACAAGGAGAATGCTTAATTAAGTCCTACTTCAAGCCTTCCCCCTCACCTGGCAAGGCTCAGCAGAAAGCAGATTTAACAATTTCCTCCGCCGCACAGGACACCTCAGTGGGACAGGAATTTGCATATTCTAAATGAGCAGTGAATCACTGGTTCTCTGTTGTTCAGCCACAGTGGGGAGGGACAAAATCAGCAGGAGGGACATTTCAGCTCTGCTCAGGAATAAGAGAGAGCAGGAGGGGAAGAAGCAAGTTGCTGTTTATCCCAAGTCTGGAGCTTTCCCAAGGCAGAAGTTTGATTGTGTTATGCACAGCCTTCTCAGTTTATTTGCAACTCTCCTGCAGCTTAGTAGGTCAGTTCAACCGGCAACTGTTGCTGATTTTAAGCCCAATTATAGTCATTTCTACCTGGTGACACAGCCTCAGTTCTGAAGCCAATTCTCACCATTAATGCCTCCAGAATTGGTAGAACTTGCTATTCACGGCAATAACCAGTTTGACCTCAAAGTTACTGTTTCCTGTCATAATTTCAGTCTTGTTTGTTTTCACTGGAACATCTCCCTGTGTGTTCCAAAATCCTGGGACCACTTCTCCTGTGTACTGAGCTGAGGTACATATTAGAGACAAGATTTCAACTCTGGCTCATCTATAAATGAAAATAAGAGTGCCGAGACTCATCCTCCTGGGACAGAACTATCACCAAGGACCCTCTACTAGAATCCAGACATTCCTAGGGAAGTTGGCCCCAGTCCTCATGATTTAGTTCTCTTATGAGAGAGAGTCCACAGCAACACAACAATGGGAAAGTTCTTTTTTTTTCCTGATAGGTCTTTCAATCAAAACAAAAAGTTCCAAAAAGCCAGAGGCCTCAGCCCACCATTCTGCAGTTTAGGGGACACCAAGGAGGACTTCAAGCTCTGCACATCCCAGGAAATTAGGCTCTACATACCTGCACCACACAAAGGAAACAGAGACAGATAAATAAACCAAACCCTCAGAGGGGCCAGCTTGAGACCCAAGACATTTAGAAGGAACTGCAGCAGGATGGATTTAAAAAGGAGTTTGTGCTTCTGTCTCCCTCTGAGTACTTCTGAATTCCCCCAAGAAGCACCACAAGCAGCCTTGCATTTTGCCAAAGGGAAGATCTATTCTGACCCAAAATTCCATTGAAAAGGTAGGAAATGTGTTCTGAGCAAGATGTTTGTGGCAATTAGAAGAACTAGGCTCTACAGCTGGCAGGGGATACAAAAATCATGGAATAGTCTGGGTTGGAGAGGACCTTAAAAACCATTGGTTTCACACCCTGCCATGGACAGGGCTATTTTCCACTAGACCAGGGTGCTCAGAACCACATCCAGCCCGGCCTTGAACACTTCCAGAGATGGCACAGCTCCAGTTCCTCTGGGCAACCTGTGCCAGCCTCTCACCACTCTCAGTGGTAGGAAAGTTCCTCACCCTCATAGGAGGAAAGAATTTCCTTCCTATATCCAATCTGAATCTTCCCTCTTAAAGTCCTTAAAGCTTAAAATCATTCGCCCTTGTCTTATCACTACAAAATCCCTTGCAAAAATATCAGGCAGAAGGAAGATGTTCAGGTACACCCAGGTTTGACTGTAATTATACAAAACAGCCGTGGATTATTCAGTACAGAGAAATTAACTGTGCTCCTGGAACACAGCAGGGTTCAGCAAAGGCATAGCAGTCTCAGCTTGGAAAGAGCTCTGAAGCAAGGGATGGATGCAGCATGTTCAAGAGGGAAGAGATACTACTATTACAGCTCTGAGCCACTCAGGAGCTGGACCACAGGTCAGCTCAGTGCTCCACAAGCACCTGTCAACTGGTATATAAGGAGTTTTTCTGTAACTTTTACGATTCCACTGGTCCATTAACCACAGACTGCAGACAGCATTTCCAGCCATCTCTTCACTCAGTGTCTAAGAGAACAGATGAAGCGGGCCTGCCAAACTGCCCCAGTACAGCCTGTACCCTAAACTTAATTGGTACGAAGCTGTTGGAAAGCATTAAAGAATGTGCTGCCTCAATTCGGACTAATTCCCAGAGTCTTTGACAGGGAGCAGGAGCTCCTGCTGGATCTGCTTTGCTCCTCTCTGAATGTATAATGAAGTTTTAAAGCAGCAGCCCAACCTTCAGCTCACACAGGGTCCTGCAGGAACCTCCTCCAGCAAAGGACTTCTTTTGCCATGAATGAATAGTAGATTTTTGTTTGGGCCTCAGTGATTTATGTTCATCTGGGAGACTTAATTTCCTTTTAATGCTGCAACAAAAATCAACTTCAAGGAAGCTTGGAAATATTTTTGACTGACAGCTGTCCATCAGCTGTGTAAGGTGGGACAACTCCACACACAGGAGTCAGTGGATAAATTGGCTGGTAAGCAGTTCAGCCCAGCACTTAAGCTTGCCTACAGGACAGATTTTGCCCTTTTCCTTTGTACTTCTCAGTCTCCTCTAACCAAAATCACTGGTTTTACTTACACCAGATGTGTGGAAATCGGCATCTTCACAAGATGCTCTCTGGGAAACAAGTAGCCACATAACCTTCCTGACAATCACCCTGACTCCCACCACAAACCAGGCCCAGGTGATCCCAGATGCTCACAAGAGCTTCCCTGGTCAGACACCACCAGGGATGAGACCCAAGGTCCCATATGCTTCCAAACTGCAACTTCCTGAAACACAGCAAGTGGAAAATCAGAGCCTCTTGCCAAATCTAGAGCCACAGACTTTCTGCACAAGACCTCATCAGTCTTACATCCCCTCTCAGAGCTCCTTTCCTGGGGGCAGGCACCTGCTAACACACTTAGTAAGTCCCATCCCAAACCCAGGGCAGGATCAGTTGTGCTTTGAGGTCACATGCCCAGCTTGGACCGGAGCACAGGGGCAGCAGGAAGGGTAAAGACTCTATAAGGAGTCATGTCCAGTCAGGAGAAGGCTGTGTTCCTTCAGGAAGCAGCATTCAATCCAATCTCTTCCTCAAATACTGCCTTACCTTCCTCACAAGCACAAAGAGACAACCTTAAAACACCAGAGCTGATGGAAAGTCTGCCAATATTCATTTTCTGCTAGCAAAAGGTACTGTCTGTATTGCAGGAGAGACGACAGCAGCAAACTGATGACCCTGAGCTGGGGATGGTTCATGACAGAAGGATTTTGTCATTTTCCAGAATTCTTTCCCTAGGGTTTCCCCCAAAGCAAGAGACCAGAAAAGATTTCTGCTCCTGCTTGCACGCCCCTGAAGATTTTGAGGAAAAAAAGAAGGATCAAAGATCCTTTGTGCATTTATAAACCTGTCAATTTTGCTAGAAGATTTAAGGCTTTAAAGAGTCCAAAACATCTACTTGGAAATTTTCTATCCAAACAGACTTTTTTAATACTTAAAAAAACCACCAGAAATAAAATATTTAGATTTTTCTGAAGTGAGGCATTCCAACAGCTCCAGAGAGAAGTGCTGGAGGGGAGGAGGAAATCCAATTTTTAAGTTTGACAGGAATTTTCTTCCCCCCCACCCCCCCTTCTTTTAATTGGCAGAGAAACAAGACTAAAGAGCTATTTCAGCCCCTGGCTCTGACCAGGAATAGCTGGGATGAGCAGCACAGGAAACAAGCCAAACTTACTCAACTGCTGCCAGTTTCAGGTCTCTGTCCCACACATGCTTTGCCTCACAGGAAAGATTCTTCAAGGTGACGATGCAGCAGTATTCCACCCCACCATCCTGCCCTTCTTCTCCACACACTCCCACCACTTTCCATTCTGCCTCCAAAAGCCCACCCCACAGAAGAGAAGCAGGTTCCCCACCTGAGAACACTACAGGTATCACAGATTTTGTTAGAGTTCACCCTTTTCAAAACCTGGTTACCTTGATTTCTTCTCAGCCATAAGAATTGAGAGGGTCAAACATCTGGCAGCACATTTCTTTCTCCATTTCCATGTACTCCTTGTAGTATCTGCAAAGTAGAGCACGGGATGGCGTCAGGGGCTGGAGACTGTCTGTGCCACCCTCAGTGTCACAATCTGAAAATAACGTCATTTTCTGGACATAAATAAATTAACATAATGGAAAATTGTGCTGGCAGCAGAGACACAGCTCCTCCAAGCCCTTCTTTCTGCAACGTCAGGGAAAGAGAGCTGGAAATGTCATGCCTCACCCCCAGACCTTGGATCTCTGCTCTGTTTGGGACTAATTAGATCACCTGCCTTCTGTGAGACAGGTGCTTTCTACACTAGTTCTGGAAACACGGGGCAGTGAGGAGGAAGCCCACCTGTGTGCTGTAGGATACTTTTGTGTATCTTTATGAAAGTTCTTTTAGCACCCAGGGGACACTGTTCAACAACCATACAGCAGGATATCTACCATGGATATAGGATCTGGGCAGAGGATGGGAAGGAGACAGCAGGGAATTGTATCTGGACTAAGTGAATGACAAGCAGATGTATCCTCCTCTGTTCTCTCTTCCTTGCCAATGTGAAAGGATGGCAAAAGCTACGCAGTCTGCCCCATGTGAACCTCTCCAAGCACAGCATCCTCTGCTCACTGTGCTCTCACCTCACTGGTAAGGAATCCCTGAGCTGCAGGCTGACTCAGTTTAGGAACACTGTTCCAAGGATCAGTGGCTGCCCATGAGTTCTGCTTTCCTGCATCTGCTGCCATATAAGGCCAAAAGCGAAGGGTTTTGTGCAACATACTAGAACCAGCCCCAGTGGGAGGCTGGCTCGGGTTCTCTCAGCCCCAGCCCTCAGCACCCTTGGGGCCCAGATCCTCAGAGGGTACGAAATCCCAGCACAACAAATCTCTCTGGGTAAATCTCACAGTTGCTGACCAAGCATGCCCACCTGTAGCTGGCACATTTCCACACCTATGACAGCAGGAAATCCAGGAGCCCCTTGTTTGGAGGAACAGATTAATGCCAGATATTGGAAGAACCATTGTTCATTCTGGTTTTGATGCAATGTAAGCCTTCCAATAGAATTCCTAGATCCAGCAGCAGAATTTGCACCAAATCCACCACAGCTGGAACTAGACACATTCTATATAGCTCTCACCCTGGATTCTGCCTGTTGTTCTCCAGAGGATTTTGCCAAGAACCTGTTTCAGCCAGTAAACAGATGCATTCCAAAGTTTTGTTTTAGACAGCAAAAGGGAGCTTGCTGATTATCACACAACATAGCTTTTAACAAAGTATAAATGTACTCAGGAAGTGAAAAGCCACTAAGAACAAGATTTTGATTCATATTCTATTTCTGAAGCATTTGTCAGATCACACTACAAGTTCTCAGGCAAGGGCAGGCTGGTAACATTACACATCTAGCCGGAGGCAAGGCCTCATTAACAACACCCAGTAACACTTGTTTCATCTGTTTCACACTAATTCCACTCTTTGTCACAGGCAGAAGACCTCTCCTGCAGTGCTGCCTCCAGCATCAGGAACACATACAGCTGCTGGAGCAAGTCCAGAGGAGGCCATGGAGATGCTCCAAAGGTTGGAGCCCCTCTGCTCTGAAGACAGGCTGGAAGAGCAAGGGTGTTCACCTGGAAAGAACTCCAGGAAGACCTCAGAATCCCTTCCTCTGCTTAAAGGGGCTCCAGGAGAGCTGGAGATAGACTTTGGACAAGGACAAGAGGGAATGGCTTCTTGCTGCCAGAGGGCAAGGTTAGATGGGATACTGGAAAAAAATTCTTCCCTGTGAGAGTGGGGAAGCCCTGGCACAGGTTGCCCAGAGTGGCTGCCCCATCCCTGAAATGTTAAAGGCCAGGCTGAACAGGCACCCTGGTATGATGAAAAGAGTCTTTGCCCATGACAGTGGAATGAGCTTTAAGGTCCCTTCCAACCCAAGCCACTGCATGGTTAAAAGCAAAAAGTACACCAGTTTTAACAGGCAGCGAAGCAGAACTCCAGGACAACAGTGGTTTAACGTGCACTCAATTCTGACACACACAAACTCACTGAACGTGCTGCTCTCTAGAGAGCTGGAGCTGACAAAGGCAGAAATGCCTTGTTGCTTCCTGGCCACAGCACCTAAACACCATTAGCAAAATTTCTCTTTTATCTACCAACATATTTCAAACAAATCTAAGTGAGTACATGAGGCTTCTAGAATCAGGCCTTTAGCACTATACATGTACTAGCCTCCAGGAGCAGCCAGCCAGATCTAGTTTAGAACTCCCCACCCTCAGTGGACGATTTGGTAGCTCCATACCCAGTGGGAGATCAGGATGAATACAAGAGATTAATTTAAAATTTCCAGACCAGCAGCTAATACTGCCTTCAAGCTCTTTGTACTTCAGAAGTAACAGAATAAATTTGCAGACTTGGTGTTATGACAGACTATTAAAGACAATGTGAATACACAGGACAGAACAGCCCTCTAACATATCCCCTGGCAAAAGGCATTCAGCCCACCAGAATGGCTTTTCCAGCAGCACCAACCACTCTTTTTAGGTGTTACTGCTACCTTTCTGCAAGTGCCTAGCACTGACATACAGAAGAGGGTTGGTATTCAAGGGCTGCTTTGTTAGCTCCAGAGCTGAGGACAGCATTGCTCCTGTCTCAGTAAACAGGGCCAGGAGGACAGCATACACTTTTGGGAAAAAGCTAATGCTTTTGGCAATTTCAAAGGAAGCACACCATGAAGGCACAGACAAGCATTAGTCATGTTTTGGTGGGGTGGGGCATGACTAAAGATGTCAGGATAGTCCTGAACTCAGCCTGTGGGGAAAGGGAGAGTTAATCTTCAGGGATGTTCATTTATTAGCTCCAAGATGGCAAGAAATTAACTTTTAATGAATTTCACTGGATTTGAGGTATTTTAGTATACCCCACATCCCTGTCCTCACCCTGATCTACTCAGAAGTCGTGAAACATACATTCCACCAAACAAATACATGGAAAGGGTGGGTGCTCTGAGCTCCTCACTTGCAGCTTCTGGGCCTGAAAAATGTTTCAAGCTGTTTTCTCCACATGTGTTTTCCCAAGTCAATTATTAACCCAACAGTTTGGGTTTTTTTGAATATTTTAAATATTTTGAATGGGTATTACAGCCTGTACAAACACTCTCTCTTCTGCAGGTACGGAAAGGAGGGCTCTCACCTTGCTAACTTCTTCAGCTCATTGTTGATATCACGGTTGAAGGGCTGGATGCACTGAGCTCTAGCCAGGAAATCCCGGGATTTGCTGTACTCCCTCATGTAGAGACAAGCCTGTCATGGAAAGAAATTAGATGCATCACAAGATAAATACAGACCCACTGCCTTTCTTCAGGCCTCATGCCAAAACAAACTTTCCTGCGACAGAGAAAAGTAATTCAGGAACACTCCAGGAAAAGCTCCATGTGACACATTTCCAGAGAGCCAGACTTTCCAAAAGGGCAGATGTAGACAAACCACCTTGACTACTACCACAGCCCAGAATTCAGAGAGTCTCCTCAGTTCACTCTGGGCTCCCTCCACAGCCAGGCTGGGATGTTCCATGATGAGTTATTTGCCCACCTGGCCACACCTGAACAGCGCTTTGGCATTTCCTGGGTCCATCTCCAAGGCTAACTCCCCGTATTTCAAAGCTCGGTCAGCACGTTCCAGTTTCAGGTAGGTGAGTGAGAGATTCAGGAACAGCAGCAGTTTGGAAGCGTTGATCTGGCTCTGCTCTGCCTTACTGGAAGAGCTGCGACCCAGGATGGAGAGTGCCTGAGCAGAGGGAAAACCAGCCAGTGCACAACAAATCCATCATGGAAACTGAGAAATCCATCTCATCCAACAGCTACACCCATATTTCTGTTCACCTAGGTCACTAAAAAGTAGTAACAATCAAAACTCTAAATACAGGACATGGCATTTTCAGCATGACTAGTCATGCTGACCATATGACCACAGGTTTAGAAACTTACCATGAAAAGCAGAAGAATCAAAAAAAAGGACCCAGGACTCAGATCTAATATGGATATCTTACAGGATAAATATGGATACCTTCCAGGGAAGAAGGCAAGTCAAATTACTTTTGTTTCAAAAATCCAAGCAAAAGCAACTTTGAATCACCTCTGCTACCTCTGAAAAAGTAGCAGATGCCTTCCAGCTTGAGAATAACTGAGCATTTACCCTGCCGGGAGAGGGAGCTGAAGAGGCTCAGACTGGGAAAAAGGATTAGAGGGGATCACCTTCTCACTCTCTACAATTCCTGGACAAGAAGGTGCAGCCAGATGGGGATCAGGCTCTGTTCCCAGGTAGCTGGACAAGATAAACAGCCTGAAGTCGCAGCACAGGAGGTTCAGGTTGGATACAATTTCTCACTGAAATTGTTGTCCAGCCCTGACATAGAGGCTGTTCAGGGCAGTGGTGGAATCCCAACCCCTGGAGGGACTTAACAGCCCTGTGGATGTGGCACTTGTGGACATGGGTTAGTGGTGGCCTTGGCAGTGCTGGGGAACAGTTGGACTTGGTGGTCTCAGAGAGCTTTTCCAGCCAAAATGATTCTGTGACAATGCCTTCATTTACCACTGCTGCTCACACAAAACCAGGTGTGCAAGCCCTGTTCTGAAGTAACAAACTGTGCCTGGAAAATACCATAAAGTTACTTGATTTCTAACCTGTACCTGCTGTGGTAAGCTAACCCAAGCTTTTCCAAAGCACACCCCACATTTTCCTGGTGCCATACCCTCTTGTATCTGTCTTTGGCAATCTTGAAGCGCTGCTTATAGAAGAAGTAGTTGCCAAACTCTCTCTCTGTGGCTGCCACTTTCAACACCTTTTCCAAAGGAAGTCTCTCCCGCTGTTCCTGTGTGAAGAAATATCTGAATTTCAGCTCAAACTAAAGAAAACAGGCAGAGAACTCAGACTCAGTCGTGAACAGCCGCTCCTATTCACAAAGTAGAAGCCAGGTCCTTACCAGAGCCAGGCAACCACCATGTGGTATCTCCCTAGCCAGGCTGAAACATTACAGTGTTCTTGTGCTGATTATTCCCAGTAAAGAGGTCAGGAAGCTCCTCAGGCCTAAAGTGGGACTGAAAAAAGGCAGGAATGTGTTCTTAAAACCCGCCCAACTTCTTCAGCACACAGCTGAGTTAACACAAATGCTGCCACTGGCACAAAGCTTCTTGTTCCATTGCTCTAATTGCCCTCAGGCCAGCCTGACACTCCCAAAGACACCAAACAGCAAACAAAAATCCCAACAATCATTAAAAAAAAAAAAAAAGAAAAATGGAGGGACAGGCTTTCTTCCGTGTCTGCAAGCTGAAACCAGCCTATAGAGAGAGGTCAGTCAGCCAAAATGGGTGGGCAAGGAAGGAGCACAACAAGCGTGGTTTCCTCACAGGGCTCCAGGGGAAAATTTACCTGTGCAGGGGCTGGAGGGGCTCTCCCCTTAGCTTCTGCTTCCACTCACCCACAACCACAGCCCAAAGCCCTTGACATGAAAAGGTGAATTAACAATAGCACTGTAACTGACCAGGAAGGAAAAAAGAGGGAGCACTTGGGAGAGGAGCCAAGAGGCAGAGACAAAGAGCTGGTGGGACATTGGGACACTGCAGACTGAAGATGATTGTTACAGTCAGCTCCTTACTGTTCCTTAAAGAAATTCCTGGAAGTTGGTGCCCTCTAGTGCAACCATACCAGAGGTTTCCACTAAAACTAAAAATAAATGGGAGCCATTCCACTGACTCCATTCAGCACAGAGGAGCAAAGGCAGATCCTGCCTTCTCCCTCTGCACGGGAGGGCAAACAGAGGGAGGCATGGAGGGACACAAAGGGCAGGCATGTGGATCAGAGCAGAGCTGTGAGCCCAGGGACTAGATACTTGCACCAGCATTCACCTGAACACATGTAACACACAAGCCACAGCAACTGTGAGACAGGACAATGAGGGCTCATCCGCCAGATTTCAGTCTCAAGCCTTATTAAAGGAACTCACGTAAGTCAATTCAAAGAAGGCGTCACACTCCTCTGAGTCTATGAAGTCCAACACCTCCACCTTGAAGAGGACCGTGGTGTTTGGGGGGATGGAGGGAGGACAGCCCCGCTGGCCATAGGCGTATTCTGGAGTGAGGACGAACAGCGCAGCCTCTCCTTTGGTCATAGACAGCAGCCCGATCTCCAGCCCCCACACTGTGATGTCTGTCACAACGAGGGGTGGGACAGGTGAGGTTCATGAACACCAACACCCTCACACACCAAACAATGACTTCTCCTTAAGCCTGAAGGAAAAAAAAATCCCTGGGAGCTCCTGTCTCAGCAACTACAACAGCCAGTTGCTCCAGAAGGGGATCATCAGGGGTACTGCTGCTGTGGGACTGAGCACGTGGCATTGCAAATCCAGTGGGATGAATTGGAAGGGGCTTTAGAGATCATCTAGTCTAAGCCCTGCCACAGTCAGGAACACCTTCCACTTGCTTAAAGGCCTGTCCAGCCTGGAAAACATAATCTCTTCTCAAGAGATTTAAAACTGCCTGAGGGCAGGTAGGAAACGCCTCCCTACCACTCGAAGGCAGAAGGTAAGCAGGTCCAGATTCCATCTCCCATGTGAACCAGGAGGATCTTGGACTCCATGAACAAGTGTTAAAGGCTTCAAAAACCTAAAGACATCAAACAGCATTTAAACTGAAATGCCTTAATACAACCCCAGGGCCCAAAATGCCTTAATACAATCCCAAGCCCCAGGACAAAGTTTGTGGCTCAAACCTACCTTTCCCAAGTTTCATCAGCCTTGGATACTTGCTGTTCCCATTTGAACAGAAGAGCTTATTCCAATTTCCCAGGTACCCAGAGTACTTCACTGTACAGCACGAGCGAGGAGTGGGGAGAAGTGAAAAGCAAGAGGTTGATTTCATATCCCATAACAGCATATCAGGAGCACACCAGGAGTTGTAATCACACAGTTATCCTGCTTCTCCTTTTCTGTTCTGCTATAGAACAGCAGAGGCAGCAAAACCCCTTCTGTTTTACACCAAAAACCTGGTCATATCCAAGCAGCCAACTGCTGTGTGTTTTAGCATCATTCCCAGACACAGCCCTGACCTATTTAAGACGTGTGATTTTGCACTTTTAAGAACTGGAAACTTCAACTGAGCAAATTAAAATGCCCCAGTTATATGCAGAAATATTTAAAAAGAATTCCCTAACCAAAGCTGGAGCTGTGGGAAGAACAACAAGGGGGGAAATGTACCGCTACCCCAAGCATCTGTAACTCCAGTTCTGTCTCAGAAAACACACTGTAATGGGCCTCTCTTGACACATCACTAGGGCCCTGCACTTCAGGAACCACTTCCAACTTCAAACTTCTCTGTGAGCACAGGTGGGCCCTAGAAATTGTTCATTCCTCAAGGTCAAGATGCCTTTTCATTTAATGTGTCAGCCACAAGAAGTTAAACAGGATATCCCAAGTGTTAAAATACTGATAAGGAGAGGAGACAGTCTCTGAAACAGACATATACCGCAGTATAATATCAGCGCTTTTAAGTCCTCATTGTGGTCTTTGCCAGCCACCAGAATGTCAACATTAGAGTCTTGGGGGATTTTTCCCAACAGGCTCTGCCCTGTTTCACTTAGCACCTACTTCAGGTCCAGCCACACAGACCAAACCTCACGCAGAGACACAGGTGGCACAGATAAGCACCAGATCCTCACTCCAGCCCACACTTCCACGGATTTTCACATTCTTAGTCCTGCTGAACACAGGCTAAACTAAACAATTCCTATTTAAAAGCTGCTCAGGAGATGGCTACTGGTGCCTGAACTACCAGTGAATTCAGGCACATTACTGCAGAGCACCCGCCCAGGCAGCCAGGCTGAGCTCAGGCAGCCTCGCTCCAGGACACCAGCCCTGGAGAATCATGGAATGGTTTGGGTTGGAAAGGACCTTGAAGATTATCCAGTCCAACCCCCTGCCCATGAGCAGGAACACCTTCCACTAAAGCAGGTTGCCTCAGCATGGCCTTGAACATTTCCAGGAATGGGGCAACCACAGCTTCCTCAGGCAACTTGTGCCAGAGAGTTGGGACATCCCTAACAAGAGTGTTCAGCCCTGGCCGCGGGACCTCTCAGAGCCCACAGGAGGCTCCGGAGGCCCCAGAGCCGGCTCTACCTGCCACGGAGGCGGATGGGGGCACGGGCTGCCCGGTGCCGGGGCGCAGCTGCTCCTTGCGCACCCCTCCATCGCCGGTCAGATCCTGCAGGGGTTGGAGAGACTCCGAGGCCAGAGACAAAGAGGGGGTGGGGGTCGGGGTCGGGGTCGGGGCCGGGGCCGGGGCCGGGGCCGGGGCCGGGGCCGGGGCCCGCCGCCCAGCCCCTCGCCCCTCGCGGCCGGCGCCGCCCGCCATCATGGCCGCGCCGCCAAGCACCGCCCTCCAAGAGTGGCGCCCGCAGCCAATCACGCTCCGAGCAGCGGCCCCGGCCTAACGCGCAGCTTTAGAGCCACGCGGGAATGAACACGCCGCTGCGCAGGACCAATGGAAGGCGGAACGTCACGGAGCGCCGCGGGGCACGCTGGGGGATGTAGTCCGCGGTCTGCACTGCCTTCCGCATTTCGTTGGAACAAAACCCCCGAACCAACCCAAAATTCAAAAACCAAAACCAAACCCACAAAAACAGCATCAGAAAAACCCAACCAAACAACTATAGGAAAAAAAAAAAAAACAAAAAACCCCAAAAACCCAAACCAAAACCCAGTCAAACAAAAACCCAAACCAAAGGGAAAACAAAACCAAAAACACTCCCACCACCAACCAACCAACACACCAAACAAACAAAACCAAAACCAAACAAAACCCCCAAACAAAACAAAACAAAACAAAACCAACTCCCCACAAAAGCAAACAAAACCAAAACAACAAACCCAAACAAAACAAAAAACCTAAACACACACACAAAACCAAAACAACAACAACAAACAAACAAAAAAAACCCAACAACCAACCAAAAACCACCACATGCAAAAAAAAAAAAAAATCCAAATTGGTTTGGAACAAGTTGGTAAGTTTGGCCTTCTTCAGGCACTTGAAATGGTATAAACACAAAACTAATAAGAATGCAAAATAACTGCAGAAAGAAACCCACATTCTTGTGAATTTTTGAGATCACCACAAAAGAACATAAACCCAAATTTTTTATATTCACAGAAGGAAGAAGGGAGGTCCCCACAGCCTGTCCCCAGCCCCCCTTTGGCGAGAAGGTGCTTCATCCTCTGCTCTGCTGTGTCTCAAAGACCTTCAGTGTAAGGCTGGGTGACAGCCCCAGGGTGATCCTTCTGTCACCACATTCCCGAAGTTGGACATTCCTCAGGGAGAAGCCAGGACCATCCCCAGCTCCCTGGGAGATGCTAAGAGGGAAGCCAGGGGATGGAATCATGATAGGATTTGTATGAGGGATGCTCATAAGCCAAACACATCCATGAACCAGGAGTTATTATATGAGAAACTATATTTTTTCATAATCAGACAAAATAATTCCTTGTGCCTTGCCCCACAAAGTTAGAGCACTGTTTGGTTCTTTCTTTTTTTCTGAAAGCATAACAGGTTTTCACCACATCACAAAAAACCCACCGGTTTAACAAAAAGAAAAGGAAATTGTAATTAATAGCAAAATTGACCTAGTTGATAATATCTTAAAGTCAAGTTATCTTAGCTGATAACAACATGCTTTGTTGAGAACATTCTCTCTGTTGCTGTGGGGATAAGGGAAATCCCACGGGGACTTGGAGACCCTGGCTGCTGTGGGAAGCCAACACAGCCAGCTCTTCTCTTGCTCCTGCCCTTCGTGTGCAGCGAGTGCTCATGCAGGGCTTCAGACAGCCCTTCCCGGGTGTGCAGGGACAGGACAGAGGGACAAAAGCCTGCCTGGCTTTCCCTGGGAGCAGGAACATCCCAAAGGGGCTGAGGCTGCAGGAGGGGAGCCATTGGGGTCCATCCTGAGGAGGAGCTACCTTGTCTGACTGGGTCCCATCAGCTTGACCAGGAGAAGTCGATGAAAGTCGGTCAGGTCCTTGAGCAGCCTTGGGGCTGTAAGCATTCACTGGGGAGCCCCTTCAATGCCCCAGCGCCCTCTGGAGGAAGAACCTTTTCCTCATACCAAACTAAACCTTCCCTGACAGTGACAGAGCCCCAGCCATTCCTCCAGATCCTGTCACTAGAGATTCTTACATCCTTTGATTGTTCGGGAGCAAGATGACTGATCCCGAGCACCCACTGCTAACCCTTCCGACCCTGCAAAGCAGCTCTCACCTGTTCCTGGATCCAGGTGTCCCTGGAGCTGGTCATGCTGGAGTGACTGATCCATCACACCAGATGGTTCGGGGACAGTTTCAAAGCCATGTCCAGGTTGCTGGGATACTGCCTTATAGAGGCTGTTCTGGGTATCCTTTACCCCCATGTACAGCTCTGAGCTTCCCAGAGCAGATCTCTCTTTCTCAGAGCAGATCCCTTTCCTGGAGCAGACCCCTCTTTCCAGGGCTGGGCATTCTTTGCTATGTTTGAGTGCTGCATGAACATCACCAAAGTCTGCAGCAAATCCCCACCAACCCATCACCCACAGGGTACCACAGGGTCTAACAATCAGTAGTAATGTCAGTGTGCTTCCACATGCAGGGACCGGATGGGGTGTCCAGGGCTAGTGACCACAGTCACTGGGGTGATAGAGGTGGCTGGGGTGGCTGGGGTAACCAAGATGGTCAAGGTGATTGGTTGGTCAGGGTGGCTGGGATCCCCAGGATGAACAGGGTGACGAGGGTCACTGGTGTCACTGGGCTGGCCCGAGTCACTGATGATGGGGTGGCCAGGATGATGGGGGTGACCGGGGTCACTGACTGGCCGGGGCAACCAGAGCGGCCGAGGTCACTGTGGTGATGGGGTGGTCGGGGTGGGCAGGGCGGACACGGTGGCTGGGATCACCGGGGTAACCGGGGTGACTGCGATGATGGTATGGCCGGGGTGACCGGGCCCTTCCGCCGGCGCTGCCCACCTCGCAGCGCCCGCACGGCGCCGTTCCGCTCCGCTCCGTGCGCTCTGCCCGCCCTGCCCCGGACACCGAGCTGGGAGCGGGGCCGCGCTCGCCCCCTGCGGCCCCGGAGGCCGCGGCGGAAGCGGCGCGGGGCGCACATGGCGCTGTACAGCGCGGCGGCCGCGGTGCTGGCGGGGCTGGAGCGCGGCGAGGGCGGCCTCAAGAGCCTCGTGTACAACAGCGGCTTCCCGGTGCGCCCGGAGGGAACGGGGGTGCGGGGCGGCCGGGGGAAATCGCACCCGGGAAGGCGGGGGGAGCCCCGGAGCGGGCCCGGTAGCGCTCACCTCTGATTGCTCCGCAGCATGTCCGGCAGCTGTACGCGCTGGTGTCCGAGACGCTCCGCTACGCCTCGGTACTGGAGAAGCTGCTGGATGGAGCCGCACTGCTGCAGGCCGAAAAGAAGCTTGCGCCGCAGCTGGCGAAGGTACGGGCATCCGCGGAATCCCTGGGCCGCGGTGTCGTGGGACCATGTCCTGGAGCCGCCGTGTCCCGGATTCGCAGAATCCCTGGGCCGCGGTGTCCCGGAGCCGCGGTGGCCTGGGGCGGCGGGGCCGGGCTCACCTCGTCCCCTCCCCGCAGGTCTTGGTGTATGACCTGCTCTTCGGCAAGGGCCTGAAGTGCGGGGGCCGGTGGAAGGCCCTGGCCCGGCGGCACCGGGCACGGCTGGAGGCCGAGCTGGCCCGCATGAAGGTGCGGCACAAGGTGAGCCGCAACGAGGACCTGCTGGCCCCGGAGAAGGCAGTAAGCACCGCAGGTGAGTGGGCTCGGGCTGGGTGGGCACCCTGTGTTGGAAGGAGCAGTGGGGTCTGTGTCTGACCTGTCTGGCCCCTGCAGCTTCCCAGGTCCCACGCTACGTCCGGGTCAACACCCTGAAGACTTGTGTGGATGATGTGATCGACTTCTTCAAGCGCCAGGGATATGCCTATCTGGGCAAGGCAGCCAGGTGAGTATTTCTTTCTGCAATCCCACCTTTCCTGGAATGTCAGCAAGTGGGATGAGGTCTGGTGGGTTGAAGGGTTGCTGAGCTTGGTGCTCAGAGTGGTTGGGTTGGGGTCTCTATTGCTCCCCACTCTTAGATGCTGCCTATCTGGGTGCTGCCTGGAGCAGGAGAGGAGCTGTGGAGTGGAGGGATTTCTCAGCCTGGGCTCTGCTCTGAGTACTGGGATTAGGACTTTGTATTCATGCTCCCTGTGTCGTATGAACAGTGTGGAGGAGCTGAAGACCCTTTCTGGAAAAAAATTCTTGTTGGATCTGCATCTTCCGGAGCTGTTGGTTTTCCCTTCGCAGACAGACCTCCACGACAACCTGCTGTATACTTCAGGACACGTAATTCTGCAGGACAAGGTGAGGGAACTGGGGAGCAGAAAGTTGCAAGGGTAGGAAAACTACTGACAGGGATGAAGGGTGAACTCCTTCCACAATGGCTCAGCTTGCTGTAGCATTTAAGTCAAAGCAGAAACTGTGGGATTCCCCTGGGGCTTTGCTTTTGTTGTCTTATACCCCAGGATGATATCCTGGGGTATAAAATCCCTGTGGGAGTTGGGAGGAGCAGGGGGCTATGGGTAGGGCAAGGCGTTTGGTGGAGCGTGGTGGTGGCCTTGGCCCTGTGCCATGGTGGTCCTTGTGACCCCACAGTATCAGCCATGCCTGAGGAGGGGCCAGGTGTTTCTGCCCACACCTCTGACTGTCTTTGCCCTCTTGCAGGCCAGCTGCCTCCCTGCCTTCCTCCTTGGCCCTGTTGCTGGCTCCCATGTCATCGATGCCTGCGCTGCCCCTGGAAACAAGACAAGCCACCTGGCTGCCATCCTGAAGAACAAGGGGTGAGGGCAGGGTTGTATGCAGGGGTGGAGGGAAGGGGGTAGGTGGCCCTGGTCTCCCTGATCCCACGAGAACGTGGCAGGAGGAACTACAACCTGTCACCAACTCAGATGAGCTGGTCACTTCTGGGCCACTGGAAGGACCTGAGGGGACATGAAGTCACGTAGGGGTTCACTCCCAGCCCCCAGCCTGTTCCATAACCCTGCCAGAGGGGAGGCAGCTCTCAAGGTCTGCCTGCCCAGTATTTGAGTGTTCCTGGAGGCCGGGTGGTCTGTTGACGGCTCGTCTTGGGCACTTGGCTCTGCCTTCAGACAGATCTTTGCCTTTGATGTGGACCCCAAGCGCGTGGCCACCATGAACACACTGCTGACACGGGCAGGGGTCACTGGCTGCCAGCTGGTCCAGCAGGACTTCCTGACTGTGGACCCCAGAGACCCCAAATACAGCAGGGTGACCCACATCCTTCTCGACCCATCCTGCAGTGGCTCAGGTAATGTTTGGGTAACATCCAGCTGCTCACCTGGTGCTGTGGGTGTGCAAACCCTGGGTGACAGCTCCTGTCCAGCAGGAATGGTGACCCGGGGGCCAGGGGAGGAGGCAGCCCCAAGTGCTGAACGCTTGCAGGCACTGGCTGGCTTCCAGCGCCGCATCCTCAGCCATGCCCTGAGCTTTCCAGCTCTCCGGCGCCTGGTCTACTCCACCTGCTCCCTACACCAGGAAGAGAACGAGGATGTGGTGCAGGCTGTGCTGCAGGAGTGGGGCTCAGCCTTCAGGTGGGTCTGGTTCAGCGAGCCTGGGGGGCTGCAGGGCAGGGTTTGGTGCTGACCCCTTTTCCGTGCCACAGTCTGGTGACTGCCTTCCCATCCTGGCCCTGCCGAGGACTCGCGGCCTTCTCTGGAGCAGAGAGCTGCCTCCGTGCTTCCCCTGCAGAGACCCTCACCCATGGCTTCTTTGTGGCTGTGCTGGAGCGCTGCAGGGAAGGGGCTGATGCCCCCAGGTGAGAGGGGGCTGTGGGGGACTCCAGCTGCTTCTGGGGGCACCGTGGCCAAGGTCAGCGCTCTGGGCACTCCGGGGAGGGTGTGAGGGGGTGTTTGTGGCTCAGGCTGTTTGCTCTTGTTCACAGCTCCCTGCCTGCAGCAGCCAAGGAGAACCCACAGCCAGGAGAGGGAACAAAGCCAGGAGCAGCTCCCAAGAAGAGGAAAAAGAAAAAGCAGCAGGTGAAAGAGTGAAACAACATCATCTGGACAAATCCCTGCACAGCTGGGGCTGTGGGGAACATATACTGGCCTGAACACAAGTCAAGCTATGTGCTAACTGCAGTCATAGTGAGAATTCTGTTACACCAGGGACTGAGTGCCAACACTGGGACCAACCTGGTGCCAAGAAAGGGCAACTGCTCACTCAGGGCTGCCCCTTGCAGCCAACCCCACCCCATGTTTGCCCCCAAGGCAATCCCCACTCTGCACCCTGCAGGGCTGGGGTCATCCAGCTGGATTAAGGGTGGTTTATCATGTTCCCTCTCGAAAAAAATTCACTGTAGGGATAAAGCAGATTAAAAGTTTCTCGCTCTCCACCATTTTTTCCAGTGTGTTTGTGTAGTCCTACCCTGAAACTGCCACTGCTCATAGTAGAGGCATAGTTGGGGGGGAAAAGGTAAAATAATAATAACAATAATCCTGTCCCTCTCTTTGAACTGGGGGAACAAGGACACATGATCCAGAGGGTGTTGCACCTGAACCCCATTAGCACCACCCTGCCCTGGGAATCCCAGCCCCAGGAAACACACGTGGGCACAGCCAAGTGAACACAGTCATTTTATTTTAAACCGGAGACGTAAGAAGCAAGGAAACAAAAATTGCACATTCACACTAAAATCCTCATCAGCCACACCAGGAATGATCCAAGTCTTCAATCAGTTAAAACCCAGCCTCCCCCCAAGCACAAAGGGCTCTCCCAGCAGGGCCTGTGTGGCAGGGAAGGGACAGCCTGGCTCCTCACAGGTGTGTGGGACTACATGGGGCAGCTACTTGGGGGTAGGACCCAGAGCCAAGGTGTCCTCAACCTTGTCCCAGCTCATCCCCACCTTCTCAGAGCTAACCTGGCCAAACCCTGACACCTCAAGGACAGGGAGCAGGTGCTCTTCTTGCCCAGGATCCTAACTGGGACACAGGAAAGGACACCCAGGATCAGTCTTGGCAGGCACTAGCTTTGGCTGCTCTTGGCCCACTGCACCCACAGCCATGCTGGTAGGTGATGGCCAGAACATTCCCACCAGCACCTGGAGGTCGTCTATGTTCCCTTACTACAGGACTGTGTCCCCTCTGTGTCTCACAGAGCCCATCACCTGCCCTTTCTGCTGGGAGACATGTCTTGACCCTGGCACTCAGCACCATAACATGGGAGCTCCTGCTCCTCACCCTCAGAGAAATAATTAAAAACTTTAAAAAAAAACAAACAAAAAAAGGTTTAGTCACATTCACATACATCACATTTAAAAGGAAGGGGATGATGAACAGCAGGGGGAGCATGGCAGAGCCTGCAGGATGCAGCTGCCTTTCCCAGCACAGTGCATTCCCACAGCCACAGCCAGGTTGGGAATAGCTAAACACTAAGGGCTAGGGGTAGGCAACTTCACTGAACCAAGCTTGAAGGAATTTGAAGGCAATTTAGCTTAAATATAAAAATAAATTTTTATTTTGTTAAAAAATGTTTAAATATTTGTGATTTTTTTTTGGGTTTTTTTTTTTGGTTTTTTTTTTTTTTTTTTTAATTTAGATCCCAGCAAACACACACACTCACACGGCTCGGAGAGTAAAAACCCGGCAGCAAAGCACTCCTGGAAATAGAGTGCCCATCCCTCACCAGGGACAGGGTAGGGAGTGGCTCTCTGGTGACCCCCAGCTCTGGCAGTCTCTTCCCATAGAAGCTCCAAGGCAGGGAAGGGTGTAAATCCTACTCCTGACTGGATGGGGACAGGGGAGGCAGCACCACAGTTCCTAGGAGCCAGTAAAACGCACTGGGATGGAAATGAGTTGAAGAATGAAAAACAACTTGGATTTGGGATGGAGGGGAGAATGCATCTGCTCTGGACTCCTGGGAGCAATTCCAGAGCCCTCTGAAGTGCAGAAAAGAGGGGAAGGAGAGAGGGGAAGGGAGTGGAGAGACTGCCATGGTTGGAATCCCCTGTCCTAGCTGCCTTTTAGTCACGACATGGAAGGGACAACTCCCCAGCACGAGCAGCCACGCAGTGATGCTACTGTCAACACCCAATTAGCCAGGGCACGTCTCCCCCCAAGGACTGGTGCCCCGAAAAAGAAACTCCAAACAGCAAATCCGGCATAACCAACATGCCGCCACACACACGGTTTAGCTCTTCCTCCAAACTCGATTCAGTAAGAACAGGAACAGGAGCACACATAAAGCAGAACTGGGGAGCAGAGTGGGGGGCAGCCCACAGCCCCATGGAGCAGCGGAGATGGGAGAGGGGTGGGGGGACCCCATCCTCACCCCGTGCCTCCAGCCCAGGTCCCAGGCTATGACATGTCCTCAGCTGGAGGTAGCAGGACATTAGGTCCCAGGGGTGCTACCCAGCCACATCAATGGCAGTCACCTGAGGCACCAAAACAGAGCCAGGTTGGAACCCACCCTGGCTGCAGGCATGGGACCATGTTCACCAGGCCATGGGATGAACAATGGGAAAGATTTCAGGACTTGGTGAAGATGTTGTCTGACAGCAACTCAGAACCACAGCATGTCACCAGCCAAGCTCTGAGCAGGACATGGCCTTGGGGCTGGCTGAGGGCTGGGGAGGGGCATGGAAACAGCTAGAAGAAGCAAATGGAGAGAAATGTGCACATTATTAAACAAGGCAAAATAAATTGAGGGAAAGAACATTGTGGATATGTACAGAGATTTGTCCAGTCTTGGCTCTGGAACTGTTCAAGTAACAAGAGTTTGGCTTATCCTGTCCCAGCAAGGTATCCAGTGAGTGTCAGGGATGGGGCCTGGTCCCACCATAGGGACAGCTCCAGTCCAGAGCTCCCCACACATGGGCCAGTGGAGCCCAGCAGCACTAGGGTTACTTTTTGCGGGTGTGCTGCCTCCGTGCCTGCAGCCGTTGGCGAGTGCCCATCTTGGATCCTGCCCCGATGGAGAAGGCGGGAGTGGATGAACCTGGAAGCAGAAAGGTTGCTCAGGTTGCTAGCTTTGGAATCAGTGTGATCCTCACCCTGGGAGGAACGGAAGGCTTGGCATCCTCGAGAGTCCAGCATGTACTCCCTGAGCCGTCTCCCAGAGAACACCTGTCCCTACCACTGTCTCCAGCCTAAGGGGACACCATGACCCATGAGCTCCCCAGGGCTGGAGCACCAACTCCCTCCTTACCAAAGGAAGTGCCAACTCCTCCAAAGCTTGAGGCAGGAGTGCTGGGTGTCCTGAAGGAAAGGGTGCCACTTCCGCTGCCCACGGCTCCAGGGACAGGTGTGCCCTGCCCAAAGGTGGGCACTGGAGCTCCTGGAAAGCAACAGGTCACTGTGAGCCAGGGTTGGCAAAGGAGAAAGAGCCTTTGGGAGCCGGTGGCACTCAGAGGAGACACAGGATGCTCTCCGGGGGCTGAAGCACCACAATCCATCTCCCAGAACCAACCTCTGCTCCTGAAAAGCCCTTTTAATGCAAAAGTTACACTCTCCAGATAATCCCTGGGCTCTCTGAACAGCAGGGCCACACAGAAGGATTTGTCAGGGAGGAACAAAGACCTTAAAGACCTTGGCCTTGCTAGATCAAGGAGTTGCTCACTGTGTGGGTTTCAGTTCCATGGGAGCTGGGAATATCCAGCAAGGATCTGAAGTGTTAGGGAAACCCTGAGAGCAAGCATGAAGTGATGGCAGTTGCTGGTTGGCAGCATTCCAGCTCACTAAGGTCCTCCAGGTGGTTCTTAAGGACTCAAGATGACCTCAGCTCCTGCCGAATTTTGGATGGGTGGAGATGGTGCCTTCAGAGGGGCCATGAGCAGAGTTTAGGGATTCCCCTCCCCAGAGGGGCAGGATCCTTACAGGGAGTGATGGGATGCCTTCCCTTTGTAGGGCAAGACTCTGCATAGCAGGAGCACTGGCCTCACCAGAGCTGGGGACCCTGGGAGCCTTGGCAAGGTCCATCAGGAATACTACTGCCCAACTCTAGACCCTCAACATGGCCTGTCTGCCCCCATCCCATCCTGGAAATGTTCAAGGCCATGTTGGACAGGGCCCTGAGCAACCTGGTCTAGTGGAAGGTGTCTCTGCCCATGGCAGAGGGGTGGATTAACATTACCTTTAAGGTCCCTTCCAACATGACCCATTCCATGATTCCGTAATGACTCACCTCCAAATGCAGGCTTGCTGCTGGGAGTGCTGGTCATGGTGAAGGCGAAGGGCGTGCTCTGGCCCTGTGCTCCCAGTGCACTCTGTGGCAGAGATGAGCCAAAGGGTGTTGCTGCCGGGGCTGCCCCGCTCTGCCCAGCCCCGAAGCTGAAGGCCACAGCTGGGGACCCACTGCTGAGGCCCGGCGTACCCATCCCAAAAGCGCTGGTGGAGGGGCCCGGCTGGGTGCTGGCCCCAAAAGTGAATGGAGATGGGGTGGTGCCAAAAACAGTGGCACCAGTGCTGCTGCTTGTGGTCTGGGTGGTAGCACCAAAGCTGGATGTGGTGGACGTGGCTGTTCCAAAAGAGAACACTGAGGTGGTGGTCCCAAACGCTGCCTGGGTGCTGCTGGTGCCAAAGGAGCCCTGGGTACTGGTTGTGCCGAAGGCTGGCTGGGCACCACTGCCAAATGCTGGCTGAGCTACTGACTGTGCCGGGGAAGCTCCGAAACTGAACGGGGAGGTGAAGCTGATGGGGCCAGCAGCAGGCTTGCTGGTGGGCACCTGGCTCTCAGCAGCCCCAGTGCTGAAGGTGAGCTGGCTCCCAGTGCCAGGGTATGGTGGCGGTGGCTTTACGCTGGCTGAAAAGCTGCCAAAAGCTGAAACAGAGGAGCCAAATGTCAGCGGTGCTTGAGCTGTGGTGGCTGGGGCAGAGGTGGTCAGTGTAGTGCTCCCAAATATGCTAAAGCCCATGGTGGTCGCAGCAACCGTTGAGTTTGAAGGTACCTGGCCAAAGGCAGGGCCTCCTGGGACACTGGTGGTGGCAGTGACTGCAGCTGGAGGTGGCTTCCCAAACTGGAACACAGGCCCTGAGGGGGCAAAGCTGGTTTCTGTGCTAGGAGCAGAGCTGGAGACGCCCCCAAACAGGAAAGGCTGTGTTGTGCTGGTGGAGGTGGCAGCAGTGACAGTCACAATGGCAGCAGGGCCAGAGGAAGCAGGTGGGTTTGGTCCAAAGCTGAAGACAGGTTTAATGGTGGCCTCCGTGGAGGAACTCTGGGTGATGGCAGTTGTAGCTGCAGTGGTGAAGATGACGTTGGGAAAACCCGAGATTCCTGCCACAGTAGCTGTGGAGGCAGTTGTTGGCTCCGAGGCTGACTGTGCTGCGGGTTTGAAGGCGAAAGGAGAGACTTTCGCTGGAGATGAAGCTGCAGTGATGCTGCCAAAGATGGGCTTGAATATGGAGGATGTGGAGGACACTGAGGCAGGGCCTGAGCTTACAGGCATGGTGGCTGTGGTAGAAGTGACAGCTGTGCAGACTGCTGTGTTCTCACTCTTCAGCACATCACCAAAGATGGGTTTGAAGATGGGGGTTGTGGTGGACATGGCAGTGGGTGGGGTGGGCACAGCAGTGGAAGCAGTGGGTGTAGCAGTGGCCATGGTGGGCATGGCAGTGGCCGTGGTGGGCATGGTAGTGGCCAAAGTCACTGTTGGCTGGCTGGCTGGCGGGGTGTTCAGCATTCCAAACAGGATGCTTGGCTTTGGGAAGGAGGGAGGCTTGCTGGGGGTCTGGCCCAGCTCAGTGAACACAGGAGGGGCCAGGCTGCTGGGGGGTTGCACCACCAGGGCACGGGGAGCACTGGGGGAAGGTGTGCTCAATATAGGCACAGGCTTGGTGTCAGCAGAGACGGCAGGCAGAGAGCTTGACTCCAATGACACAGAAGTAGCAGGTGGCTGTGCAGCTGACGTAGGTGGTTGGGATGCTGCCACAGTTCCAGTGAAGTCTGGAAAGGGGAAAGAGCTTATTTACGGACAAGGGGACACCTTCAGAAGCCCATCCTTCTGCGAGGTACTGGACCCATGGCTGCAAAGGTTCCCAGAGCTCCCATCACACCTAGCCCTCCACAGTTACCATAGCCTCCAGCAGGAGAGCTGAGCAGCTCAGCATCCCCAAAGGTGTCCCCTCAAGCCCTGAATGCTATCTCTGCTGCCAGCAGAGCATTTGCACAGAGGGTTTTGTCAGCTGCCTCATTCAGGGACAACGAGGAGTTCCTGCTGCACCTGCCTGACTCTGATGGCATTCCACTGTGCCAACTCTCCTCCTCACCTGGTGTTGTGGATACAGCCTGGCTGCTCTGCATCTTCTTCAGACTGTCCAGAAGTGAGGAGCTGGCCAGGGCAGGAGCTGTGGAGGCAGGCATCGGCCCAGGAGAGGTCACAACAAACACCGGTGGCTTGGACACAGGCATCATCTCTGCAGTGGTTGAGGGGACTGCATCTACAGGGAAACAGCAAGATGTAAGGACCCACAACTGGCTGTGAGGAACAAACCCTCAGCAGAGCTTCCCAGCAGGCAGGGGAACTGCACCTACACCCTACAGCCCTCGGCAGCCTCACCCAGCACGACACAGCATGAGATCTCTTCAGCTGGAAGGCATCAAAAGCACCTCCAGACCCAAGCTTGTTCCTACCCCTCCACATTTCCAGCCCATCCTTACCAGCCTTGTCTTCCAAGACACTGTTGAACCACTGCAGCACTGCCTTCTTCTCTGCATCCAGGTCCTCTGAGGTGATGGAATAGCCCAGCTGAGGTGGTGGGGGCTGCCAAGAGAGAGCAGCAGCAGCTTAGCGCCTTCCCAGGGAAGCGGGCAGAGCCTCTCTGAAGGTGTGCTGGCGACTGTCTGTGGTGAGCCCTGTGAAGCAGGTGGTCCTGCTGCAGCTATTCTGGTCCCAAACACTGGTGGGCCCCCGGCGTGGCACTGAGGGCATGGCAGGCCTTCCCCAGGCCATTACCTGGTCCGGCAGCAGGTAGCACAACCACGCACAGCCCACCAGACACTTGGGCTGGGGAGAGCGTCACTTCCCACTCGACCAAGGACGGGGCCTCCTTCCTGAGGGCAGGCAGGTCAGTGTGCCCCCAGCCCTGCAGAAATTGCAGTGAGCACATTCTATTGCCAGAGCAGGACCAAAAGGGCTGTGAGACAGCGACATACCAGCACCAGCTGGTCCCCACGGAAAGATGACAGCAATGGAATCTTCCGCTTGCGCTTCCCACTGCTCCCCGAAGCAGATGGTGGGCTCAGGGAATTGTGCTTCTTCCACACTGGTGACTCCACAACTATAGAAGGAGACAAGTTAGGCTGAGCTCTGGGCAGAGAAGTGTTTGGTTGTAGTGACAGGTCTGTCTCTTCTGACCCCACTCAGGGTGGCCCCACTCAGAGGGCAGGGCAGGGGGACAGTTTGAAGCGGAGGACAAAGTTGTGATACCCTGAAGAGCAGCTTCACATCCTGGATGTCCGTGACATGAGGCTGGTGGGGCTCTGTGGGGCAATGGCCCTTCATAACTCCATGGATTGTGCCAACATGCCTCCTTACCCAAACCACGTGCCACAGCTGGCACCATATCATAGGGACCATCTGCCATAGGCACAGAGGATTTCCTCTTCCTCTTCTTTTTAGCTGAGGAAGCATTGGAATAGGCTCAGACTGGGACTTGGTCAGAGTGCTACTCATGCCACTGCAGGTTGGGGACCAAGGCTGACACCTGACCTATGCTCGGTTGGGAGCTGCAGCTCCCCATTGCAAGCCAGCTCCCAGGCATCTGCTAGCACCCCAAACTGTCAGCACCCCCTTATCACTTGGAAATCCCACTAGGGCAGCCACTGAGGCCAGCAGAAGTGCCACTGCCTTGGGCAGCACATGGCAAGTTTCCAAGTGACCCCTCAAGCCAATCCCACTGCAGACCTCAGCTGCCTCCTGTCCTGCTCTCTTGCTTGCATTCCTGACCTGGGTGCAGTGTTGGGGCACACCTACACTTACCTTTCTCTGTCTGCAGCTCCTTGTCTGACTTCACTGGGGTGGAAGCGTTGGAACGCTGTGACTCCTCTTCCCTGTGTAAGCAGGAGGGACAGTTACGGTCAACCCTGGGCTCAGCCCTGTCTGCAGGGAGCAGGATGAGACTGAACAGGCTCAAGACTTGCAGGAGTATCCCTGGTGTTTATTTGCCTCCTTCAAACAGAACTCAAGACAAAAGCTTTGCCCAGCTCCAGGCAGAGGAATTGCTTCCTCCTCCAGACTCAGCTTGGCTAAGCCTGTGCACCCTCCTCCACAAGATGAGTCAGTCTCAGGAGGGTAGCTGGGGGTCTCAGATAGCAGTCACTGTGCCTTGCAGGTTGGGCCCATCCAGGTGTCTGTGTCAGTTTTAATTCTGACATAAGTTCAGGCTCCTCTGATTTGGGAAAGAGGAGAACACAGGTTGTGCTCCAAGGCGGGCACTAAAATACAGATCCTGGGACTTGACTTTAACATGGCAAAAATCAGGGCCTATCTCTTCTTAATGATCCACCAATCCAGGCCATGCCAATGCCACCAGGCACCATAACTACTGTGGCAACCTGTGTCCTTAAATCTCTCACCTGGCTTGGGAGTGGGCATGGGGCAACACAGCTTAGACATGCCAGAGCATGACAAGGTGACAGGGAGGCCAACTGACACAAGTGGGTCTCTACATCATTATGTGTAGGAGAGGGGCCTACACTGTCCCACCTCCAGTGTAAAGTGGGATTTGCATGCTAAGATGGCTGGGAAAGACCGCTCTCTTGCTGGCTGGCCACAAGCTGATTACCTGGCTTTCTTGAGAGGCCATTCTGGTGTCTGAGGGCGGGAGGATGCTGGGCTGGACAGAGGGGACACGCTTACACCTCTTCTCTTCCACAGCTGGAATGCAGAGAGATACCAGCAGTAACTTGGCATGGGTCTGGCAGAGAGCACAGGCCCCCTGCTCACCCACAATAAGCCCCATTTCCCAGGGCCATGGTTGTTGAGCCAAATGAGCTCAGAGCTTCTCCTCCTTCACCACCACTTAAACTCCCCTCCACATTTTAGGGAGCACAAAATCTGGCCAGCCTAAGCTGAAGCCACATAAGGAACAAGCAGCCTCCAGGGCCTTTACTGCCCTGGCTGAGTCCAGGGAGGGAATACACTGCTGGGCCCTTGCCTTTGTGCGACACAGGTAGAGGACACCCTCGTGTCTGTGGCTGCTCTGGCAGGAGGCAGCACCTCCTGGTCAGGAGTTCAAAGCAGATGGATCCCAACACAAGCGTGAGACTCTCTGCAGCCCCAGCAAACCCCTCCCTCCCACCGCCTAGAGCAAACCTTTCCCCACACAGACAAAGCTCCAGTAGCCATGACTACGTGTCCCTGGCACATCTGCAAGCCCAGCTAGGCCACAAGCAGTGCTCCAACACTGTCAGCAGGTGGGACCTGGGTCAGAGCGGGAACACATGGCTCCCACACTGCTGACTCCCACTGAAAAGATGTCAGCACAGCAAAACCATTTTTTTTTCCTTCACCTGGATCTATCCAGTCTAGCAGACTGACCAAGAAGTAGGAGAGAGGAGAAAACAGTCTCGTTCTTGGTTTGGTGTAAAAGCAGTAGTACAGCTCAGCCTGGGACTCCTCCAAAAACCAAATAATTGCTGCTTGGCCCATGGCCCACAGCTCACCTGTTCTCCAGGGTGGTGAGACTGCCAGGCTGAGCCACACTAGGTCCAGACACCCTGCCACACAGTGTCTCCTCTGAATGTCAAGATACAGTGTCCCTACCTGTGTGAGGCCCCGGGTAGAGCTGTAGGAGCTGGCAATGGCATTGCGGATGGAGCTGGGGATCCCACTGGCGTAGGTGTTGTTGAGGGAGCTCATGGAGGAGGTACGAGACCTCTTGTTGGAGCAGTCATCCGGGCAGTGTGAGATGAGGCCCCTCTTCAGAGAACCTGGCCTGGAGGGGGATGAAGGTTTGATGAGCTCCTCACCGCTCCCGCCCATTGGTCCTTTTCATGCAGGGCAGGTGGAGGAAGGAAATCCTGCTTAGAAACAACTCTCAGCAGCCGCACAGCCTTGCTTTCACAGGGTGACAGACTGAAGGCACAACCACAGTCTCTCTTGCTCTGCCCCGAAGCCAGGCTCTGCAAGCAAAACCCAAGCCCCCTTTTCCAGATCCCACAGACATTTTCTCCCTCCCATCCTAGGAGTTGCTTTTGGCCATTGGGCACTTACTTGGGTATAAGATAAGAAGGGGCACCATTGGCTATCAGTGGCTCAAATGCGGACTGCCCACTTCCACTGCTGTCGTGGCGCCTGTGGGAAGAGAGTGTGAAAGCCTTTGACAGTGTGGAAGCCTCTCCCAGCCTGGGGAAAGACAGGCTGAGCACCCAGAGAGATCAAACCTTGCTTTTTTCCTGTCACCCAATACTCCGGACAAAGCTTTCCCCCACGTATACCCTGTTGCAGATTTTCTCCCGCTGTGGGCCTGTCCTCACCGACTCTCACCCCAAACACCAGGATGTCTTCCATCCAGCTGCCTGCTTGGCACAATAGTTTAGTGTAAAGAAAAAAAAAAACTTAAATCCATTACTTTAAGCCAAAATACTTCCAGAAATGAGCTGCTCAGTCTTTCTGAACAGACCTGAGCTCTGAAACTCCCACCTCTGACCTCTTCCTAACCCATGCCCTGGACAGTTCAAGTCAAAAACTGAATTCCCCTTCCCACTATGATTTCATGAGGATCTGAAGTGTTAAAATCACAAAAGACACCCTGCTGTAAAGTGGAACTGGAGGTGTAGGACAGCCCTGTCACTTGGTCACTTGGCCAGGCACTCCCCTCATGCCCAGGGCAAGCTGACTCCAAGGCACAGGTGGTCCCACACTCTCCAGCTGACACAGCTCCTTTCTGTCCACCAAGTACACAAAATTTTCTACCTACAACCATTCCTCATGCTTGCCAGACATTAATGCCTTCAAAATTGGCTTTTGTGGCAGAGCTGTATATTGGCATATTACAAAAACAGTTTAAAGAAAAATATTCTGAGCTGATCTTGTCTGTGCACCCATTCTGTTGTCGTCCTGACTGGCTCTTGTGGGGCTCAGATCCAATGAGCCAAGCATTCAGAGATGGGAATTCAGTGCTGAAGAGGTGTGCCCTGCTTTACCTTGCTCTGCTCCCTGAGCCACCGCCAGCAGCAGCCCCGGTGCAGGACAATGCCCCAGGCACTGCCCAAGCAGCGTCTCAGCTCCCCATCCCAGCCCACATGGAAAAGCCTCCATGGACACCACTAGGAAGGACAAGGCAACTGTTGGAGCAAGTCCAGAAAAGAGCTACAAATTCGGTAAGGGGTCTGGACACCCTCCCTATGGAAACAGGTTGAGACATCAGGGGCTGTTCAGCCTAAAGCAGAGAAGGCTGTGTGGAGATCCCAGCAGCCTTTCAGGATCTGAAGGGGCCTGCAAGGAAACTGGAGGAGGACTGCATCAAGAAGTGCAGTCATAGGACAAAGAGGGAAAGGCTTCAAATTGAAAGCAGGGTAATTTAGGCTGGACATACAGAATAAATTCTTCTCTCTGAGAGTGGTGAGGCCCTGGAACAGGCTGTCCAAAGGAAGTGTGGCTGCCTCATCCCTGGAAGCATTCAAGGCCAGGTTGGACAGGGCTAGGAGCAACCTGGTCTAGTGGAGGATGTCCCTGCCTATTACAGAGGGTGGCACTGGATGACCTTTAAGGTCCCTTCCATATCATCCTGTGATTCTAGGAAAAGCAGGAGGGTGGGAGAACAAGGCAGTGCTATGGCTGGGTGGCTGGAAAGGGTCTGGCAGACCATGGCTCTCAAGATTTACTCCTTGTCCTATGCTCCTATGTGTCCCTGTTCCTATGGACACTGGCAAAAACATAGCACCCTCCCTCCTCTGAACTCAGGGATGGAAGTTGCTGACCTTGAGTAACAAAAGCAGCAGACAGTGTCTCATTTACTCTCGTTTCACCTCCCTCTGCTAGATCAGCTCACAAGGGAAGTGCTTGGAGCTCTCCAAGTGCAATGCTTCCACCTGCTAATCCCATATCTCCTGGGAGCCTAGGGCTGACAGAAGAACAGAGCCCACAGCAGATACCAACATTTCCCCCCATGCTTTTTCAGTCTGCAAACCCCTGTGAGGAGACAAGCCACTATCCACCCAGGCTTCCCAAAACACATCCCAGCCAGGCAGGGTAACACACTGGACCCACACCTAAACCACGTTCCTTCGACTGCAAAGGAGGACTTTTAGATGCAGCACCAAGGGCTGGGTGACAGATAGGGTGTGCTCTGCAGTTCAGTTCTCACAGTACTTTTCCAGCCCTGACTCCAGGCCTCATGGGGCCTGGCATACTCTGGGACACATCCCATTTGTCACCTCTGGAGCAAGAATCCCATTTGTGACCTTCCCAACACACTGTCTGCAATGTGAACTGCTCCCTTTTTACCTTCTTTTGCTCTCCTGATCATTCCCAAAAGTCTGGTGGTCCTCCTCCTCCTCCACAGCCCTTTTCCTGCTCTCCCTGATGGCATTCAGCACAGTCTCCTTCGCACATGGGTCAGGGCTGCTGGTGGCTGGGAAGGCCAGAGGCGAGACCAGCTGTTCTAGACTGTGGAAAAAAGAGTGAGGCGTGAGGCAGGCTAGGGTCCCCGGTCTGATCCCCACACAGAACAGAGGACACAGCTCTCCCCTGCAGCCCTTCCCGGACGTTTGGATAGCACCATTCCCCAGCCACATGGCAGCGCTCGGGACGGGATGCTGCTCCCGGGCATAGCACAGTCGGCTGAGCGCACCCCACAGTGTGTCCTGGTCCCCACCGTGGTTGATAACCGTGCTCCCCCAGGTGTGTCCCGGTCTCCCTCGTACTCACGCCGGGGAGCGGGCGATGCCGACGGCCGGTGGGGCGATTCTCACGGTGACGGGGCTGCGGAGCGGCCCGGCACGGCGGGCCCAAGGCGTGCTGCGGGGGGAGCCGCCCTCCCAGCGGGCGGCGGGCAGGCACAGCGGCACGGCCGGCCGGGCCTCAGGCAGCGGGTACCGGCGGCGCGGGGCCTGCGGCCGGCAGCGCGGGACCCTGTGCGGACAGAGCGCAGTCAGCGCCGCGGACGCGGTCTGGGGCTTCCCCTCACGCTCTACCCCCATCTTCCCCTTGCTTACCCGGGCTGGGTGCGACGCGGCGCGGCCCTCGCGGCCGGGCCCCCGTTGGCGGTGGCTTTGCCGGGCGGGCGCGGCGCGGGCGGGCCGGGCCGCATGGCACACCAGGCGCCCGCCGCTCCCAGCGCCGCTGCGCCCAGCAGCGCGCCCCGCAGCAGCAGCCAGGCCAAGGCGAGCGCCAGCGCGGCGACCACGGCCAGCGCAGCCCTCACGGCGCCATCCCGCCCCCCGCCCGGCCCCGCGCCCGCCATCGCCGCGCGCCCGCCGCTCCCGGCGTGCTCTGCGGGGCGAGGCGTGGGCGGGGCGGGGCTTAACCGCAGGGCGGAAGCATACCGAGTGGGCGGAGCTTAGGGTGAGCGAGGCCGGCGCGCTCGGCGAGTACCGCGGGGGCGGGGCTTAGGTGGAGGGACACGCCCGGTGGGCGGGGCTTCCAGTCAGAGCGACGAGTCCTGCCGGCGTGCACGGGGGAGCCGCTGCCCCAAGGGCAGGCGGGGCGAGCGGGGCCGGCCCTCCTGCGTCAACGCGGGAGCCGTGGTCTTATGGGGCGGAGCTTCTGGGGCGAGCGGCGCTTCCAGCCGCGCGGGATGGGCGGGGCTCCGAAATGGGCGGGGCTCCTCGGGAGCACGGCCCCGCGCGCTCCCGGCGTGCTCCGCGCGAGCGGGCGGGGCTCGCCCCCGCGCCCCCTCACGGCGGCCCTGTGCTCCCTCCTCGCTCCCGGCCGGGCTCTCCCCCCCGGCATCCATCTCCCCTCCCCAGGCCATGTGTCCCTGTTCCCACCGGGATTTTCAGGCTTGCCCCACTTCCCATCCCTTCCCCCACCACGTCTCCCCCATCCAGCTTCCAATTTCCCCATCTGCAATCCACAGTGGGTTTACCATCCCAATTCCCATGTCCTCCCTCTCCCGGTCCCTGTGTTCCCGTTCTGTCTCTAACAAGCCCCCTACATAATTCCAGCCTCTGTGTCCCGCTGTCCCAGTCCCTGCGTGTCCTCATACGTCTCCAGTCCCAACCCCGTATCTGACTTTGTGTTCCACGTGCAGGAACCCCAGGGCACAGTCCTGCCTCTCCCCAGTCACCACCGTGTCCGGCCTGTCCCCTTGTCTCAGCTGAAGGGTGCCTTTGCCACCATCCTGCTCTGAGGACAGGGCTGGGAACTGTGGGAAATTCCCTCTGGCTGGCTGAGCCCCTTGGGCTCCTCAGGAGACATGGCTGTCCCTGGGGATATGCCACCCCACTGCCAGTCAGCTGTGTTCTGCAGGGCAGGGACCATGGCAGGCAGGGACAACAGCAGGGAAAATGACAGGGACAGTGGCTGCTGTCACAGGGCTTTCTGCATCCCAGGGGTCCAGCTGGCCCTGGCATGGCTGGAGGACACTAGGCACTGCCCAGGGTGGGTTAACCATGCTTAGGAGGGGACATTTCCCTGAGATCCCTGTCTGTGGACTCCACAGGCCACCCAGCAAGCACCCGGCTCTGCTGGGGTGACAGGATGATCTGCATGGCCTCCCCCCTGCAGCATCATCCTCCCAGGAAGGGAGGACAAAGCCATCCATGCTCCTCAGGGCTGGGCTGGGACCACATCCTGGTGCCCTCCCAGCAAAAAGAGGTGACATGCTGTCCATAGGGACACGCAGGTGCAGGACAGTGGGGGAAAAGGCTGGAGGTCATCAGCAGAACAACACCTGGGTCAGCTCGACTCCAAGTGATTTTGGGGGCCACTGAGCACACTGATGAGGGCAGAGCCCACAACCCCCTTGTGACACAGGTCCCCTGTGTCCCTCCTCAAGCTGCGGGGCTGGGCTGAAGGCTTTATTGAAAAATCCAAAACAAACAACATGGTCATTATCATACAATGAAAACCCAAATCAACTTGCCCTGCAGTGGGGGGCACCCCCGCTGTCCCCGTCACCAGCTGCCATCACTGGGGACACCGCAGGGACCCTCTGCCCACGCCTGGCTGAGATACAAAAGGGACAAGTGGATTAGGCCGAGAGCAGTGCTGCTGTCCCCAAGCCCCCACTGCCACTGTGACCCCCATGCCGCTCCCGGGCCCCAAGGCCTGAGGTAGTTGGGCGTGCAGGCGAGACTCCCCCCCAAAAATAGTGGGGAGGTTTTTGGGGCTCCCTGTGTCCTGCAGGAAGGGCATGGTTGGTATTGCATCCAAGGGGAGCCAGCATGGGTTGAAGATGGGGAAGCAGCAGGAGCCCACATCCCTCTGGTGGGCTGGTGCACAGAGCAGGTGGTCCAGCAGCAGGGCTGGCGGGGGACACAGGAACAGTGGGTCCCTGCATGCTGGATGGCTGCATGAAGGGGTGGCAGCTCTGAGGCCACGGTAGTGGCAGGTCCCACTGCCCCAGGTGCCAGCTGCACGCTGACAGGTGGACATTGCTGGGAAAGCAGACAGTGACAGCCCAGCCTCTTCCCAAAGGGAGAAAGGCTAAATCCTGTCCTCAGCACCCCGAGTGGAGGGACAGTGGCCCCAGCAGGGGCACCAGCAGGACCGTGGGGGATGGGGACATTGCTGCATGGTCTGACTTCACTGTCTCCACTGCAGCAAGATGAGCTGGGGGGCCCAGAGGGGGCTGATGCCCCCTGCCCTCTGAGCCCCCTGCTCAAGGCACAAAGGTTCCCTGGCTGTTGCCAGCTCCATGGCCACCCCTGCCCACAGCCACACTGGCCCTGGTCCCCCTGCACCCAAGAGGGTGGCGATGACACCAGGGTGGCACCGAAGTGAGCAGAGACAGGGAGTTGCTTATTCTGGCTTTTTGGGGCACCCTGGCTTCCCCTCAATCCCTCTGTGCTGCTGCCCTAGAGTCACCCCCCATCCCCAGGAGCTGGCGGCTTATGCGGTGCCACTGTGGTGGCCCAAACCTACACCCAGCACCTTGCGGAGGGTTTATTGCTGGCATGAACACAGTGAACTGTCAGGGCAGAACAGCCCAGCTCAGTGGGGCTTGGGAGGCATTTTGGGGACCTGGAATGAGGGACAAGAGCTCATGGCAGCATCCCTTCTGCTGCTGCCCCTTTCCTAGCTGTTCCTAGCACCCTGTGTCACCAGCCAGGGTATCCCATGGGAACACCACCTCTCAGCCTGCAGTGGCCAAAGGCACTCGGTGTCCCCGCTGAGAGGGAGCACTCTTAGCACCAAGCCCAGCAGCACCCCAAAGGCTGTCCCCCACCTGGTGGCACCCCCGGAGCCCTCAGCATGCTCATTCCCAGGGCGGGGGGGGTGGGGACGACGGACATCCATGTTGAGCCAGGGGCTGGATTAAGGCTGGAAAAGCAGCGAGGCAAGAGAAGCCCGACCGCTCTCGCACAGCCAGAGAAGGCTCTAGGAGTTCCCAGAATCTGTGCAAAAACAAAACTAAAGGGTTAAAGACCCCCGTGTAGACACCTCCCCCCACCCCCAGCGGCTCTAATAAATACAGGTGTGGCTTTGCGCTCTCGCCCCAGCCCTGGGGTCTTGCTGGCGGCTCGGCTCTGGTGCTAGAGGAGGCTGCTGGGGGGACACAGGGGATGTGTGCTTCAGGGGGGCTTCCGCACCACTTCCTTGGGGTTCTTCTCAACAGACTGCACCAAGTGGGGTCCCAGGGGTGTCCCCCACAGGGTTCCAGGTGTCCCCTGTGGGCTGCTTCTACCACTGGTGCTAATCTGCAGCTATAAGTGGGAAGACAGGGTCAGTGGGCGTGCTGTCTACCAGCATCCCTCTGCCCCATTCCTCTGAGACCACAAGGCTGCTCTAGCAGCACCTGAGCCCCCTGCCTGGGGATGATGTAGATCCCACATGTTGGGGTTTTTCCTGTGGAGAGACCCCATAGGATTTGCTCATGTGTGCCAACTATCCCCAGGCTTGTGCCAGCTGCAGCAAACTTTCTCACTGCCACTGACGGCAGGCAGGGCTTCTCCACCCTACCCCACCTTTTCTGTGAGCAGCTGCCCAGCTGGAGCAGGGCTGGCACCACTCACCGTCCTCCTCCCAGCCCTCTGCCACGCCAGCCAGCTCGTAGTGCTTCTTGCGCAGCTCCCCCAGCTTCTGCCGCTCCTTCTGCAGCTGGTTCTCCAGTTCCAGCACCCGCACCTGGGGACATGGCCCAGGACATGCCCACCCCAGCACAGAGCTGGGCCAAGCACTCCCCTTTCACACCCGTTATGCCCCCAACATCAAGCCCAAAGACCACAGAGGCGCATCCCACAAATGCTCCAATGACAAGTGGACCTGGGGAGGGGATGGAGCTCAGATGGGCACTGCTTGTGCACACAAGTGAAGGCACAATGATCTGTGTGGGCATCCCAGGCAGGGGAATTCCCCAGAGCTGCCCCATACCAGACAGAGATGGGTGCTGTGAGTAGCACACAGGGGGCAGGGGTGGCCACGGGCTGCTATGTCATGATGGGAAAAGCATTGGGGAGGGATTGAGGACCAAGTGCATGTGACTCCTGGGCAAACCCATCTGTTGCCTTCACACCTTGGGCTTTGCCTTTGCTTGTGCTACCTGGGGGCAGCTGGACATGGTGACCCCAAATTTGATGGCCCACACCAGGCATCCCAAGAGAGACTTGCCCAGGTCTGTTTATGAAAAACGTGGGAATCTCCTACCTGTGAGTCCATCTCCTGACGCTTGATCTGGGTGAGTGTCATGCTGGAGAAGTCCATGCTATCTGTGGAGAAAGACACCACCACGCCCCTCAAGCTCTGCTCCCCCAGTCAGACCCCCCAGCAGCTCCCATGCTGCTAGCAGGGTCTGGCACCATGGGATATGCAGGGAGGGTGTGAGGGGCAGCCATGGGCAGAGACCACAGGGGCAGAGTCAACCAAGAGTGGTGAGTGTCAAGAGGAGAGGTTTTGGGGCAGGATTGTGCTCCAAGCATTAGGACCAGAGAAAATGGCCTCAAGTTGTACCAGAGGAGGTTTAGGTTGGATAAAAAGGAAAATTTCTTCATGAAAAGGGTCGTTCAGCACTGGCAGAGGCTGCCCAGGGTAGGGTGGAGTTCCTGAAGGGATTTAAAAACCATGTAGATGTGGCACTTGGGGACATGGTTAGTGGTGGGGGAACAGTTAAACTCAATTGTCTTAGAGAGCTCCCTCAACCTTAATGATTACATGATTCTAAGATCCCTGCAGCCTAACACTTACCTTTCTCCTCCACCTGAGACTTCCCAGCCTTGGTGGAGGCCACCACGCTGGCCGTGGCCTGGTTGACGCCCCGGGAGGCTTGCTGGAGCTTGCAGAGGTTGGCGCTGTCTTTGTCTGCCTTCACCTGACAGGACAGTGAGGAGGGGGTCACACCCCGCCAGGCGAGCAGAAGATCAGCCCCAGGATTTGGGGTGACAACATGGTGCCCCAGCATCTCCCTGAACCATGGGAAGGGTAGCAGCCTTGCTCCTACCTTGGAGGCTGCCACCAGCTGAGCAGTGCTGGCTGCGATCTCCCGGGAACAAACCATCAGCTCCTCGAACGTCCCCTTGCCTTGCACTACCAGGTCAGCAGCATCACTGCAGGACAGCAGAGAGGAGCTGGAGCATCATCCTGCCACCTGTGTCCCCTCCCTGTGATGATGGCAGGACTCTGCCATCCTCTCCCTGCTCTGGTGACAGCGGCAACTTACACCATGACAGTGGCACCCCAGCCCACTGCCTTGGAGGCAGAGATAAGACCCTCGGTCCAGCGCGAATTCTTGGCATAGAACTCCTTGGGGGATGCTGCACCCTGCCGTTGGTAAAGGCACAATTAGTTACTGAGCACCCCCAAGGCCCTGCTCTGGGGGGGGGAAAGGAGGAGGTCAGGGTGTCATTCAGGTTGTGTGCGGGAGGTGGGGACACACTGAATTTGGGGGTTGTGGGGTCCCCTGTGTGGGAAAGGAGATCAGGGATCACCACGGCACCCCAGGAACCACAACCAGGGTGAACCCCTGGGGTCAGCAAGGAGCTGCTGGCAGCTGGTGGGGAAGTCCCAGTGGGACAACAGTTGGAGCAGCATGTCCCAACAAGTGCGCAATGACTCCCAACTGGACAAGCACCCACCTGCCCCACCCCTGTCCCAGCTCACCCGTCCACTCTCCACAATCTCTCTCTGGAGATCCTTGGAGGCCAGGACCAGGACACGGATGGCCTGCATGAGGCCTGTGCAGGAGCCCAGAATCCTGTGAGACAAACACCACGGAGTGCCCTCTGTGGAGCAGCTGCCCTGCCTGCAGCATCTGTCCCCATCCTGCCTGTCTGGCTCTGTCCAGTGCTCTGATCATCACTCACCTCTCATTAACTTCCAGCTTGACCCCAGTGTCACCAGCCCGTGCCTTGCTCAGCATCTCCTGGTTGAGGGGAGAGAAGCTGTATTGAGGCCACTGTGTCTTTCTGGCCTCTACAGTGGGTCCCAGCAGGCCGCCAGGATCGTGCCTGTGGGCACCTCTCTGCTCGTGGTGACCCTCACCTCAATACGGGCAGATGCTGTTTCAATGGCTGCGGCCGTCGCTGCCATCTCCTTGTCCACTAGGTCACCCAGCTCCTCCTGCTTGACGTCCAGACCTCTGGGACGCAGCTCCTGGGGATAGGATGGAATGAAAGGGATCGTCCAGGAGCACTACAGTCCCTCTGGTGGTGCCTGCTATGGCCTGATCCCATCCCACTAGCCCTCCTGGGCCACCCACCTCCCCGATAGCGCTGATCTGGCCCAGGCAGGCTGTCACCAGGCTGCAGTCAGCACTTGCGACCATCCCTGGGTCTTGCAGGGCGCTGAGGTAGCTCACAGTCTCACTGCCACACTGCTTGCACAGCTCCAGCAGACCTGCGAGGGCAGCATGGGGGGCTGAAGGGGCCACATGTGGGGAGGAGATATCTGGTTCCTACCCTCCACAGCATCCTGCCTGTACTGGCCTCTGCCTGACCTGCTTTCTGCCCACTTCAGCACCCTACTTGCCCCAGCATCCTGCCCACCTTATCCCAGCATCCTGCCATTACCCCTGCACACCCTGGCCTCTGGTCACCCAGTATCCTCTTTGCCCTGGTGCCTTCCCACCCTGACATCTGCTCACCCCAGCCCCTGCTCACCCTGATCTCCTGTCCATCTTGGTTCCTGCCCACTGAGTCCCCTGCCCACCCCAGCTCTTGCCCACCCTGACCCCTACCCACCCCAACCCATGTTCACCCTGATCCCCTGCCCATTCTGACCCCTGCTCACCCAACCCCTGGCCCAGGGCAGCACTCACGATCAGCAGGCTCCACAGGGGCCACATGGGAGGTCGCACTGCCCTGCAGGAGGGTGTTGCTGACCAGGTGTGCGAAGAGTGCCAGGTGGGGCAGCAGGGAGCCCACGGCTGCAGCAGGACAGCAGGCACAGGCCTCAGCCCCCACTGCGCAGCCCACCCGCCCCGTGTGGCAGGGCTGCACCTGTGCCCAGTGCTCAGGGCTGCCACCTCTCACCTGTGCCATCCGAAAGGTACTTGCTGTGTGCATCCCGCAGCTGCTCTGCACACTCAGAGGCTGCCAGCGCCTGGGACAGGAGGCAATCTGCAGGCAGACAGCAGGCAGGGCTCAGCTGGGACCACAGGAAGTAGGCAGGCTGTGATAACACCAGATTTGGGAGCAGCAGGGGGATCACCTGCTGAGCCAGTGCAGCTGATATGAGCAGGATCCTCCATGCGAGCCAGGGCGTCCTGCACCATGCGCTCGGCCTCGTGCGTGGTGGCCTGCAGCAGGGACAGCTGCTCCTCGACCAGGCGCTGCTGCAGTGCCCGCTCTGTGCTCTCCTGCTGGGCCAGAGCCCGGCTCAGAGCCCTTGCTGGGCCACCAGGCACTCCCTGCGCCTGGCCTGCCCAAACCCCGCTGGTCTGGCCAGAATGGGGATGGCAGGACCCTGGTGGTACCTTGTCTCTCAACTTGGTCTGCAGCATCTCCAGCTCTGTCTTGCTGCTCTCCTGCTCGCAGCTGAGTGTGTCCCGCAGCTGCCGCAGCTCAGCCTGTAGAGCTGCCATCTCGTCCCTGTGCTGCTCTGCTGCTTGGCTCAGCCTGTCCCTCTCCTCTTCCAGGCTGGCAATCCGAGTGTTCTGCTCCGCTCCTGCCTGGTGTGGCATGAAATGGCACTTGGGGCTGTGCCAAGTGTGAACCCTCCACTTTGGGGACCCATTCTTCATCCAGGCTTAGGCCATCCCATCTGTCCCTGCTGGGTGCACCATGGCCTGCACAAGCACAGCTCCCCAACACCGAGCAGCACTGATGATCTCATCTGGTAACAACCGAGGCTTCTGAGGAGCTTTTTCACTTTTATCAGTGAAAATGCATTTTTATCACAACTGTCACCATCCTGATGGAGGAGTGAATGCAGGGTGCTGCCTCTGCCCCATCCCCATCCTGCTGCCGAGTCTGCCCACATCATAGATGGGTGACTGCAATTTCCTGCCACTTTCTGCCTCCTACGAGCCCAGGCACCCCTGCTGTCTCCTACAGCTCTGTGTGCATGGGTTACCCTCTGCAGTGTGATGCCACACTGCTACCTGGGCTTACAGCAGGCAGAGCTGCTGACTGACCCTGTTCTTCCAGGCATTTTTATTCCATGATCCCTGCTGCTGGAGCCCATTATTCCACATACTACCACACTCAGGAGGATAAAGCCCCTGTGTGACACCAAGCCCACTCAGATATGGCAAAGATGACGACAGGGAGCTAGTTTTGAGGCCAGTGGTGGGTATCACCCCTCAAATGGTTAAGGCGTGGCTATCCAGCCCGGAGGGGTGCTCTCACCTGTGTGCTGGACTCCAGCGTGCCTTGGAGGACTTGCAATTCTTGTCTGCTGGCTGCCAGCTCTCGCTTCAGTGTGTCCAGCACCTCTGCCTGCTCCTGAGACTGCAGCAAGGGAAGAGGTTGGCAGCACTGGTGCCCCATCGGAAGCCCCTGCTCACCTCTGGTGTGTCCCCCCACCACCCCTACTCACCTTCCTCTGTGCCTGCTCGCTCACGCGCTGGAAGGAGTCCTCCAGCTCCTTCTTCTCCCGCTCCACATCCCCCTGGACCTGCCTGGCCACTGTAATCTGCTTGGTCACCTCTGCGTTCTGGCAACATCAGAGAATGAGCTGAGCAGCCCCTGGTATCAGAGGGCATGGCTGGGAGAGGGGATGCTAAAGGCAGGGGGCGGTTGGGGAGCCCACCTTGCGCAGCAGGTCAGCATGGTTCTGCACCAGCTCGCTGTACTTCTCCTTCAGTTTGCTGTACCGCTGCTCGTTGGCCTGTGCCCGTCCTGCCGTGCACGCAGGGACACAGAGCTGAGAACCTGAGACCCCGCCACCTGGGGCTCACCCCCACCCCATGCCAGCGCTGGTACTCCCTCCTCACTCTCAATTTCCGTCAGACTCCGCTGAGCCTTCTCCGTGTCCTCCCGCTGCTTCTTCAGCTCCTCCAGCTCTGCACGCAGGAACTCGCTCTCGTCCTGTGCCTGCTGCTTCAGGTGCTGCTGCTCGGCCAGCTCAGCCTCCAACTCACTGGCACGGCCACGCAGCTGCACTGCACCCCGTGCGCTCTGCAGGGACCGGCAGGGGCTGACGGTGCTGTTCAGTGCTTGCCAGGACTATTCAATGCCCACTGGTACCATCCAATGCCTACCAGTACTGTCCAGCAGCCCCACCATGGGTATCACCCTGCCGACCCCCAAGTGCATCTGGCATTTGGAAAGCACAAGGATGCTGGGCAGTGGGCCTGAGCCCACCCCCTGACAGGGATGCAGCCCCCTGGCATACCTGGGGACCCCCTGTATGGGGGAAGCCACTGGGAAGAGGGCAGCACAGAGATGGGGTCACTATCTTATCCACCCAGGGGACAAGATCACCCACCTCAGCCTTGAAGTTCTCCAGCTCCTCCTTCAGGGCTGTGATCTCCCCATAAAGCTGCTCAATTAGCCGGTCCCTGGGAAGGAGAGACATGGGATACACTCTCAGTGCCACGGTGACACTGGGAGCGTGGGAGGCGAGGTGTCCCCTGTGTCACCATGGCGGTGATGCCGTTCCAGGCAGGGAGTTCCTGGTACCATCTTGGCCATTCTGCAGCATTGCCAAGATTGCTTACTTGTCATCCTTGTTCATCCCGTTCTGGCTGTTAAAGTTGAAGGGGTCGCAGCTGAAGGAGCTGCCAAAGATGTCATCAAACTTGTTGTCAAACAGGCTCTGTGGGAAAAGCAGGACAGACCTAGAGTGACCCCACTACCACTTGGGAGCCCTTGTCCCTCTATGTCCCCAGTGTCACTACCAAGCCAGCCTATGAGCTGCCTGGACAGCAGGGCTGGTTCCCCCTGCTTCCAGGACACTGAACGTGATGAACTCAATGAACATGGAGCATCTGTGGTCCATCCCCCCCTAACTCCTGGAGGGAGGAAATCCCTAAAGCCATGTCACTGCATGCTCCTTCCCCTCCCCACTCAATGCCTGAGGACAACCCTTGGTGGAGAGGAGGGTGAAGACCTAAAGGTCTCCATGGCAATGCTTGAAGACAAATCTCTCCTTGCGCATCACTGGAGGGCACCACATCACTGAGCAGCACTGGGAGAATTCAGGCTAGTTCAGCCCCAGCAGCACCCAAACAGGATACCCAGCATCCAGATGGGACAGTTGCCCAGCACCGACCCTTCTCTCTCCAGTGACACTCCCCAGCTCCCAAGGCCATCCCCACTGTCTCAGCCCTCACGGCAGCATGGATTTAGAGAAATAACCGCGGCTCAGAGCCAGAGAGCCCCCACCATCCTCACCTGTGAGGCTGCATCCATCTCCACCAGGTCTGTGATGGGCTCACTGTCAGGTGAGGACGCCTCGGCGGGGATCACCACCACAGGGCTGATGTGCTCTGACAGCGCAGAGGCACGCAGGAAATTGGGAGGGTTCTGGGGAGGGAGGGGAGCAGGGCTAAGGTAGAAAGACTGGCACTACTGCTGGACTGAAGGCACAGTTGGTTGAAATCCTGCCCTGGAGCCAAGTTGGCCATGCCTTGACCCATGAGAATGGAGCCTGGACCCACAGGGATGGAATCACGACCCACAGGGTTGGATCTCAGCAAGGGCTATGGATCAGTGAGAAGAGGGGATCCCAGCTTCCAGTCAGAGGGCAGCTACATCCAGTTGGATGCCACCCAGTGAAGAATAAAAGAATCCCCAAGGCACAGGAGCCCCACACTGCCACCAGACCTAAGAAGCTGGGAAATGCAGCAATAGGCTTTTTTGGCCTTTTGCCAGTGCCCCCACTGCTGTCCCTGGGCAGAGGGACAGGGAACATGGGAACTGCAGGGTCTCACCTCTGGCAGCTGTGGGATCTGAATCAGCCGCTTGAAGTACTGGAGGTTGCTGGAGCGGTAGAAAAGGTCCTTGAGCCTGCAAGGAGCAGGGAACGGTTAGGGATGGTTCTTGTTCAACCTGGACAACCCCTCGCCTGGCTCCAGGGGGGATCACTTAGCCACCATACTGCTCTGGAGGAGAATGTTTTGTGCTGCCCCCAAATGCAGGGCAGGTCCTGGAAGTCCTCATACTGCTGGACGGTTTATCTCATAAATCCCAGGCATGATGGGCAGAGAGAAGGACCTGGAACTTGAGTGACCTAGTCTAGTGGAGGGTGTCCCTGCTCATGGCAGGCATCATACCTGATGACCTTCAAAAGTGCCTTCCAACCTAAACCACTTCCTCCCTACCCAAAGTTTTCAGGAGCAGGGGGGCTTCCTCTCCAGAGCCAAGACCCTCACCTTCAGTTCTTGCAGGAGCATCCTCCCCAGAAGCAGGAGACCTCCCTCCAGCACTTGACGTTTTGGGGAGGAGGGACAGTGCCCAGCCACACCACTCCTAGATTCCATCTCTCCCAGTCACCTGAGCATCCCAGTCAGAATCTTGGCACTGTTGATCCCTGTCCCAAGGTTAGTCTCTTAGTGTGGTCAGAGCACAGTCAGCACTGCTATTTGCTCTTTGAGTTTGTGACCTTGAATCAAGCTGTCTCTCAGCACAATGACATCCCCTCCCTGCTCTTGGTGGCCAGATTTTGGTTACTCTAAATAATCATGTAACAGAGACCACAGCATGTCCCTGCTCACTCATTTTTGATCTCAGTGCCTTGGGAGTACTCCCAGAGCACCAATACTCTTGGTCTGGGCACTTACTTTCGGAACTGTTCCAGGAAGCGATCCCGGTGGCCCTGCAGTGTATCTGCTGGCAGACCTGGAAGAAGCAAAAAGTAGAAATGTCAGCGGGTGTCTTCATGGATCAGGGAACAAACCATCAGCACAGCCACATGGAGATAGCTCTTTCACAGAGATGGCCACCCTCCTCTGGGGCTCCGAATACTCCACACAGTGTCCTGCTGCAGGAAGGGACCACAACCCACACTCCTCAGGGCAGAGAGAAGTGTGAGCTGGTGGCTGGCATAATTCCAGATCCTGAAGGATACGGGTTTTGCCATGGTGACTCCCTTCACCCCTCAAAAGAAATGGGGGAAGAGGTGGTGGTAAACAGTCCAGGCTGAGCAGGGTGGTGGACCCAGTGCCTCCCTGTGTGTCCCCCCCGTCAAAGGCAGTGGTGCTGGGGACACTCACAGGAATGGAGCTTGAAGAGCAGCTTGACAGTGTAGTCATAGAGGTGGCTGCAGTCCAGGATCACCTGGATGAGTGGGGCCAGACGGCACTGCCCTGCTGCTGTCACTGACACTGAGCGTGACATGTCCAGGGAGCTGAACACTGCAGGGAAGGAGTGCAGGATCAGATCTGGCAGCAGTGGCAGCATCCCAGAGTGCCATATTGTGTCTGCCAAATCCACAGATGTCATCCAGAGCAAGACACCCACTGGCCCTTAGGGACACGGACTGCCTCCCTGCAGCTGTTTGTGAGCACAGTGGGAGGCAAAATTCCCACCCCGGTCTCCCACACAGGCCTGGGAACACTCCAGCCTGGCACCATAGGCCTCCAACCAGGACAGCCCCAGCTGTGTCCCTGGGCAGAGCTGACATGTGACCCTGTGCTCTGCCTGTCACTGTTGTCCCACTGGACGCTGGAGTGTGCTGGGTGTGCCACACAGAAGATGCTGCGAAAACAGCTTGGAGCAGCTGAAGACCATCTCATTCCAACACCTTCCAGGGTGCTCCAAACTCTATCCAACGTGGCCTTTAACATTTCAGGGATGGGGCAGTCACAGCTTCCCTGGACAACCTGTGCCAGGGTCTCACCACCCTCACAGCCAAGAATTTCTTCCCAGTGTTCCACCTAACCCTGCCCTCTGCCAGCAGGAAGCCATTCCCCCTTGTCCTGTCACTCCATCCCTTGTCTGAAGTCCCTTTCTGGTGCTCTTGGAGCCCCTTTAGGCCCTGCAAGGGACTCTAAGGTCTTCTTGGACCCTTCTGTTCTCCAGCTGAACACCCCCAGCTCTCCCAGCCTGTCTCCAGAGCAGAAGGGCTCCAATCCTCAGAGCATCTCTGTGGCCTCCTCTGGACTTGCTCCAGTAGCCCCATGTCCTTCCTGTGCTGGGACACCAGGGCTAGAGGCAGCTCTGCAGGAGGGGTACTACTTGAGTGGGGCAGAGGGGCAGCAGGGCAGAATGGCCCCCTCACCTGCTGCCCAGACTGGGGGATCAGCCCAGAGCATGGGAAGCTTTGGAGCACACATGGCTAGGGCATGTTGAACTCCTCATCCTCCAGCATCCCCAACTCCTTCCCGGCAGGGCTGCTCTCCATCCTTCCATCCTTCAGCCTGGATTGATACCCTGACCCAGGTGCAGCACCTTCCACTTTGCCTTGCTGAACCACAATTCAGGTCAAGTGCCCATAGAAGAGATGAGCTGTGGTGGCCTCAGCCAACATCCTGTCAGAGCCTCATCCAGCTCAGATCAGCCCCATGAAGGGGCTGGACTCCAGCAGATCTCTCACTCCACTGTGTCTCAGAGTAATGCAGGACTTTACCTGTCTGGAAGAGGTTCAGCTCACACTCCAGGTAGTCAAACATCTCCACCGTCAGCTGAAAACTAGGAAACAGGGTTGAGGATGGTTGGGGACTGTCCCCAAGGACACCCATGAGGAAGGGTCCTGTCCCTGCTTGGTCATGCAGCTGGCGGGGTTGGGCAGATTGTGCCACCCACCTGCACCCACTCCCTCCCAGACCTTCCCCTGCCCTGCACTCACAAGTTATTGACGTCATTCTCCCCAGCCTCATCAAGCTGCCGGTCAGACATCTGCAGATTTCCAGGGAATCGAGGATTCTGTGGAGAAAACAGGAGTCGGGAAAGGGTTCCAAAAGATCTCCTGGTCTAGCCACAGCTCTGGGAGCACCAGGGCTGTGATCCTGCAGCCTCAAAGTCAGCTCTTGGATGAGCCAGGGGAGTGATGTGGGGTAAAAGGGAGGCAGCACAGGGCCTCTGAACCCTGGGTACCATAGCATCTGTTCTCTTCCCAGCAAGAAAAGCTGATTCTCCCTGGGCTGACAAACCTGCCAAGCAGGGAGGAGATAGAGCTGCCAGTAGAGAGCTGGACAGAATGGAGTGATATCTGCCCCAGGGGTACCGGCCCTGGCCTTCTGGGGAAGGTCACATCACACTTCCAAAACAGGGTGATAGGCACAGAAAACACCTCTTTCCAGAAGTTTTCCCATCTAGGATAGCTAGGGGAGAATGGTGTGTGTATGTCTCCTACTACTTGTAATCCACCAACTCCCAGCCCAGCCCAAGGAGCCCTGGGCCACAAGGAATCCTGTCACCCCCGAAGCATTGGTCCTTGGGCCATTTCTGATGGCCACTGGCAGCTTTGGGAATATTTAATGGAGGCAGCAGGATAGCCATGCTGGTACCTTGCTGCCACCTCAGTGCCCACCCCTTGCTACAACCCTGCGGACAAGGACGGGGAGGCTTACCTTGGTGTGAAATTCCATCTTGGTTCTCAGCAGTTTGAGGTAGATGCTGCAGAGCTGACCGTAGCCCTCACTCAGATGACCCTGTGGGGACCCCAAAAAGCTGCTGAGATCCAGGGCAGGCTGTGGAAAAGCCTTTTTCTGCTGCAGAATGATTGACCCCTTCCTTATCTCCCCAAAACCACAGCCAAACCCTCCTCACTGGCACCTGGATGCAGACTGGCTGTACTGAAGGGATTTGGTGAGACCTTCTCATCACCTTCTCTGCATGTTTCAGTGCTTCATTTGACTGTCAGAGCCGAGTTTTTACTGGGTTTTGCCATAAAATAGGAAGGAGGCATTTGATTTTGGTGGAAGGGAACACAGAATGCAACTGAAACCCAGCCCAGGTAGGTGATAACAGCCACAGGTCAGCCATGGCTGTGCTCTGCTTCAGCAACCTTTAGGGGGTTCAGAGGGAAGCCCCCAAGCCTACACCCCCGCCCCCGCCTCGAGCCCGGCCATGGCACCCCCAGGGTGTCCCCATCATGGCTGGCAGGATTGGTCACTTACCCACATCCTGCTCATGTCACTCAGCTCATTCTTGTATCGCACAGAGTCTTTCAGGACCTGGTGGAATGATGGTGGCAATCAGTAGGCAGAGCACCAGGACACGGTGTTCCATACTTGAAACCAGGAAATGGGTGACAAATCAGAGGTTTTGATGCATTCCCAACCGTTTCTTGCCAGCACCAGCCCTGGGTGCCTCCACCTCCCCAAGGAGGATCCTTGCTGATGGCTCCTGCATGCCATTGCAGGCGCCAAGCAGTTTCTCTGGCACTGCCGATGAAACTGGCGTTTGAGGCACATGGGGTTTTGGGCAGGGCAGCACCAGGAGGGCTCTGGCGCCCAGGGCTGACCTGCAGAAGGGCACTGACCCTTTGAGAGAGCTCCAGCACTGCTGTCCACATAGGATTGACCCTCAGGAGGGCACCAACCCCTCCAGGAGGGCTCCAGCTCCAGGCCCGGCTCAGGATTGACCCCTGGGAGGACTCCAGTCCCTACCCCAGGACTGACCCCCAGAAGGACACTGACCCTCCAGCATCTCCCATTACGCGGTGCAGCCCTGCAGGGGAAAGGATTTGGCCCCAAGCTGAGCTTTGGGCACTCACATTGGAATGTCCATCCCGGAGGAGCTTGTGGAAGACATGGCAGAACTTCCAGCAGAGCACAGCATTGCCGGACAGCGGCAGCCGGTTCACCACTGACCAGAAGGTCTGTGCTCCCTTCTCATGGTGCGTGCCCAGGATGCACGGTGCCGGTGGTCAAGGAAGTGTTCCTCTGCCCTTTGGTGATGGAGAATGGCCACCCAAAGGCAGCTGCACCCAGCGTGGTCAGGCCACCACAGGAAGCTAATGATGCCCAGCGCTGGCATATGCTAACACCAAAGTGGCACAAGCCACCCTCTTAGTGCCCCCCAGCCGTGCTCTGGGAGCACCATGCAAGGCTGGGGCTGTGCCTCTGCTGAGCCTTCCCAGGTGCCTGGCTGGGATGCTGGGGATCCACTTTTGGTGGCACCTACTGTGGGCACCTTCCCCTCCTGCCTTCTCCTGGGATGGCAGTGCTGGGTGCACCAGCCTGGGCAACTACCAACATACAAAGGCTGTGACAGCAGTAGCAGGGACCCCGTGCCATGCTGGAAAAATATCCAATGTTGTTAACAGCCCCCAGTCTCCCCAGCACCCTGGGCACCTCTCCTCACACACCCTCTTGGATGCTGTCCCTTTTCCAGGCAGCCCCAGCCCCGCTCCCACAGTCCCATGGCCAGCTTTGAGAAGGATATTCCTGGCATGTTTCTCCTTGACAGCCACTTCCTGTGCATTAATGGCCTTATTGATGCTGACGGTCTGCAAGAGAGAAATGACAGGGGGGTGAGATGGGAAAAGCTGAGGCTCCCTCACAGTCCCCCCCTTGCTCACTGAGACCCTCCAGCAGTGGCTGGGTTCCATTCAGGTCCCCAATCCCTGCTTGTGCCAGATGGATGCTGACCTTTCCCAGATGCCTTTCGGGGATGCAGTTGGCATCCACCAGGTTCAGCTGCTGCCAGGACTCATTTACTCAGGATAATAATGAAGCAATTAAAGTAGTGCCCACAAAGAACCCTCTGCTGCCCTCAGAGTGGTGGGACAGGCAGAGGGAAGGCAAATTCCTTCCCTCCCTTTGGATCGTGGGCAGCAGCTGGCGGCTCCTACCCCACTTTTGGGGTGCTGAATAGGGAGGACAATTTGGGGGGCACAAAAAATTGGGCAGTGGGATGGCAAGACCACTGCGAGGGCTGCCTGGCAAGGTCCTGGCTGCTCCATGGATTAGAGGGACAGGAGTGAAACCCACAAGCAGGACCTGCCATGCAGGTGTTGAGGACCTTGGGGAGTCCACACTGAGGAGCCTTGGCACAGCCAGCCACCATTTATCCTATGGAATACAGTGGCAGCCACTGGAAGAATTTTCCAGGCAGGATTTTTAACTCTACCTCATTTCTGATCCTTCATGGAGACACAAAGATGCCAGCTCAGGGTCATCCTCTCCCCAAGTTCCCATATCACCAAGGGCTTCCTTGGCACGTGTTCCAATGAACATCCCACTGCCAAGGGAAGGAACCGTCTGGCTCAGCACTGCCAGAAGTAGCTCATTACTGATATAAAACAATTAAAGCCACAAGATTAATTTCAATGCCTTTCTCACTACAATCCTTGCTGCAACCCTGCTTCCTGGCCCACTATGAGGTGGCCTCACGTGGCTTCATCTCTATGGACCCCAGTGAGTCTGTGCTGAGCGGGGCTGGAGGGGCCCACAGGAGCCCCAAATGTGGTGGAGTACAGCCCAAATCCCCCACTAAGTCCCTCTGCCACCAAAACATGTGCCAGCTGGAGCAAGAATGATGACAGCCTGAGACAGACGAGACCCCACCCACAACTTCATCCCAGCCCTGCACCCCCTGCCCAGAGCCAAGCACCCCCTTAGTTAACCGTGTCCAGATGTTCCAGTTCTGCTGCTGGGATGCCACTGCTCTATGGTGTTTGCAGCCCCATCTCTATTGGCTCTGGGTGATGACCATGGAGGTGACCAGTAAGGACCATGGAGGTAACACGGGAGGTCATCAGCAAGATGCAGGAGGCTCATGTTGATGTGTCAGGGGACCCGAATTCCCAGTTGCAAGACACCCATCTGAGGCACCTAGAGCAGAACCTGGATCCCAGTTTGGTTTTTTAAGGAGAGCTGACAGGAATACCAGCAGTGGACAGACCCATCCATCCCTTCCTGAGGGGCTGGATGGAGGCAACAGGTTCCCAGCACATGAGGACAAGAGTGGAGTCACCTCTGCAGCCCTGCCTGTCTCAGAAGCCACAGCTGCTTGTCAGGAAAATCATAAAATGAAATTCAGCATTAAAAAAATGCTTGGGAAGGTGCCTCTGCCAGTCTGGAGAGGGAAGCCCACGTCCTAGAGGCCTGGAGCAGGATGCCTGCATCCCAACATCCATCTGTGACACACATCATGGATCCAGCTCCAGGGGCAGCTTGTCCTCATTCAAAATCCCAGTCTTCAGCCCCAAAGCCCCCAAGACTGTCAGGACAGTTGTGATGAACCAGCCGGCACAGTGAGGAGTGCCAGGATCAGCATTTAAATGGACATTCCACCTCAGAATGGAGTCCTGGACCACAAGGAACAAGCCAAATGCAAGGCCAGAGCTGGGGAGCAGAAGCTCATAGCCAGAGGTGGGATGTAGGACCCACTTTCCCGAAGCTGCTCCTGCTGTCCTTGAACGACCAGAACAGGGGTGGTCTCCGGAGGGAAGCTGTGCTGCATCCCTGGGAAAGCTCACAATGGAGCCCCCAGTTACTGCTCTTTTGTGCCAGCTTTTCCCAGCAAAGCATGGACACTTTTTTCCAACCAAGGAAGCCTCGGTGACCTCCAAAAGTGAGGAGACACAGTGGGAGGGTGATGGAGGCTGGCAGCCCCTAGTTCCTGGACAGCAAGCCCAGCCACCTTCCCTACAGAGGGTCTTTTACCCTGACTCAGAGATGCTGCTCCCCACCACCATCCCACACCTGCAGCTGATGGAATTTTAATTTAATTATGAGCTTCCAATCTATGAGGGTGACTTTTGACACACCAGGACACATTTGGGTAGCACTGCCGGCCCCGCTCCAGTTTCGTGAACAGGGCAGGGGACATTGAGGACATGAGGCAGCTCCACACCCCAGCCTGCTGCTGGGACAGGAAACCCTGGCGTTTCCTCTTGTGCAATGGGCTGGGCAGGAAGTGGGACAGGAGTCCAGAGGGGTCTGTTGCAGAAGGAGAGGTGTGAGCATGACACTGCCATCTGGTCAGCCCTGAAGAGCCACAGGGCCAGGATTGGGCTCAGTGGGGCAGGATCTGGGGCAAGGCTGTGCACGGGGCTCTGCCAGGCTGGGGAGTGGCTCCATGGGTGCTGCAAGAGCTGGGAAGGATATTGGGGCAGGGAAGACTGCAAGGGAACGCTGCAAGCACTGTTAGGTTTCCAAGAGCCACTTGAGCAGGGTGACAAAACCCCACCAACGCATGCATGGAAAGGCACAGGCCATTTAGGAAAGGAGCAATCTGGGGCTATCTATCCCTGAGCAATGACATCTTTCCTATAGTCTTTTCCTCCCTCTGCAATATCAAGAGGATTCTCAGAAACCTGTGGAAGGTCTACTGCCTAACAGGCCACCATATGGCTTGACAGACCACCACAGCTTTGTCCCACGAGAATTCCCAACCCCTGATCCAGCCCAGACCTTCTCACATGGAGATCCCACAGCAGGGCAGAGCCATCAACAGCTCTGCACTGGGGTGACCCATGGACCAGGTCTCATGTCACCTCTCCAGGCATGTGTCTGCAGGCTCCAGACAGAGAAGCCCAAAACTGCATGGAGGAAGAGGGTCAGGCTTTCTGAGCCCTGCCACACACTTCTCTCTGCCACACGCACCTTCACTCCCCACCAGTTCTCCCCAGATTATTCTCTGAATGCAAAATTTCCCATTTGAAGGCAAAGAGCCAAGCTTGGCTCAGGAGCAGCACAACGCCTTCCTGCTTCTTTCATTTCCAGAAGGAAACGAGTGATGATTAAAGAATCCAGAGCTACTGCAAATTATTTGGACAAACTGAGTAAGTCACAGTGCAAATCCTCTTAGCAATGCTCCCTCATTTCTTCTTAACTCCTTTCTATAAATGGAGAGCTGGGATGGAGTGTACCTCTGGAAAACTGCTCACAAGCCCGGCAGTCACAGGAGCTTCAGAGAAGGGAACGAGAAGGAAGACTTGACTACAACAAGCCTGGAAGAAAAATCCATGGCCTTAATTAAAATGCAAATCCCAGTAAAGCAAAGCTTGGCTCCGGCTCTGGAGGGTGTGCAGAACATGGGAGGCAGGCAAGCTCTTCCAAGGGCACATCTTAAGTTGTGCCAAGGGAAATATAGGTTGGATATTAGGAAAAAATTTTGTACAGAAAGAGTGATAAAGTTCTGGAATGGCCTGCCTGGGGAGGTGGTGGAGGCACCATCCCTGGATGTCTTTAAAAAGACCGGATGTGGCATTGTGTGCCATGGTTTAGTTGAGGTGTTGGGGCATGGGTTGGACTTGATGATCTTGAAGGTCTCTTCCAACCTGATCATTCTGTGAATCTCTTTAAACATCACCCACCTTCAGCAGCTAATGTCAAATCCCAGCCTTGAGGGGCTCAAGGAATGGTTTTGTCCAGCAAAATCCTGGAAAAGAACCAGCCAATGCTCCACTGAGGACTGGTGAGAGCTCCTGGGGACAGTAGGGGTGGCTGCAGTCCCCCCATGCTGGGCACCTGTGGCCTGACACCAGCAGCAGGAAACAAGCCTGGCTTTGTGCCTGACAGCATCCGGAGGGAAAGGGAGGGAGGAAGGCAGGAAAGCAATGCTGGCAGGCCTGGCTGGTCACATCCACATGTAAAACCCAGGGATATAATTCTACGTATTGGACAGGAGGATGTTCAACCTGCCTTTCCACTCAGTCCCATAGGCTTCTTGGGAGCAGGGAGTCAGGAGATGTGAAAAATACCTTCCCACCACTTAATCCAGGCTATTTGGCTGCATCTGCTGCTGAATCCATGAGTCTGGAAAGCAAGTGCTCCTCTCCTGGCTGGGTGCATCCTGGAGCTGCTCTGGGGATGAAGCTCCTTGTCCAGGCTGTGTGAGTATATCCTAGAACATGCTGCCGCTCTTCTTACCTCCTGCTCCCTCCAGGTGAGAATAGTTCCCAAAATGACACGTCTCAGATTTCCCACTGCTTGGGCCATAAAAACAACCATTCTTCTCAAACCAATGACATATTTCAGTGACAGAGATCTCAAAACCTCACTGCATCCATTGAGGTCAGTCCCAGTGGTGGTGGCTTCAGACGTCCCTCAGCAGGAGGAAATGCTGATGCCACCAGCCCAGATGCCAGCAGGAGGAGGACAAAGGTGTCCAGAGACAGCCCTGAACCCCAAGTGATACCAGTGTAGGTGTTTGGGGTCACCTTGTCCCACAGCCTGCACATGGAACACCCCAAAACAGAGTCACCGGGAAGACGGCAACAAACTCCGTGAGCCATGCTGGAATCCAATGGCAACACCACAATGCTCTCCTTGCACAGACCTTGCTCTGGCATTGCTGCCTCCAGGTCTGGTCTCTCTCCTGAGGCCAGGAGGATGATGACTTCACATCACCAGCCCCTCTGGCACTCAGCAATGCCCAATAAAGGAGTTATGGAGCTCTTCCAGCACAGGTGGGGTTTCCTGAGAAAAAAACACCTAGGCCAGGAAATGGAGTGGTGGTGTGAGGTTCAGAGGTCTCTGACCACCAGGAGACATGCAAGGCTGGAAGCTGATGCCCAACTTCTAGCATGCCTTTGCCTTGAGAGCTGTAGGGCTGCTATCCCAGTAGCAAAACCAAAATAAAGTTGTAGGATGTCCATTATGTCCATTTGGAGTGTGCCTAGACAGCCCACTCCACCAGCTCCCAGCTCCTCCTGAGGGCAGCAGAGGTCAGGATCCACAGGAGGACGCACCCATGAGCTGAGTGTGCAAAGACTTGACCCACCATTGGCTCTTCCAGAGCCTCCAGTGAAAATTCCAAGTTCCACGCCATCAGGAGGGATGGGGTAGGATGTGACATTGTGATACAATTGCTCCTCCACCTTCAAAGCAAAGGAAAGAAGGAAGACAACCAGCCAACCAATCTGTGGTGGGTCCCAAGGGCTCCAGTGAGACACTCGATGCCAGCAGGGGAGAGCTGAAATGATCACAGGGAGAGTCTGGCTCCCAGAAATGAGAGTTTACCACAGTGATCACATCACTGCCCACCACAAGGAACCAGCACCTGGAGTGCTGGGCAACTGGCTTCCTCCAGCCATAAATAACTTACGCAGTTTAATTACTTGGACACAGAATTTTAAAAATCCAGTTTAAGGAGCGTGGACTTTTCTTTTACACAGATAAACCTTAGGGGAAAAAATGACAGTAAGAAGAAATTTCAGGGAGTATACCTGGCAAAAAGGAAGGCTACAAAATCCAGACCTCACAGGGACCAATTGGGAAAACTGACACTGCGAAGTTCAGAGCCCAGGCTGCCACTGCCTGGCACTTCCAACCCCAGAGCACAACCAGAACCCATACAGGGGGCTGAATCTGAGGAGAGACAGAAATCCAGGGGGACCCCCAGGATCCTCATCCCTCCATTAAAACATGCACATCCACTCATTACTCTTCTCACTTAATTACTGCTCAGGGTAGTCAATCCGTGCCCAGCTGGCTCGGCTGCAGCCGGAGCCTTTCCCATGAGCTGCCCCAATAGCCAGGCTTTTAATTTTAAGTAGGGATTTTATGCAAGGATAATCTCTTCCAGCAGTGGTGATTTCTGTCTGGGGAGGGAGTGTGGCCGTGTCTGACAGGGTCAACAGTCCAGGGAGATCCACCACTACCTTCAAACATTCCTGCAACATTCCCAGTCATGCTGACCAGAGTCTTCTGCTTCCCAGCAGATGCAAATATTTAGGCATTTTTTGGAACAGGAAGAGATAAAGGAGTGAGGATGAAAGATTTGGGGAGCAGATGCAAGGAGCTCATCCAGATATGAATTTCTATGATCAACTACCACCCAGGACCTACCTTTCTGGAGAAGCATCACCCCAGCAGGAACAAGACAGCTCTTACTGGCCTAGCAGGATATTCTGAAATTAAGCTCAGATCTAGTGTTGGTGGAAATTGTTCCTTGCAATGCTTCTGGGTGAGCAGCAACTCCTGGGAACAGGATGGGGCATCCCTCTCCCGTTATCCCCCCAGGATAACGGGAGCTTACAATGATGCCAAGAGCGGCCATGACCACATGGACTCAATGCTGCATCTGAGGGACATGTTGGAGCACCGGGAAAAGCCAAATCCCTCTTCCCAGGTGAGCAGCGCAGGGGTGAACATGCTCCCTGTAGGAACAGTCCCTAAAAACCCACTTCTCACCCCAAACTTGCTTTCATTCCTTCTAACTGGACGAAGGGCAGTCCCCACGGGCCAGAGGAGCTATGACAGCAGCACTGGGCACGGGGACACAGGTGCATGGAGATACGGGTATGTGGGGACACAGGTGCTCGTGGGGACATGGCAACATGGATGCATGGGCGGGGTGCTTGTGGGGACACAGGTGCACGGGGATACCAACGCTCGTGGGACACGGATGCACGGGGACACGAGTGCTCGCGGGGACACGGGTGTTCGTGGCACGGCCTGAACCCGGCCGAGCCGGGGACTGGGGGAAGACGCCTCACACTCGCCCCGGCCGCAGCCGCACGGGAAGCTCCGCATCACCACGGAGACGAGCCCCCCACACCCGCCGGCGGGTCCCGCTGCCACACGAACCATCCCCGCGCCCCGCGACGTTCCTCCGGGAACCGCCGGTATCGAGGGTAACGAACTTCCCCGGGAAGGAGTTTCCCTGGATACGAACCCTGATTCCAGGAATGCGCCCGGGAGGGGGGCGAGGGTCCCCGGGGGGTGGCCGTGGCCGCGCACTTACCACCTTGCCCAGCTCCATGGCGGGGGCTGGCGGCTCGGGGCGCCGGGCGCGGGCTCAGCGCGGCGCAGCGGCGGCGCCCATGGCGGCGGCCCCGCGGGGCGGCGGCGCTGGAAGGTTCTGCCGGGCAGCGGCGGCGGAGCCGGGCGGGGCGGGGGCGAGGGGGGCGCGCTCCCGCGAGGGGCGGCACGGCCGAGGCGGGGGCGTGGCCGCGGCGCTCGGCCGGAATAACAAAGGGGCCCTCGGAGGGCGGGCGCGGGGGGCGGCACGCCCGGGGGGCGTCCCGCAGAACCGCCCGCCCACCCCCGCCGCGCCCTCTTCGGGGTAGCGGCGGGGCGAAGCACAGGATTATGGCCAGAGGGTTTGCGGGTAGGGAGCTTCGCATCTCTCGGCGCAGCCGCCCCAGCCCTGCTGCCCTTCTACGAGACGCAGGACCCCACTCGAAGCCCTGCCCTACAGCCAGATCTGCTGCCCCATCCCTGGCCTCCTGCCCCATTCCCTGCCTCATCCCTTATACCTCCTGCACCCTCCCGTGCCCCACTGCCTGACCCTCTACTCCACTGCCAGGCTTCTCTCTTACTCCCTGTCAGACTCCCTACCCCTTTGTCTGCCCTCTCGTCCATTCCCTGTCAGCCCCCCCGCTCCATCCCCTGCCCCACCTCCTGCCCCATTTCTGTGCCTGGGGGTGAAGCTACACTGGTGGGTCTGTCTGGGACCTGTGCAGAGATCCCTTGTTCCAGAGCCTATTCGGCTGCCAGCATCTTGCTTCCAACAACAAAAGCATTTAAACCAGCGTGGTAACAAGCCCCTGGCCCGAGTCAGCCCCACGGGCAGGCAGAAATGGCTCGTTGACCACCATGACCACCCCACCAAGGGACAGGAAAGCATCCAGGCAGGAGGATTTTGGTTTTTCCCAGCTCCTGCTTGTGTGCTCAAGGAATATTTTCTGATGGGAAGGCACAAAAGAAACCCAAACCGTTCTTCTATCACTCAGTGAATCTCCTAAAAGCAACCTAAAAGCACTGCCAGGGCCCTTGGCTTGTTGGTGGAGGAGATGCTTCAGGGCCCGAAGAACTAAGTGCTGCTGTGGGGCCAGCCCAGCCAACACACTAATCCCTCGGGATTACTGCAGTCTAGTCATGGCTCAGCCACTTACTCTGGGATGGTGACTTGGCCTCTCTTAATAAGATAACAGGATCCCACATCCCCAAGGAGACAGAGCCCTGGCACCCCTACACTCTCCCAACACTCAGCTCCACAACCACTGAGTTCATCCCAGCCTTGGGGGAGCTTTCAGGGTCAAATCCAGGTCATGTTTTCATCAGGTGGTTGTTAAAGCCCCTGTGAGATCCGTGGGATGGACAGATGGATGGAGCACCACTCGGCAGCACTGCTTGTCTCGGAGCACACAGCTCACAGGTTTTTTGCTGGATTTAATGTGTTTTGCTAGAGCAGATGGTTTCAAGCAGCAGCCAAATTCCTTTGGGAGCAGAGTCTGGATGCTGCTCTGAGCCTGAGAATGAGCACAGATCAATGTTCTGCAATCAGGGCAGGCACCTGCCCCTATTGGGGGTACCTGCTCCTGTCACAGGTGCCATCATGGGGCCAGGTTTTGTGCCCTTCCCCCAGTGAAGCCCCACAGTGAGTGACTCCCAGCCATGTTCTCAACATGAAAAGTGAGAGCTTGGATTCTCCCTGTGCAGCCCACCCCCCAGCATAGTGTTCCCCCCAGCTTAAAGGGATCCTGGAATTAATTGATTCCCCCTTAGCTGGGTTTAGCATCGCTCTGAACTCAGTGCCATGACTGCTGCTGCCTGCTGCCCCAGGATATGCTGGAGGTGCAGTCCAGAATTTCCAGGGCACCATCTCCAGAGTCACCAAGAAGCCAAGCCACAGCTTCCAGAGGCCACAGTGCTGCAATTAGCACTTGTATCATCAAGTATTAATGGCTCATTTGCATGAAGATATCTTAAGGCAGGTATGCAAAGAGCACAGCCAAAACCAAAGAGGATCTGGACTAAACCGAGTCCCTCGCATATGCACAGGATGGATGGGGCTTTCTCTACAATGTCACCTGCAGGGAAAATAGCCTCTAAAATAATAAGCAGGATACATAATTTTTTATAGTTACTGGTGACATGCTGTAATGCTACTGGAACCTACTTGCAACCATGCCAGACTGCCTGCCCCCCACTCACAGGCTTTGTGCTCCCAGCACCCCTACTCAATCCTCCAATTTAAAATCAGCTAATCATCATTAACCTTATTTTTCCAAATCAAGCTTTCAGACCAGCTCCCCCCTGAACAAAGTGCTTAGCTCAGGGGGAAGGTGTCCAGGGTCTCCTGCAGAGCCAGCACATACAAATATTTGAGGCCATGGCTGCAGTGTGGTTCCTCATGGCTGAGCTGCTCCAGCTGGCAAAGTCCAGAGTTTGGACACCACCAGGAAGCACTTGGGGCAGAGAGCCCCAAATCCACCTGGCTTCACAGCATGGGGGGAGCTTCAGCCAGGAGGCAAAAATCAGAGCCAAGGCAGCTTGAGGAGAAAATCTGGAAATTAACTTAAAAGCTTTTTTTTTTTTTTGGGGTGGGGGGGAAGGCGGGGAGGGGAGCAGGTCCTCAAAGCAAAGGGAAGCCCCAGTTCCAGAGAAGCCAGGAAAGCTGGAAGCACAGAGCAGGAACGACAGCACCCAATCAATCCAGGGCTCAAGAAAGGCTGGTGCAGCCTATGGGGATAAATCCCACCACTTCAGGGATCCTCTGAGGTGGAAGGAATTTCATGATCTTGCCAAGGGAGTTCTTTGCTGTAGCTCACTGCATCACTGTGAGAACACAAGGGTGAAGAGGCATTCCTGGCCTCAGGGTTCTCTTGGATTATTCCCAAGTGCTCTCATGAAGAGCAGGGGATACACAGAGTATCCCAGTCAGATGTGCAAACCCATGCTTCATCCCAGGCTCCAGCAAACCTCTCCAGGGCTGCATCCTATCTGAACAATTTGAGATGCACTTGTAGAGGCCCTAGCAAGCCTCTCAGGTGGGATGGAGGGAATTAGGAGGGATGCACTGATGGGGCTGCTGCACAACTGCAGGGCATCACAGGCACTGCCTCCGCTGGGGTAGGAAGGAGCCTTTCCCACAGGGAAGAGGGAAGGCAAAGTGAGGGCTGCTTCCCTGGAGAACCAGCGGGGAGGCAGCTCCTTGCTTCACCTGTCCTCTGAGGGCCTTCATTCATCATCCTCTGGTCTGATCTGGAGAGGTGTAGATCCCTCCTCTCCCCCTGGCTGTACTGAATCTACTTGGGTGCTTCACTCCAAGTCCCTTTTCTCCACCCTGGAAGCATCCTCCACCCTCCTGTGGCCCTACCAGCTTCCAGGATGGGATGTGTGGTCTGGATCAAAAAAGAAGAGACATTCAGCATCTTCCCCCACCTGCTGGAGCCTCTGCAAGCAGCTTTTAAACTCTATTTCAGCAATCACCTCTCATTAAAATGATGGGAATTAGGGTAAAATGTCTCAGCGAGTGTGGCCTTTTGTCACTGCAGCCAGGAGAGGCTCCTCGGGATGCTCCCTAAGGCTTTGGCTTTTACATCTCTGATTTCTGTTGGAGCAAATTTCTGCCTGAGCTAATGCTCAGGGTGAGAGTGGGAAGCCTGGGCCAAGCTGCTCCAGGGAGCATTTACATGCCTCTCAAAGGTCTCCTTCCCTCTTTTTTCCTCTCCTTCTGTTCATTTTACCAGGTCTAAAAATACTTCACTAAAAACCCTCTTCCTCTGCAGCCGCCTCCCTCCTGGATGACTAATAATATCTGTTGCTCCTTTCTTGATCTCTCTGTATTTCCCAAGTCTTCCCCAAGGGAAGGAACCAAATCTGGGCTGTGTTCTCATCCAACTCCTTGGATTCAGACTCCTAAATTAACTTTCCTCAGAGAATGGTATTCTTTCCCATCTCCTCCAGTGTAGCAGCAGTTTAAACCCACATCTCACAATAAACTAATCCTGCTCCACGGTTTATAGCTGCCCAATGCTGCTGAAGCATTGCTCTGATATGGGAGCTCCAGGGCATTTTCAGAGCTCTAGGGAGACTAGCAGGTTCACTGGGAAAACCACCAAGGACTTGGAAAACTATTTATTGTTTGTTTTTTTCAGGTTTCAGTTTTTTTGCCAGCAGCTTTCCAGCCTTGGAGCACTCCCTTGGGGAATATGCTGTGGAGGCTGGGTTAGGCTAGGTTTGGTGTCCGGTCCTTGCCAGCACTGGCTGTGCAAGGAACTTGCATTTTAGGAGCAGGGGTTGAATGCTGGGTACTGGGGTGTTTGGGACAGGGGGACTTAGTGGGGGAAAAAGCCATTGCCACCAATCGGTGACAGCAAGGTGAGTTTTTCCTCTGAGTGGGATGTTAGAACACTCTTACAGGGATTGGCATTCCTGTGCTGCTCCATGTCTTTTGGAAACAGAGCCAAGACCTGCACCAGGCACGCTCCCTACTGCCAGCACCACATCATGGATTAGTCAGGACACAGGGATGGAACAGTACTGGCAGGAGCTGGAGGTGTGATGAGTTTCTCTCGACTCAGATACTGCAGTACAGCCAAATCCTTCAGCGCTCAGCCCACTGTGATTTTCCAAAGAGATCCATCAATGAATAACCTTTGGAAAACCCTCATGCTGACACTGCTGATGTAAAAAATGTCCCCAAATGGTCACAATCCTGGTGAACCAGCTACTTCCAGCCCCAACCCTGCACGGAGGCAGCTTTAAAGGGTATTTGACTGCTCCAACACTCCTGGAAATCCCCCTGGCTGGCTAATGCCCAAATTACCTTTGCAAATCTTTATTTAGGAAAAAATATCTGCTTGGGAGCAGTGCTTAAAAAGCTCAAGGCCACTTTCAAATCTGTGTAATGCCGCATTTTCCTGATTATGTGAAAGTGAGAGGAAAAAGCAGATCAGGCTGAAGCAGGCACAGGGCCAGGCTGGTGGCTGTGCCCAGGGCTGTGCTGGCATGGAGTACCAGGGGTTATTTCAGCACCAAGCTCCCCCAGCTGCTCACCATGACTGGACCAGCATGGAAAGCAAGGAGGAGAGCAGTCCTTCCACATCACCTCGGGCAGGAGATCCAGAAGGGCTCCCAGGGCCCATGGACAGAGAGGTGTGGGTGAAGCTACTGCTAGCCTGGCAGGGAGCCGAGCTCCATTATCCCTCCTGCCTGTACAGGAAGCCACTTGGTTGAGTTGTCAATATAGAGATTTTCTTAAAAAAAAAAAAAAAAAAGCTGGGTTCATGGTGTTATTATTGATCATTTGGTATTTTTAGCTCCCTGTTCAATCCACCCTTGTTGGTGTTACAGCAATCACACAGCCCTCTGGAACACAGCTCAGTGGGGCTGCTACAAGGTAAGCAAGAGCTCAGAGAGCAGCAATACAATGCCAATGGAATTAAAAATGCAAGAGAGAAAGAGAGAGGTGGGATAAGCAACATCCTCCCCCCTTGCTGCTTCCAGCTCCTGTCAATGTTGCAAGGAGACAGGTAGATAGACCTCCCCATCCAAACCAGAGACAGATGAAACTCCTGTTTCCTACCTGGTGTGGAGGGCTGGGAACCCACAGAAAGGGTGAGACTGAGCTGAGTGGTGCCATCAATGGGCTGGAGGGAAGGGAGGGCATCCAGAGGGAGCTAGACAGGCTGGAGCAGTGGGTCCATGGAGCCTCATGAGGTTCAGTCAGGCCAACGCCAAGATCATAGACCTGGCCCAGAGCAATCCCTAGTGCCAGCACAGACTAAGGAGGTCTGCAGGGACCCCAGAGGTTTGTGATGATAAACACCCTCAGCATCTCTCTCCACCCATGGGGCCATTTACTCCCATCAATGGGCCCTAGCATTGTCTTCTTGTCTCTACTTGTAGGCCTTCCATATTCTGGATCCACTGATTCCATAGGGATTCAGTGTATTCTGTCATCACTAATTTCATAAATGGATGGATGGATGGATGGATGGATGGATGGATGGATGGATGGATGGATGGATGGATGGAGACGACCCTGTAGAGGACTGGGGGATTCTGGTGGGTGATAAATGGGACATGATACAGATATGTGTGCTGACAGCCCAAAAAGCCAAGCATCTTCTGATGTCCCTCTGGAGCTGCCTGCACCTCTGGGGCCCCAGCACAAGACAATGATGTTAAACTGAACAAGGGTGGGGTAAGGTTAGAGATGGGGAAGAAATGTTCAACCATGAGGGAGGTAAAGGGCTGGCATAGGTGAATCGTGGCAGTGGGATGTAAACCTGCATGTTTAAGCTCTATGTGACAACTTGCTCATCATTGCAGATGTCTCCTGGGTCCCCTGCAGCCCCATCCTTACATGCAGGTTACCTGGGAACCCTCCCAGGAATCCCAGGCTGGCTCTTCCTTTGCACCGGCACATTGCTCTGCTGTGGTGTCACTTCCTTCTGGCCTCACACTGACAACCACTGAGATGAGCCAACGCCCAGAAGAAGGAAGCAGGGTCAGCAAAGAAGACAGCGGCAGTGGGAACTGGTTCGTCCTTCTGTGTCTGACCCTCGCGGCTCTCTGGGCTCACAGGGACTGGAGCTCCAATGTCACCCACCACCTTGCAAGCCCCAAAGTTTATAGGGGTCAATGCCCCCAGCAGCTCTCCCCATCCATGGGGATGTTTACCCCCAGCCATGAGTCCACTGATCCTCCCCCATCAACAACCACCAACTTTGTCCTCCTTTCTCTACTTGCAGCCCTTCCATACTTGGATCAGTGTCACCAGTGACTCAGAAGATGGTTGATAAATCATAGAATCCCAGAAGAATTTGCGTTGGAAGGGACCTTAAAGCCCATTTCATTCCACCCCTACCATGGGCAGGGACACTTTCCACTATCCCCAGGCTGCTCCAAGCCGTGTCCAACCTGGTCTTGAACACTTCCAGGGATGGGGCAGCCACAGCTTCTCTGGGCAACCACCCTTGCAGGGAAGAATTCCTCTCTAATACCCAATCCAAACCTACTCTCTTTTAGTTTGAAGCCATAAAACACATCTCCCACTCATTTCCTTTTGAAGTTGCCAAGTTCTGCCCTGGAGGCTTCAAAAATGGGGAGCTGAGGCTTCACATGAAGCATAGGGCCAAAACACGTTCAGCATCTGCCCTCGGGTGCCTTCCTCCCTCCCCCCAAAGCATAGTGAGGCCCTTGTGAATCTCTGAACATTTGTCTTAGGTGATCCTTCCATTGCCTCATCAGAGGAATCACTTTTATTATTTACTTTTGCTTGCCCCTTGAATTGAGACAGCAGAGCCTGGTAATGCCAAGTGTGGCACTCAGCTCAGTGCCCAGCCCATAACCACCTCCCAGGAGCTTCCCACACCTTCTCCTGAGCTTTATATCCCTGTGAACCTGGACAAGGGGAGCAGGAGGCTGTGTGGATGCTCCAGTACAAGAACACACACCTCAGCACCTCCCGCAAGTCCTAAATGTGAGCAGTTTTGTTGCAGATGTGTAGCAAAGGGGGAACAAACTCGCCTGAAGTGAAACCCCTGGATGCAATAGGTTGGGAAATGCCACAGCACATGTTTTCCCTGCACCAGACCATGTCCTACAAGGCCAGCCCTGGCCAGCTCCTGCCTGCAGCCCCCTCAGCAGTGCTGGGGCTGTGGGTGCTGTGCCTGCCTCTGGCTAATAGGCAGCAGTTGAGGTATTTATAGGAAATATGCAACTTCCAGCCTGGGGACAGTTTCCAGCCCTGAGCTTGTTCCTATTTAAGTGCCGTGTGGTTGCAGGGGGAGGTTGGAGCAGAGCAGGCAGTGCTGGCTCACAGCAATGCTGCCTCCACCTAGTGCTCCCACAGGTTTGGCTGCTTGCTTTGGTGCCAGAGGCCACTTCCCAGCTCTCTCCCCCCACCCCAGCTACCGAGACCCCATCCAACTCCCCATGTCCTGAACAGCTGCTTCCCAGAAAAGCCGTGGAGCCATGCCCTCTGGAGAGCTGCGGGTTTGCAGAGGGGCCAAGAGCTGGTCTCCCTCCCAGCAGACCCAGCAGGATCAGGGTGCCCAGTTCTGTCCAAGGGAAAAGTGCTGGAGCAAATAGGTGTCCAAATGACAGCTAAAAATGACACGGTAAATTCTCTGCCTGGCATCCCCTCATATGCACCAGTGCCAAGACGAAACCTCGTGGGTGAACCTTGAGGGCTGGAGCCCCTCTGCTCTGGAGCCAGGCTGGAATACCTTGGGATGTTCACTTGGATAAGAGAAGGCTCTAGGCAGACCTTAGAGCCCCTTCCTCTGCCTAAAGGGGCTCCAAGAGAGCTGGAGAAGGACTTTGGACAAGGGCTTGGAGTGATAGGACAAGGGGGAACGGCTTCCCACTACCAGAAGGCAGGGATGGATAGGATATTGGAAAGAAATTCTTCCCTTTGAGGGTGGTGAGGCCCTGCCACTTGTTGCCCAGAGAAGCCATGTCTGCCCCATCCCTGGAAGTGTCTAAGGCCAGGCTGGGTAGAGCTTGGAGCAACCTGGTCTAGTGGAAGGTGTCCCTGCCCATGGCAAGGAGTGGAGTGAGATGGTCTTTAAGGTTCCCTTCAACCCAAACCATTCCAGGATTCTCTGCTATGCAAGTTCAAGTGTTCCTTGCACTCTTTTAGCAGTCCCTGCTCCCACATCCAACACCTCTCCAGTGCCTGTGGCTGCTCCTGCAATAGCCCTATAACTTTGCCTGGCTGAGAGCACCTGGCAAGATGCCTGCCCCCTGGGTAGAAGGGTCAGAGGAGCCCGGGGAGCTGGCAGGGCTGGAGCAGGGATCTCTGCTGCAACCAGGGTGGAGCACTAGGTGGAAAAAACCCGGCACATAAAGGAAACTGTGTTTCATGTGTTATTGCTGCCTGTCTGAGATGATTGAGGACGGAATAGCAGGCACGATTCCATGCAAAAGGCTGCAAAATCCCTTCCTGACATGTAAATATTTTGTTTTCTTCATTTTCCTTGTGTGGAAATAAACACCACTGGCTGGAGCACTCCCAGCATACCCTTAGACTCACCCAGCCCAAGGAGAAGGGTTGCACTGTCCTGCTCCAGCCAGCCCCAGCACCGAGGCTGGAGAGGTACTAACAGCATGAAACCCAGCTCTGGGTGTGGAAAACTTGCCTATGCCTACTGGAAGCATTGTGAAAAGAAAGCATTGGATGGGAGGCACTTGGAATAAGCAGAAATGATAAGAAGCAGCTCCATCGAGAGCTTTTCTGGCAGTAGGGGGTGCCCTCTGCATTGGGAGCCACTGGTTCCCCATGGCATAGGGGACAACTGCCATGTGTAATTCCACAGTGGAATGGGCTGGGCGTGCCTGCCACTCTGTTCCCTGCCTCCTCTGGCCCTATGACTAGGAACTTCCACACAACGATGAAGGTGGGAAGAGGGGTGCCTGAAGGGCTCTGCACCCCAAGGATGCTCCTGCTAGAGTTCATCAGGACAGAGGGAAGGGCAGCTCTAGGATTTCCATGTTGTTCCAGGAAAACAGGGGGTTTAATGTGGGAGGGAAATCTCTGCTCTCGAATGCAAATCACAGGAGCACACACAATACCATTAACACTTGCAGAGGGGCATATGGGACACCCAAACACGAGGAATTTGCTCTGAGAGACACTAAGCAGACCAAATTTGCTTCTTTTCCAGGAATTCAGCAGCTGTCAGCCACTGCAAAGTCAGTCCAGCCCAGCACAGAGCACCCTGGTCCTCATAACCCCATCCCACTCCCCTGCCCCGCCCCTGGCACATCCTCTTACTAGAGACATATTGTACTGGGAGGTGACAGGGTTGGGTGGAGTGACACAGAGACAATGCTCCTGGGACACAAAGCCACAGGAATCAGAGTGGCCTGGTTGAAGGTGATGGATGGCTAAGCCAGGCACCAGCCCGAGGACTGTGGGAACTGCACCCAGTAGTGCAGTAGTTTCTTCTGTGGAGAAAATCCTTCATGTTCCGATGATGTTCAGGAAGTCAGGACTTTTTTTTTTTTTTCACATTTCTGGATAAATAAAGAAAAACGTGCAAGGAATGTGCTGCATGATATTATCAGAAACAACCCAGAGAGCCCTGAGCACAGCTTAACCACCACGACCAGTTCCTCTGCTGTACCCTGGTGAGGCAGAGAAACAAATCCATGTGGGGACAATTGCTGGGAATTTCCAAATGTTGCTTCTTTCTGGAAGAGCATATTGAACCTAAACACTGGACCAGGAACATCTGCAGGGGAGAAGCAAACATCCAGGTCCTGAAACACTGGCTAATTGTCATTTCTGTGTGATGGCTGATTAGAAAAAAGATTGGTTCATGTTTGATCCCAGATCTATTTTTCCCCGGCATATCCCATTCCCAGCTCAGAGAGATGCCGGTGCACACACACGACACTCTGGAGGCTGATAGACAAAGGGCAGCAGGGACCCAAACTGGTTCTGTGCTAAAAAAATCTCAGAGGGGAGATTGCAGCTAGGGTGTACCCCACAGTGGTATCCAGGTATTAAGGGATTAATGGAAAAGACTACACGTGACACAGTTAAATGTACCCTGCTCCTATGGGAGAGAGGAGCCGACCCCAGGATGCTGTGGATGCTGTGGATGCTGCGCCAGGACAGCTGTGTCCACATGCCCCTGCCCCAGCATAGCACCACAGAGAAAATCCCAGATAATAATGGGCTGGAAACCACAGGTTTTGTCCAACAATTTCTCCTCTTTCCTTTTCTCTGGTTTATTTGCATCTGTGCTCCTGCCAAAGCTTTGCTTCCCTCCCCATAGGCAGAAATTGCTGGATATTTAGTCTGAGCTGTTTGCTCCCCACTCAGAAGCTTTGACTGGTACCTGATTGGTCCTCCACCCCCCCAGACACTACTAATTCCTCAGGGAGCTCTCCTGCCAAACGAGCTGTGTTGAGGGGTGAAATCTGGGGGTTACAGAAAACACAGGCAGGGATGACAGACCCCATCTGCTCAGGAAAATCATCCCGAGGGGGCTCAGTGGCTGATATGAGGGCACTGGAAATAAGGCAAAGGAGAAAGAGGATCCAGTGTGAATGGAAAAAATGTGGATGGTTCCCAGTTCTGGGCTGTGGCAATGGGACTCTTCAAATTTCAGCTTAAAAAAAAAATCTGGAATGCAGGAGCAGAGAGCAGCCTTATTTCTAGCTGCAACTCCTCCCTGTGTGCTTGGCCTCCAAGACAACTCAGAAACTCAAGGCACTTCTTCTCGAGCTATAAAAAGAGCTGGAGTGGGACTGCAAGAGCCAGGAAGACAAACAAGGGAGCAGTCTGACCTCCTGTTGAGGACATGGGTAAAGCCAGGAGAGGGTCTTGCTCAACCCACCTTTTGAGGTGCCCCCAGGGAAGGAAAGTTATGGGGCACGGCAGAAATTCCAGGCTGGATCCCACCCACCAAAATACTGTCTGTGCCATGTCCCAAGGCACCCCACTACCTCTCACCCCTCCTGTGCGAGGAGAAGGTCTAGCACTGGCCCCATCCACCACTCCAACACAATTCTAGGCTCCTTGTGCTTGGGGAGGATCAAAGGTACCATGGTGGTCAGGGACAGAGCATGGAGTTCCTCTGGAACCACAAGGTAGAAGGAGCTCCACCAAAATGCAGGTCCCCTTTCCCCAGGCTGCTGAAAGGGTTAACAGCCTCACCTGACACCTGCTCCATGAATCCCAGCAGGACAGGATGGACTGTGTGAGTTCCAGGTGACCATAAAATTCAGCAGACTCAGGAATACCCACCTTTGCCCTCTCCAGACAAGTATTTGCCTCTGCAGAAGCAGCCAAACCTTGCAGACTGTTGGAACATTTTATTCCCATCAGTGAAGTACACAAAACATTCCTGGCTGGAAAAACACCATCAGGTCACTGACCGGGAACAACACCACCAGAAGAAATTAGTTCTTCAATGGCTTCACTGACTTAGTGCAGAAGAAGCATCTCTTCTGGCAAGCCATTCCCAGCCTACACTGACCTCTTCAACACTCAGAAAGTCAAAGTCTTCCTCTGCCCCTATTTCAGCATTCCCTTAAGACCTCAGAAGATCTCCTCAAACCACTAATTGGTACTGTGGGACTTTCCTCCTGAGCAGTTCCATGGGTTGTACAGCTGGACTGGGTAGTCCATATGGAGCAACCTAAAGCTGGCACACTTGGTAACCACGGTTCAGGAGGAGAGGGACAACAGGGCATCGCCTCAAGCGGAACCAGGGGAGGCTCAGGTTGGACATCAGAAGGAATTTCTTCACAAAAAGTGTTGTCCAGCATTGGAAAGGGCTTCCCAGAGAGGTGGTGGAGTACCCATCCCTGGAGGTGTCTAAGGAATCACTGGACATGGCACACAGAGCTCTGGGTGGGGTGACAAAGTGGGAATCAGTCACAGGCTGGACTCAATGACCTTGGAGGTGTTTCCCAATCCAAAGCATTCTGTGATGCACATGGATCAGCAAGGTGAGGGCCAGCACCAGTGTGACCTGCTGCCAAGCCCATGGAGATGCCAGATTGCTGATCCATGCTTTATTCAGTGGGATAAAGAGGTTGCATTTAGCTCATTTAGAGGTGGGATGCAGAGGTTGTGGATGAACTGTGGCTCCACCAGGATCAGGCTGGGGATCTGAGGGCCTTATCCGGCTTGTTCAGAAGATGCTGATTGCTCTTTTCAGCAGTTGAAAAGAGCCCTCCTGTGCCCAGGTGCCTGATCCTGGAGAAAGATGCCTCTTCCCACAGCAGGGCATTGGGACCAGCTATCTTTGAAGATCCTCCAGCCTAACCCCAATGCTTTAGAACAGTCTCTTAGCACATGGAGCTGCCTTTTCTAACTGCAGAATCTCAGTCTCTTCTTTGGAGGGACACTTCTCCAGCTTGCTAAACCTCACACCAATGGGGAGCACGTCCTAAGAGTTGGTTGTAGTTGTGGTTGGTGTTGTGCAATGACAATAGGATCAGCTCTGTATCTGCTGCAGAACTGGACCCTGGCCATAGCTTCCAACATCTTCAGGCCGACACAGGGTGACAGTCCCCACCAGGGGCTGGGCTGGGAATGTCCATCAGCTTTGTCCTGGAGCCTGTGCCCTCCACAGTGCTCGGCACCCACTCACCGATCCCTCCTGCCCCTTGGTTGTGACAGTTTGGGGCTCCAACAAAAAGGTGCCTTTTTTCCCACCAATGCAGAAAGGACCAGTCCAGTGGCTGGAAACATTGTGGACTGAGGAATCAGGCAGCTCCAGAGTTGCTCTAGCTGTACTCAGCTCAGAGAGGTTGCCAAGCTGGTTCGATAGTTTGGCCATGAAACTCAGGTTCAAGGGGACCTGGGGTTGCCCCAATGTGCCATACTCGAGTCTTGAGGTGAAGATCCTTTGTTGCCTGGCAGCAGAGCAAACTAATAAAACCCTGCTGAGCTGTGGCTACTTTATTCCAAGACTTCCATTATTTTAGATGCTATTTTTACCTAGTCTGACTCGTAGGCAGTTTTGTGTGGTGACACTAAATCCCAGTTTAACACTATCAGCCTGTGCCCTTCCCCGGTGGGTGTTTAGTCCTGTTGTGCCAAGTGTTTGCCATGCAGGAAAGAGGAAACTTCCATCAGAGAAAGGGATCCTTTGAGAGAAGTGGCTTCTCTTGCCAGGGCCAGGCTGGAGACTTGCTGCTTATTGTTACCATTTGTCTCTTTTATTGGAATAAAAGACAGATGTGAGCAGCTCAGCACTCTCGAGAGAGCCTGTGGCATCATGCTTTATTTGAATTAGTAGATGCTGGTTGGAAAACAGTTTTTTCCATTCGCCATGTTCTCATGGAAGTGAACAAGAATACAGGGTTTTGTAAGTGCAAACTGTGTTGCAAGGTGCTTGTACCAGAACCTCAAGGAAACCCAGAAATTGTCTCCTCTCAAGAGCCCAGAAAACAGGGGATGGCATCAGTGGGGAGACCTAAGCAGTCATGGCCCACTAGGCCTAAAGAGCACAAGGAAAGCTTGAACTCACATAGCACAGAATACTGGAGTGATTTGGGTTGGAAAGGACCTTAAAGATCACCTAGTTCTACCCCCTGCCATGGGCAGGGACACCTACCACTAGAAGGAAGACCAGGGTGCTCCAAGCCCCATCCAACCTGGCCTTAGATACTTCCAGGGATGGGGCAGCCACAGGTTCTCTGAGCAACCTGTGCCAATGCCTCACCACCCTCAGGCAGGAATTCCTCCCAGCATACCATATCTATCCGCTTCTGTCAATCCGAAGCCATTCCCCCTTGTCCTGTCACTCCAGCCCCTTCTCCGAAGTATCTCTCCAGCTGTTCTGGAGCTTTTTAGGCACTGGAGGGGCTCTAATGTCTCCCCAGAGCCTTTTTTTCTCCAGGTGAACACCCTCATCTGTCTCAGCCTGTCTCCAGAGCACAGGGGCTCCAGGCCCCAGCACATCTTTGTGGCCTCCTCTGGACTCACTCCAACAGCTCGACTTTAATTCCTGGAATTGTCCAAAGCCAGGCTGGACAAGGCTTGGAGCAACCTGGTCTCTCCTCTTGGAGCACCTGGTCTAGGAAGGTGTCCCTGCCCATAGCAAGAAGTGGAACAAGCTGAATTTTAAAGGGTTGGCCTTCCAAGCCAACCCTCTGGGTGAGTCCATAATAAACTATTCAGTGTCTGTGTACGCCTTTGAGAGAATAGTTCACCTTTCTACTGTGGACTGGGATCATTTACTCTGCCCTGAGATTAGCCCGGAACAGCACACAATGTATAATTAGTCCAGCCGTGGGCTGGACTTGCACATCCGGGCTAAAACACCGGCTGTGCTGCCTATTTCTGCTGTCACCCAGGGAACAGGCTGTCCCCAGGAAGTTTTATTATTTGGTGACTGCAAAATAAATCAGCCAAGCTGGTGGCAATGATGGGGGCCAGGATCCAGCCCTTCCTCCAGCCCTCACGCTGCTGTATGACTCCCAGCTGCTGACTCTCTGTGCCAGGTTCAGAGGGTAAAGAGCCAGCAGAGGGTGATGGGATGAAGATAGGCACAGAATCCAGGTGCTGGGGCTTGTGTTGCAGTGCCATGTGCCAGACAGTGCTGGAGCAGGTGATGCTCATCCTGGCTGCATGTCATGTACATGGGTTGATGCAATAGGCTGCAATGGGCACCTTCTCCCCATCCTTGCATTCTCAGTCCAAGATTGTCCCTCCTGCAGCTCCAGCCCCTGTCCAGAGGTTTTTTCTTCTGGGAGAGCAAAACTGGGAGGAGTCACCCCCTTCTCATGACAGATGCTCACATCCCACATGCCCTTCCCAACTGTTTTCGCTGGACTTGGGTCACAGCCAGGGGCAGTAGAGGGGACCACACTCAGTCCAGAGTCCTGTGATTGGGAATTTAGTGAAAACTCTGCTTTCCTGGCTGTTTCTCCTCAGTTCTGCAAATGGATGGAGTTAAACTGGATAAATTTCAGAGGGCAAGAAGCCCCCTGCACCCCTAGAACAGGACATCCTTGGTGGGGAAGTACATGTTGAGTGAGAGGGAAAGGGATTTTTGGGGCAGCAACATTCCCCAGCATCCCTGTCTTCCCACTCAGCCTCTGGTGTAATTCAGGGCAAGGTTTCCCCTTGCCACTTGGTGGTCCAAAACCATCATCATGTTTTCCCAGCTACAGAAGCTCCTGGACTCAGTGACAGTACTTTCACCACCAAATCTATTCATTCTCCTGAGGCTTAGCTGCTTCTGGAGTCCATCACCACACTAAAAAACCCATATATTTCTGCATCTAAAATATTTTTTTCTATATCTAAAAAAAAATCCAAAACCCCTCCATCCCTGCATGCACTAATGAGAAAAGCAGCCCCATATCTGGTACAAGGCAAACTATTTTCTTTCCCTGGGGATGGAAATAAGTTTCTAAGAGGGACTCTCTGAAAAGAGATGAGATGACTCATTACCTCACTGCTGAAGCTGCATTCAATCCCCAGCACCTCTAGTTCCTAGTAAAAGCCAGGAGACCAGAAAGCATGGGGGTTCACACAGCACTAAACCCAGGAGCTTCTTTTCCTGGAGATGAAAGGACCATGAATGAATCCCCTGTGCCACCCACTCCCCCAGGATGGGCTCAGCTGCCATCAGCCCTCGCTCCCCACAGCCAGGAGCTATTTTTTCCTGTTCTTGCTAGTGTCAATATGTTTCTTTAAATATCTTTTCAGAGAGGCTGTATATATATATAGCCCCACTCTGGTGCTTTGAAAGGAGCCTCATTTCCTGTGTAAGAGCTGAATTTCTTGGCAAAGCTGCTGGTGGTTGCAGCATCTGAACCACAAAAATTGGGGTTTTTTCAGTAGTAAATGGTATTTCCTTTGCAACTGTGAGTTGGACCAAGCCTGGGTCTGATCTAAAATCAGCTGGGTTGCTGTGTCTGGAAAGCACAGGACCATATTCCCACTTATAAGAAGGACGGGAGAAAAGGATTAATTGCATGAATTAATGCTGTGATAGTGGCCCAAAGGTGGCACAGCCCATGGGAGGGACAGGATGGGCACAAAGCTGCTTTTAACCTGCATTTGGCTGTGAAAAAGTTGGGTTCACATATCAAAAGCATTTATTAACTGACACTGAGGGAGAAAAAAAATCCATTTCATTTACAACTGATACTTTTTCTTTTGCATCATCTCTCTGCACCTGGTTTTAGAGAAGGCTCCTCCAGCAGCAAAGTAGGAAGCAAAACACCTTTGCAGCCCCTGAGGGAAGGCTCATGGATACTAAGGACATTAAAACCTTCCTGAGGAGATGCGGCATCAGCTGCATTGGGTTCTCCATCTCCCTGACATGAAAATGCCACACCATCCTACTGGGAAATCCTTAGCAGAAGGGTCTGATATCCCCAGCACCACCCTGGGGGCTGTGATGGCAGGAGTGGAGATGTAGCCAGCAATCACCTTCTGCTGCAAATATGTCTTTGCAGGGTAATTTCTGAGTCATAAACTGCTTTTATTGCACACAGTCCTAAGGACCCAGTGTGTAAATGTGCCAGAAGTAGTGGCAGCTGTGGGAAGTCCAAGTGGTCCCTGGTTCCCCTTTGCTACTCCCTGAATTTCCCAGAAAAAAACTGCAGCCAAAGAACCTAAAATGTAAGATGCTTAGATTTTCTGCAGGAATTTTAAAGAAGTGTCTCCTCCCAACCCTCACCCTTCTCAGGATGGACTACCCTTGGAATTGTCCCTATGGCAGGGACCATGCTGTGCATGCAGCCTCATTGGTTGGTATAAAGCCCCAGCAGCCATGAGCTCTGGGAAACAAACATGGAATTTCTGTAGCTCCTCCACAGCCCCACGCACTGTCTCCACCTCATGTCCTCATACCTGGGGCGCAGCACGGACTCAGGACAGGGCAGCCTGCAGTGTGGGACATGATGGCTCATGATGGAGCACAGCTGGGCACTGGAGCAGTGTTCAGGATGGGAGACACAAGACAATTATTTGGTGACTTTGCAGCCCAGAAGACAACAACACACCACCCCAATACGCTACCTCCCTTCCACCCAAAACCCACAGGGCAGGAACAAGGACTAAAGACCAGGGCATGTCCTGCTGCAGCTTCAAAGGCACTTCCCTCAATTTTGATGTCTGAGCATTTTTGCCCCATCCAGTGATGGGTTTACAAAAAGAAGGAATAGGTTGGTGCAGAAACAGCTGAGCTGTGTAAGGATCTTTCCACACCTCCAGCCTTCCAGGGGTCAGCTGCTGCTTTGCTTGGGAATGTCATGTACCACCTCTAGGAGTCTGCAGTTGCACCTGCACTGATGCCCTGCTGGCCATATCCCTGCTGGGAATGAAGGGAAATATTCCATGGCAGTCCAAAACATGAGCGAAGGAGCAGGAGAACCTGGGACATCACCCCTGGAGCATCATCCCTGCCCTGCTGAAGTCCTGTGTCCTTCCAGCTCTGATTTCGCCCTCAACACTTTGACTCATCCAATTGTCGAACATCCAGTCTTTGCCAACTGGCCAAGCACAAAAGGAATTTCAGTCCTTGACTCCATCATGGCACAAGGATGTCTGCTGTGGACAATTACAGCACAAAAAGAGGAAGAAGGAGGGAAGGTCCCAAAAAGGGAAGATCCCAAGCACTACCCTAAACAAAGAAGACCTTCCCTGCAGAGCTCCAGCACCAGGACATACCCCTTAATCCAACCAGGAGAACTTGGAAGGTATGCAAACATCAGACACCATGTGAAATACAAACATTTATCTTAAAATATGGCGGAATTTTCACTTTTGGTGTTTTTTCTCTTCTGTTGGTGACATTTGCTGTGCCCAAAGATTTGTGCCGAGGTTGAGGTGATGAATGGTGAATCACCACGTGAAACACCAGCAAAGGGGGAACAGTCATTGCAACACTCATACTCCCATGGCAGGGCTGCACACAGCTCATCCTGATGGCAGCAGAACTGCAGGATTTGGTGTCCCTATTGCACAACTTCCTATGAAAACTATCAGCATTAACAGAAAAGGAAAAGTCCTTGGCTGTGCCTTGTTCTCCCTGAGCTCTTGCTCAGCAGGCAGCAAGGACAGTATGAAGGACATGTCTGGGCATGTCTTCAGGTTTCCCACATCTGCATTCCCAGGAAAATCAAGATACTTGAACAACTGTAGGAGCAGAAGAGAGGCCACCAGGAAATTAATTCCTGTTTGTCTGCAAGCCAAGAGATGGAGGTTGTCAGGGCAGAGTTGTTGTGCAATGTAATGTACCATGGAAGCATCCCACCACCATGGAACCATTCCAGCACCAGTTGGCCACCACCAGGGAAACATCCTACTACCAGAGGAACATCCCACCACCAGACCTCCCCACTACTAGGGTGTCCTACCACCACCACCACAGCTTCATAGGGTGCTCTTGTTCTTCAAGACTGAGCTCAGACCACAGAAACTGGGTGCTGCCAACCCAAGCAGGTGTTCCTCAGGCTCCCCAAAGACCCATTTGGACATGCTTTCTGCCTGTTTGGGCTCTTTTAACCCAAAATAGACTTTGCGATGCATGTGCTGCTGCCCTGAGACAGCCAGGATTGGAGGGGAGGGAATGTACATGCTGAAAACACAGGGAATTTTTTAATTTTAAAGGCATTTAACAGATGAAAGTTTTCTTAACGAAGTCACTTTCAAAAAGAAAAAACCTCAAACCCACAAAGTTTTTGTAAAAAAAAAAAAACCTCAGAAAGAAGAAGTTGGACAAAAACCACCCAAATACCTAAGGGGTGCCTGGCAAGTTCTCTAAACTGGAGAGAATTATGCAAAAAAAAAAAAAAAAAGGGAGGGGGGGGAAATTAGTTAGAAAGGGAATTGCATGGAGCTGAAGCACGGAAGAAGGAAAAGCCAGACAAGGCCATGCTGTGTCATTAGTCTGGGAATCAGATGAGGAAGATGAAATTCAGCTTCTAGCGATGTGGGGAGTAGCGCTGCTCCAACGCCCTCTCCACTCAGCCCTTCCCAGGAAACCACAAGTTCAGGGGGAGCCTGAGAGAGCTCCAGGCCCAGGGGTTGTTGCTGACACAAGGAGCCAGAAGGTTCCAGGAGCAAACCAGTTCCATTCCTACCTTTAGCAGTAGGAGTAAAAAATTGATGTGTGAGGTAACCTGAGCAGGAAGGTGAGCAGAGCCCTGCACATGATCCTGCATCCAACTTTACAGCCTGGTGGGTTTTCTTCCCGCAAAACCCCCTCAGACATGATCCTTGGTGTTTATTTGCATCCCTAAGCCATCTCCCACATGTTGTTCCCACTCTGGGCTCATCCAAGTCTGCTCCCACTGGTCTCACTTCTATCCTTGCTTCTGCCTCAGTTTCCCTTCCTCTCCTGCAGTAGGTCTGGACAGCTCTGTTTCACTGGTACTTTCCATCCCTGGACATGGAGCAGGGCCAAGCTGTCCCCAGCTCCCTCTGCTGCCATCCCTCTCTCTTCACTCCCCCCATGCCTTGTCCAGGCATATCCCCAGCTGCTCCAAGCACACCCTTTCCCCAAATCATCAGCTTTTTCCACCAAAGCTCCCCTGCTGCCCTTCCAGCTTCCAGCTTGGCTGCCACCTTTCCTCTGCGCAGGACATCAATCCGTCACCTAAAACCTGAGAGAAGGGCCCCATCCAGATACTCTGGACGCTGCTGAGGAGTATTCTGTCTGCTTTTCAGCATATCAGTGCCTCTTCCCAGGAGCCACCTGCAGGGACAGATCCTGTCCACACCTGGGGTCCCTGAGTGACACCAGAGCAGAGTCAGTGGGGTGACTGACTCCACTGGCCAAAGAGCCATGTCCCCTCCACCCAGTGAAGACACAGGCTATGTGTGCTCAGGATGGTTCCAAGGACAGGGTGGCACTGCCCTGGGCATGATGCCCGGCTGTGGCTGGGCTCGGACACCCGGCAGCTCAGGCCAGCGGGGGAATGTTCCCTAGCCCTACTGGTGGGGAGGCCAGGCTGAGCAGACACTGCTGGGCTGGGGCACCCCGGGTGCCACCGCACCCTGATGGGTGTTACTCCAAGGCGAGGGTTGAGCCCCAGCCCCGGGAGCCCCATCCCTGTCCCCCCGTCCCGGTCCCCCCATGGCCAGCCCCGCCCCGTCCATCTCCACCTGCCTGGCCAGCCCTGCCCACTGGCGCCAACCCAGCTCGCCCGGGCCGGCCGCACCCACCCCTCCACCTGCGCCCCCTGTGCCACACCAACCTGCAGGGCCCCTCGGCTGGCCCGGCCCCGGCTCACCTGCCTGGCCGCGCCCACCCAAACACCCCTCGCCTGCTTTGGCTAACCCCGCCCGCTCGGCACAGCCGCGCCCCGCTGTACCCGCTCCAGCCAGCGGGCGGGCCGCTCCCACCGCGCCGCGCCCAGCCTGGCCGCGCCCCCTCAGCTGCCACCTTCCCTTCCTCGCCCTCCGCATCCCCCGCCCGCACCTGGGCGCGCTCGAAGCTCTCCCGCTCCGCCTCCAGGCCGCCGCCGCCCGCCCGCCGGCTCATCACCTTGGGCAGCGGGTTGGACACCTGCTTCATAGTGCTGCTCACGCGGTCCATGGCCGCCCCGGGCCCGCCGCCGCCCCGGCCGCGCCGTCCCGCGCAGCGCCGCCGCGGGCGGGCCCCGCGCCATTGGCCCGCCCACCTGCCACTCACGGCGGGGCACGCCCCGCGGGCACTATTCTTGCACCCGCAGCTCCGCCCACCGACCCGACTTCTCTCTCCCATTGGTTCCCGGCGTCGCCCCTGGGAAGGAGCTGCCCTTGCCTGTCAACCGCCAAGCTTATTGGTTCAGCTGGACGTCAATCAACGCTAGCTCCCGCCCCCCCAGCCTCCCCTGCCCACTGCTCGGCCTTCAGCGGCCGCGCCCTTAGCACCGCCCGCCCCGGCGCTGCGGCCGCGCCTTCGCGCGGTTCCCGGCTGTAATTGGCCCGCGGCCCTGCCGCTCGCGCTTCGGTGCCCCCTGGCGGCGGCGGCGGTGGCCGCGCTCGGGCCTCGCCGGGGAGGGCTCGGCCGCGCTCGGGGCGCCGCCGTGCAAGGGCTGTGAGCCGCAGCTGGCCGGCCGCGTGTGCAGGCCGCGCGGGTCCTTACAGGCCGTCCGTGCGGCCTGCGAGGCTGCGGCTCCTCAGCCGAGGGCAGAGTGCGGCCACGGGGGTGACACGGCACCACTGCCACCTGTCTCAGGCCAGCCCGGCCCCTCTCGGGGCTGAGCTCCCGTGGCGCACGGGGTGTTCACGGCTTCCCAGCCGTGCCTGGGCCGGGGGTGGGGAGGCGGCTTCATCGCCTGTCGGCGCGAGCAGAGCCCGGCAGCCTGCGGAAGGGTTGTGTGAGGCTTTTCCTTTGTGGGATCCCGGCTGTGGGTGGAAGTTCTGCAGGGGGGTGCTGCAGGCGCAGCTGGCAGAGCCCAGCAGGAAGGGTGTAGCATTGGCAGAGGGGCAAAATGTGGTTACAGGTGTCTGAAAAAGAAGAGAGGACAGGTGAGAGAAAGATTTTACTTCTCCTGAACAGCTGGACTGTGTTTTATTATAACCTGATCTGAGCCTGTGGCTCTGATCCTGTCACTCTGATCAGAGGTTTTTGTAGAATTAGATTGGATATCGGGATGGAATGCTGGAATGCTGGTCTGTGAGGGTGGTTGAAGCCCTGGCACAGGTTGCCCAGAGAAGCTGTGGCTGCCCCATTCCTGGAAGTTATCCAGGCCACACTGCATGGGGCTTGGAGCAACCTGGTCTAGTAAAAGGTGTGCCCATGGCAGGGGTGGAACAGGGCTGTTGGAAATGATACAACTTTTGAATTTTTAAACTAACTTTAGGCAGGCGTTTTGTTCATCTTTGCCCAGGAAGGGAATGGAAGTTTCTTTTCAAGAGACTGTTCCCTGGGCAAGACCTGATGAGCTTAACATCTCAAGGGACTGGGAGCTGCCAGAGGATGCGCAAGGGATCAGCGACTATTAATGAACATCAACGCCTGAACATCATTCCTTGTGTGTTGGAGACACTCGGGAAAAGATCATAAGAGAAGAAAGAGGACCTGATTAGCATCTAAGGTGAAGGGATCGATAACCAATAGGAAACCAAATTCTAAGAATTGTCTAACTTGGGACCAATAAACATTGAACCAATTAATCTCTCTGAGTTTTGACTGTAAGTGTGTGAAAAATCTAGAACATGTGTGATGGAATTATTTTCTTTGCACAACCCAATGAGTGGATGAATTACTTCTATCGCACATCCTGGCCAGAGCATCATCCTGGCCAGAATAAAATAATGCTTGAGTTTTCTAACACTAAAGTTTGTTGGAAAAGTTTTGTTTTTCCTGCTGTTTCAGTGACAGGATGAAATTTAAAGTTTCTTCCAACCTAAACCATTCCAGGATTCTCTCAACCTGGTGAATTGCTGACTCCTGTAATTTTGACCAGGACTACCATCCTATTCCAGAGGCGAATTTCTCACTTGGAACATTTCTGCAATACTGGGAGAAATTACTTTTTTTTTTTCTTTTTTTTTTTTTCTTTCTTTTTTTTTTTTTTTTTTTTGTGAAGGGACTGAAAACTGAATCCCCAGATATGGCAAATGGGCCATGCTGGGTTTGTGCCAGCTGGGTTCCTGCATCCTTAAAAGCAGATCATAACAAATCAATGACTTTGCTCCAGACGGGGAGGATCTGTGCAAAACACTGCTGGGGTGATGGGGCAATCTGGAAACAGCCGTTTAGCATGTGGGCTGTCAGGAGCTCTTGTATAAGCAATTCTCCCAGCATATCTCTTTCCTGGCTTTTCAGCTGAAATCATTGCCACACCAGGACCGTCCTGGAGCTGCCCAGCAGGTTGTGTGACAGGCTGTGTGCATCACAGGCCTTCCCAGTCCCTGAGCATTGGATATCAATTCCCAGCTGATGGGAAATGGCCTGCACGGAGCAGCAAGGCCATTCCTCCCACTGTGGCTTGTCTCAACTGCCTGTCTGCATTGTCCTTAATGTACTTTCTGGAAACCTGCCTCTTTCCTTGGGGCTGCTCCCCGGGGAGGTTTAATGGGTTTGATTCATCCACTGTTGCAGTGAGATGATTAATAATTGAATAAATTATGTCATTCCTGAATAGAGATGGAGGAAAGGAAGAGCAAAAGAGGGCACTGGACAAAGGACAGTGGTATCCTTGTGATCTGGACCTCTCCCACCCTCCACCTCGCTCGGAACATTCTGCTTCTGGAGCCCATGTCAAAGGACCACTAGGCTGAGGCCTGGTGTAGCTGCTCCCTCCTACTGAGGAGCAGAGCGACATCCTCTTCTTCCCTAGCCAGAGCTCACTCTGGGACCTGGGCAGGAGCAGAGGAAGGTGCTTGGATATGGGACAGAACAGGCTGTTTCTACTGGCTGCTCCTGCCTCCCCCAGGAAGGGGCTGTAACAGGATAGAACTGGGATCCAGCCCATGAGTGGCTGGTCAGACCACCCTGGGCTGGCCCATTCCACACAGCCTCTCTGCTGGAATGTGCTGTAGGGCTTTCCAGGGATTTGAGAGGCTCCTTTCCAGTGGGAGAGGGTGCCTTGTTTTCTGGTAGTTGAGAGGGGAAGGCACAGAGCTGTTCTTGTGGGGCATCTGTTCCTCTGTCTCAGGTTCCATGGGGAGATGATGAGGAAGGGCTGAAACTGAGCAGGGTGGAGGTAGAAGAGGTTGGGCATTGCTTTTCCTCCCCAGCAGGTCCTTTTTGGAAGCCATGGCTGGGGTTCACCTGCTCTGAGTGCTCTGTCCTCACTCCCGTCCAAGAGACTGGACTGAAGGGTGATGGCAGAGCCCCTCATGAGGGTGTCAGGCCTGTGTGGGGACAGACATTGTCTGGACATGGAGAGGACAATGTGTGCCTTCTCTTTTTTCCTGCTCAACAGTATGTGGCACCCATCAAGTGCTGCTCAGGCCAGGCAGGTGGGACTGGAGCTCATTCTTCCCCTGTTGCAGGGCTCCACATGGCAGTTCCCTCTTCCTGCTCCATACGCAGAGGCTCCTGTCCACAGCACCCTAAAGGGGGTCTGCTCCCATTCTGTCAGGACACCCTTAACCCAAAGGGGAAGGACAAGTGGCAGGAGAGGGGCCACAAGGGGCTGCAGGGGCTGTGGACCCTGTCCAGGGCTCAGGGATGCTGTTTTCGCGGGGGCTGGGAGCTAGAGTCTGTTTTTACAATTCCCTCCACAGCCAGAGCTGGAGAGTCCCAGGATGCTTCTGCAACACTCATCACCCTCCCATGGCCTGGCCTGGGCTCAGGGAGAGCACAGATCCCCCCTTGTTTCAACAGGAAAACAGAATCACAGAGCTCCACAGTCCTTCCTCTGTTATCCTGCTGGCTGTGAGAGATGTGATGCTTACGGCTACAGTTAGTGGTGGCCTTGGCAGTGCTGTACTCAATGATGTTAGAGGTCTTTTCTAACCTGAATGACTCCATGATTTCTATGTTTTTCATGATCCAACATCCACCAGTACTCTTGCCAAATGCTGTTTTCAGGATTCCTGCAACTCCATGGCCTAACTTGCAGATGTCCCCTGTACCTCCAGCTGATGACAACAGGCGGCAGAGTGAGCAAGGGCAATGTAGTCATTACTCTGGTGCTCGGCAGCCTCAGGTCCTGCCCATCTCACACCCAGCACCAAATGGTTTTATTTTATTTTATTGTGGCTAAACCGGTCATGCTGTGCTGCAGCTGCTGGACAAGCCCTACTCAGCTCCAGGCCAGTTGCTGCTCAGTACTGAGGACATTGTTGGGGAAACAAAGGAGTTGTGGCAGAAGCATGATTTGGCTGTCCTGGGAAGTACCACCACATTTCTGTGAGGGCCACATTCCAACATGGCATCCAGCCACATCCTGCTCTTTTAGACTCCTGGTCACAAAGTGAGGCTTTCATTGGTGCCCCAAATTTGTCTTGGAAAATTGCATGGACTGCAGCAATTTATTTCTGCCTTGCTGTGTGCTTAGAAACTGTTGGAGTCTTTCTGCTGATATTTGCCAAAAATATTTATCTGGAAGCACATCCTGGTGTGCCTGTAGATTTCAGTCCAGGGATTTCAATGCAATTTCACAAGCTGCTCCTGATGATCCTATTGGAGCAGTTGTCCTGGAGAATCAAAGATGAACAGTCACAGAGGATGTAGACTAAGGATCCATCTACATCAGCCTTGATACCTCTAGATGTGGCCACAGCAGACCTCCTGAAGAGACAGATCAATATTTGTACTGCACCCTGGAGTGTACTCCCAGCCTCCAACCATTCTCATTTTCCAGATCTTCTCAAGCTTATCGCCTTGAAATCCAAGCTCAAAGAAATTTCCTTGTGCTCACCATATCCCTTGGCAAGGAGCTCCTCATGTGAAGAGCTGCCTCCCTCTGTTCCTTTTGAACCTTTCTCTTGCCCACTCCATTGAATAATCCGTGGTTCCCTCTCTGGTGCAGACAGTGACTATTCGCTTTGTCCCTCTTTCTAGGCCACTTATCATCTTGCAGACTTCAATTCTCATGTGGAAAGTTGCAATTCTTCTTGAAAATACTTCTTCTCATCTGAGATCTTGCTTGGAGCTTCACCCTGGGATCTGTGGCCCCAGTCATTTTCTTTCTGTTTCCAACTGGTTTGCTCACAGTTAAACCCAGTTTCCCACATTAGTGATCCAGCAGCTCCCAGGAGCACTGTGATAGAGTGATCCCCCAGACATGACTCCAGCCCAGGAGGAGGTGTGGTGGAGCAGGCTACCCTCAGGGCTGAGCAGACGTTTCCTCCCACATCCCCAACCTATCCTGGTGATGGATCCAAAGATACTGTGTTTGGTTTCTATCTATAGCTGAAGCACACCATAAGGCAAAGGTTTTACAGACTCCACAAATAACCACTATTTAGGATGTATAATATGGAGGAGGTTTTAGAAATCAAAATATTTAGAGGTTTGCATTATTTGTCTTGGTAGGAAGGAGCAAGAATACAGAAGGAACAAAGTTGAGGAAAACAGTGAATAAGGGAAATAACAGAGGTGTCGAAACCTCCAGGAATTCCTTTTGGTTGAATAGAAGCAGGAAATACAGCACAGTGTATCTGAAAGGAGAGAGAATTAATTGACAATATTGAGGCACATTTATATTCCTGCTATAAAATACTGATTTTTCAAAACAAATCTTGACATTTTGATCAAACCTGTAGTTGAATGTTGTGGAGCATCCAGAACATTCAATTAAAGCTGCTCTGAGCTGGGCTGTGTTTATGTGAGCCATCAGCGAGGAGGTTCCAACTCATTCCTCAGTCTGTTCTCCTCCTCTCAGTTTTATTCTGATCCCTGTGTGGAGATGTGTCAGAACAGTGTAGGGTTGGTCTCAATGGGAATTTGTGCAAGTTTGTTTCTGAATGTGTTGGTAGAAATAGAAGGAGCAGGAGATGGAAGGAGTAGATGTTGGTGACACCTGATCTTGCAGGACTTTTCCAACATTAATTATTCTATGGTTCTGTGATTCTGTGACTCACACTGAGCAGTTTGTTAGTACTGCTCAGAGAAGACTGTGACAGGTTTAGAGGTTACCACTGATGATAACTGGCCACAAAAATGTTGGAGTCTCCTGACCTCCTTCCCCACTTCAGCCATATTTATATTATTTTCTTGGGAAAAGATAAAGTTACAGTTGATGTCATTTACAGGTTAGGTGGAGTTTGATTGACTTTAGTTAGTAGTATAAATAGAGGTGAGAAAAGTAATATGTATTTCTGAGTTAAGCAAAGTTCAGCTTTTGATTTCCATCTAGATCACTCCTGTGACTTAGTTTCCATTAGCTGCATTGTTTTCCATGGAGTCTATCCACAACACTGCTGTGTCACTCCATCTTTTGTTTTATATTTGCTTTGATTTCAATGGAGAATTACTGCAGTGCCTCCGTGTTGCTCCATCCTTTGTTCCATGTCTCCCTTGGAGTGGCACACCAAGCTCCACCAGCATTCCTGCTCCTAAGGTGTGCAGGCAGTTTGTCCCCGTCCTTGCACTCCTTCTTGCTGAGCTTTGGGTTTCAGTCTCCTCACACCTTTCTTGTCCCACTCTGTGCAGTGTGGGGGGAGTGGATCCATGATGGTGGTAGGACTTCATACTCTTGGAGGTACCAGGTTTCATCCCAGTATCTGAATGAGCTCTGGAACAGAGAACAAGGCAAGTCATGGAGCAGGAAGGATCCCAGAGGAATCCTGAGCTTGTCAGCTGTTTGGAGCAGGATATTCTGAGTCTTCACAAGTAAAACCTCAGCCTTGATTCTGACTGTCTCAACGGACCCTTACTTGGGGAGTTTAACCCCTTAGCAGGAGCTGGGATTAAAGTGAGCCAATCCATGGAGAAAGAGCTTCAGAGAAGGGGACGGATGTGCCAAGGCTAAGCTGGGGACTGGGCTGTAAAGGCAGCAGAGAATCCATGGGCTGTATGGAGCCTGCCTTCCTGCTGTGGGAAGGGGCAGGTATGTCTCTGCTAAGAAAATGTCTTTCCAGAAACCCAGCAACATGCTGTGTGCTCCCAGAGCTCTGTGGACAGGTCCTCCTCAACTGCCCACTCCTCAGGCTTGTAGCTGCACCTCCCTAGCACCAAGGCATCATGTGAGGTCTCACCCAGGCTGTTTTATTCATGCTTAGTAACAGAGTGTTGTAGTGAGAGAAGAAGATTTGTGTAAAACAAACTCCACCATGGCAGCACCCTGCACCCTCCAATGAGTCTGCCTCACTTTTCCAAGGAGTTCAGTCTCCTGAGATGTGCTGATTACCTATCACACATGCACATATGCCCTGGAGCACTTCGGAGCCCCAGGCCTGCAATCCACCCTTCCAAGCAATATCTTAATTTCCCTTTGATTTCCTCTTCTGGCTTCCTACAAGGAACCCCACTTTGTGTGGGGGATTCTATTTTGTGATCATCCTCCTCCATAGAGGAGCCAGACCCCTTTTGTTACTGGACCATCAGGAAAGGCAGCCTGCTCCTGTGGCTTTCCCATTATGGCTGTGGTTGCCCAGCACCCAGACACATTTCCTAGCACCATGGAGACTTCGCTCTTCCTCCACTCTCCTGAGGCTTTGTCCACAAACCTTTGCCTGGAAAACAGCAGAGCCCTTCTGGAGGGATGTAACATTTCCAAAAGTTTTTCTGACAGTGCAGAGACACCTTTCCTATCCCAAGCAATATGTGCTAAATCAGCCAATCTTTTCTCTGTGTGTGTTTGGCAGCTGGGACAATGACAGAGCAGTGTCAGGAGGGTGCTAGTGCTACCCTGATAAAACCAAATAATCATCTTTGTCAACTTTCCTCTGCTAACATAGTCATCAGCTCCTAAAGTTCTCTGTGGGCAACAGTGGCCGATTCCCATGTCCATGAAGAGTTGAATACTATTTTAGCTGTCACTAGTATTTGAGAAGTTGTGATGTAGCAGAACCGGTTCCCTAAAGACTTGTTGCAAGAGATGCTCAAGGACATAAGAGGAGCCCAGGTCTGGAACTGCACCAAGCTCCACCCTCTGCTCTGCACATTTATGCACCGATGGCCTTCAGAGTCCCACGGAGGAAGCCCGCATTGCAAGTGGGATCCAGCATGGCTGGGTGGGCACATGGGTGGTCAGCCTGACTCTCAGACATTCCCTGCTCTAGTTGCTGTGCAGAGGTGAGATCTCCTGCTTGTCCATGATGTAGATGTTCTGGGAAACACAAGTGCCTGACAACCATGGTTGGCCTTCATCCACTGCTGTGACTTCTAGGCAAGAGGTCCACCTACTGATCTTCCAAATTACTAATTCTGGGTTTTCTGCAGAGCCCTTAGGTTAGGGGAAATGAAATGACAGGTCATATCCTGTTCTCTGTCCTCTCATAGTATCTTATCACCCATAGTATCGTACCCTGTGCCTTGTCAGGGCGCTGCTGTCATCAGGGCTCTGGCCAGTTTCCTCTGCAGGGCTGTGTGGTATCCTTGACACTGCACTTTTTCCATTGTGTCATGGCTTTCAGCAATGTTTCCATCCTTGGTTCCTGTCTCCCTATATAAAGAGGGCTGAACCCAGGAATCCCACACCAGGCACAGTGACGGACACTGCAACAGTCCAGCTTCACTCCTACAATTCACCTCCATCCAACAGAACCATGAAAACCTTCACAGCAGCCCTTTCTGTACTTTTTGTGGTTGTCTTCTGCTACCAGGCCACCTCTTCGCCAAGTGAGTCCAATCTCTCCTCTCCAAGGAGCTGTCTCCTCTTTCTGTCTGCTGTATAAGGTCTAGTAATGCTTGGCAGCTCTCTCTTACGAGCATCTGCTGTAGGAAAGGAGAGGCCTGTCTTACCTTGGCTCCCTGATGGGAAGATGGCTGTGGTGGGAGCCCACTGTGGGAGCAGCACTTCCTCCAGTGGGAATCTTCTCATCTTCTGACCCTACTTCTCCCCGTTGGCACTTTTCCTGGTCTGATGTAACAGAAAACTTCTCTTCCAGTTTCTCTCAGCTTTGGTCCCTGCTGTGTTGCGTACATCACCAGACCATTGCCCTTGAGCCGTGTGGTAAAGTATGAGCATACGGGCGACCACTGCTCTCTACCAGCTGTGATGTAAGTAGATCTCAAGCCCTGCTTCTGGTGACCCTGCTTGTCCTGAGAGTGTGAGGGAACCCCACATCATACCTCATCCTGACATGGAAAAGCACTGGGCAGGGCTCTCCCATGTGAGGAGAGCAGCCTGGGAACATATCAGAGGGCAATCCCACATTCCAGGCAGCCAGTTTGTGGACCTCCTTATTAGATTTGAGCCAAAAGAGCTTTTGCTGGTCACCCCCCTCACCCTGGGTAGTGGGACCCAGCCAAGATGGTGAGATGCTGGGACAAAGTGGTTTAAGTGCAGAGAGCAGGACATCTGTAAGGACATGGAGCCACCCCCACCTCATTTCCCTGTGGTTGTTTTGCAGCCTGTAGAGGTATCTGGTGGGTGTCACTGTTGGCGTGGAGCAGGTGGTCCCACTCTCCTCTCTGTCTTCCTTTCCTTCTCCTCTCCTCACTGGATTTCCTTTTCCAGATTTACCACCATCATGGACAAGCTGGTCTGTGCCAACCCTAATGACGAGTGGGTCAAGGACATAAGGAATCAATTAAAGGACAATAAGCACAGTGGATGAGCAATACCCTGCTCTCTCCAAGCACCTCTCTTCAGCAAGGACGTGCTCTCATGGACACCTCGAAGACATATTCTATTTTCTCATTGCCTGGGAATTTGGCAGAGTATTCAACTCAGTCTTTAGCTCTTTTATGGAAGGTTGTGCAAAGGCAGTCTTAATTTATTTGACATTTTCAGTGAAACTTTTCATTCTCCTTTGTACTGAAGATGTTAAAGTTTTTTTTTGTATAATAAAAAGGAGCAAAATTTGCAACTTCTCCCAGTGGTTCTTGGGATTGAGAGACTGGGGTGTGTAGCAATGGCTGGAAGGGGGTCAGGGCTGACACTCGAGGGTTTATGGGTGATGGGGTGACACCTGGCTGTCCCCCAACCCCTCTGTGCATGCAAGGGAGAGCACTGATCCTGCCTGTCCCGCCTGCCTCCTGCCGCGGCACGTTCCCAAAATCCCGACTCTGCAGTGGGTGCGTGTCACGGGCGATGTTCTGGCACAATTGCCGGGGTGGCGAGGGGTCCTTTACCTCAGCCAACATCTCTGGGCAGCGGGCAGGTACCTCAGGGGCTCCACGGGCTGCTGAACTCTGCCATCACCAGACCCGACCCCATCTCCCCCACCGTCCCGCCCGGGGCTGTCTCTGGCCACGGGTTATTTCTGGCGCTTCCTAATCTGTGCCGCTCTCCCCGCGGGGTTTTTCTGTGGCTTTGCCCCGCCGGGCTGGAGGCAGTCCCAGCCTTTGGGGCCGGCTGCAGCTGTCCCGGCCGGTGCCAGCTCCTCCCCCCGCAGCACGGAGGCTCCGTGGCCGGTGCTACCCGGTGGCGAGGCCGGCTCGTCCTCCAGGCTTTCATGGCGCTGCTGGTTCTTGCTCACCGTGGGGCTGTGCCAGCCATGCCTGCCTGCGAGCTCGCCTTTGCTGGTTGACGAGGGGCGAGGGAAGTGCCCGTGGAGACCAGCGGGCCACCATGGCGCTGGCAGGTGCCCTGGAGCGGCTGCAGGAGGAGGCCATTTGCCCCATCTGCCTGGAGTACATGAGCGAGCCGGTCAGCATCGACTGCGGCCACAACTTCTGCCGAGGCTGCATCGCCAAGCACTGCCAGGACAAGGGGCTGTGGGCCGACGGGCCATTCTCCTGCCCGCAGTGCCGGGCCTCCTGCCACCGCAGCGGCTTCCGACCCAACCGGCAGCTGGCCAACATCGTGGAGAGCATCCGCCAGCTGGGGCTGCGGGGCGGCCTGGGGCCCGAGCTGGAGCCGGGGACCCCCCTGTGCCCCCAGCACGAGGAGCGGCTGAAGCTGTTCTGCGAGGAGGACGAGGAGCCCATCTGCGTGGTGTGCCGGGAGTCGCTGCAGCACCGCCCGCACACCGTGTACCCCATTGAGGAGGCGGCGCACGTCTACAAGGTAGGGGAGGGTGAGGCACCGCGGTCCCTGTCCTGCCCCGAGGCACACTGGCACCGGGTGTGCGGCCACCGGGACCCCAGCACACTCAGTGGCATCGCTGGGAAAGCAGAAGGAGGGACGGTGACCTCCCCCCCGCAGCCGTCCTCGCTGCAGGGATAAGGCTGGACCTGCCTTGTCTTCCACATTGTTGGTGGATCCAGGCTCACCCTGTCCGTCCAGCTCGGGGACGCAGCCTGGCTCCCTGCCCATTCACAACCCCTGGAGAAGCTGAGCCGGTGGGTTCCAGAGGACGTTTTGCTCCGGTGGAGGGATGCTGGCACCCAAATCCCACATCCCAGCTATGATCCTGGCAGTGCCACCATCCACCCTTCACCCCAGTGTTGAAAGAGGGCTGTAGCTTTGGTCTCCAATGAGGGAAAACATAGGGGGAACCTGCGGAGCATGGAGAGGGTTAATGCTGTGAGCAGAGTGAAAAGCACAGCTGCTTCGTTCGGGTGCCAGTGCCTGGCACTGCCTGGCACTGGGTCAGTGTCTCCCCCCAGGCAGAGGGGACCCAGCCAACCTGCAGTGCTCAGCAGGTGCTGTTTGGGTGAGTTGAGCCCATTTTTCCTCTTTCCAGGTCAAACTCCAGAAATCGCTGGAGAGTCTTTTAAAGGAAGTGGAGGAGGTGAAGAAGCGTGAGTCAGCAGAAAGGATGAAAACCCAGGAGTGTAAGGCAGGTGCCTGTCCTTAATTCTTAAAGAATGAGCTTAAGAGATATCAGGATTTTTAAAAAAGCCACCCTGAAGGATCTTGTCTGGGACACAGATTTATCATTGTCTCCAGGCTGTGTCCCTGTGTTCTGCTGTCACATGTATGAGCAATGCTGGAAGCCAGGCTCTTTAACCATGTGCGGCTCTATAAAAAGATTTGCAAGGAGCAGCATGCCAGATTCCCTGGAATCATGAGGACTTTATGCTGGTTAAACAAGTAGACATGGGCTATTTTTTATTGCCTTTTGTTTTACAACATGTGCTTGAGTTCCAAGCCAGGCGTGAGCTGTGTGATGAGCTCTGCTCCACAGCAACAGGAACCAGAAGTGTTTTCATAAGAAAAAAAAAAAGCTGAATTACTGCAACCCTGTCTCACTCCAGACAGTTCTGGGAAGAGCAGATGCCAGAAAACAGCTGCATTTCAAGTCTCTTGGGGTGAAAGCTGGGAAGTAAAAGTAACTGCAGAAAAGGAAATGAAACTGCTGGATGAGTTATCCAGCCATGAATTTGAGCAGATGGTTAGTCAGCTCTGGCAGGGAAGACAGGTTTCTCTGAACTCCCCTAGTTTTTCGCTCAGCTCCCTTGCCTGTGGCAGTCCAGACAAGTGGGGGTGGGTTTTAAGGATGTTCCTATGAGCCCTCTCTCCCCATTGGGGGAGAGGGACAGAGATTGTGAGAGCTGTGTCACTTTCCTCTCATCTGCCTGAGTCAAGGCTCAGGGTCATGGCTCAAGTGCCTCCAGTTTCCTCTGGTAGTGCTTTTATAGCAAAAAGAGCAAAAAGTCCCATGTGAATGGTGGGGGGAAGAGGCTGCCCTGGCTTATCAAGTCTTCATGACTCAGGTCCAAGTACTTGGATGGGGAAAAAAAGGAGTTCAATTTCCTTTCCTTTATCTTTTTCATTCTGTGGTTTCCTGGCCCAAGCTCACTGCACAGTGTCTTTCTGCAGCTCCAGTTTTCCAGTCAGCTTTTAGCGATGAGGTGTAAAGCCCTAATGCACTGGCAGACCCTGCCAATTGCTGGCTCTTCACCTTGTAGTGAAACCTGGGGAGCCTCCTGGGCTTCTGCCTTTCCATCCCTCCACACTCCCACGGCTTCCTTTACATGGCAGATAGAGACAGGACATGAGGGAACCGTCTTGAACTAAGAGAGGAGAGATTTAGATTAGATATAAGGAAGAAATTCCTCCATCTGAAGGTGCTGAGGCCATGGCATAGGTTGCCCAAAGCAGCTTTGGCTGCCCATCCCTGAAAGTGTCCAAGGCCAGGCTAGATTTGGTTTGAAGCAACCTGATCTAGTGGAAGGTGTCCCTGCCCATGGCAGGGGGTAGAAGCAGATGGTCTTTAAGATCCCTTCCAACTGAAACCATTCCATGATTTTATGACTTTCCTACCTCTTGCTCTTATCTGGGGATTTTCCCAGCATTGTCCACCTGCTCAATCCGGTTTATTAGCCTGGATTTGGCTGGAGGTATGAGTTGTAATAAAAACCTACACCTGAGAGCATTTCCTTGCAGCCCAACACACCCCAGACCTCTGGAGTCCAGTTGAGCAGAAATGCCCCAGGCAAAGTCCTGCTGCTGGTAAACTGAGGATGTGGAGCGGGAACTACAGTGAGGTGGAAGCACAAGTTTGCCTCTGGCTGGTTTTTAAATTCATGCACTTATGACAAAAATGCAGCGTTTTCCCAGGGCCTGATACTGGGCATGGATGCCAGAGCATCCGGCTCTGTCTTGGCTGCCTGGATAAAGTTCACCCCATGAATCTTCTTATCCCAAGGAGACAGTAAAGAAAAAGCGGGAGAGGATTGTAAGTGAGTTTGGGAAGCTGCATCGGCTGCTGGCTGATGAGGAGAAGCTACTGCTCCAGAAGCTGGAGGAGGAAGAGAAGCAGATTCTGCTGCTGATCAATGAAAACCTGGCCCGGCTGGTGGAGGAGAAGTGCTTGCTGGAGGAGCTGATCGTGGAGATAAAGGGGAAGAGCCAGCAGCCAGCTGATGGGCTGCTCAAGGTTAGGCTTTGCCACCAGCACCACTAACTCAGTCCCAGTGCCTTTGTCACCTGGGTGGGTGGCTTGGCCCAGACAAACCCAGAGTCGTTTTTGTCTTCTTCTAGGACATGAAAAGCATCCTGAGTAGGTGGGTGATTTTTCCTGGTAGGTGCCATGATTATTCCGGGTAGGTACCCATGATTATTCCTGGCAGGTACCCATAGTTATTCCTGGCAGGCACCATGCTTGTTCCTCCTATTGTCCTGGATGCCTCCAGGCTTTGAGGCAGATGTTTGCATCTGTTCCACAACAGCCACCCCATCCTCCCAGCATCTGCTTTGGTCCTCCTGGGATAGACACAGGAGGGACTGAGACAATCCCTCAGAGGGTCCATCCTCTTTTTCCAGGGGCTCAGAGCCAAGGTCTTGCCTGGCTTGTGACTTGTGAGCTGCATCCCCTCCTATGGGATGTGCTGCCCAGTGGCTTTGTTCCTTCCTTCCCCAGGCCTGCCACTGCTGCTCCCTGTATTGTTTGACTCTGATCTCATTTGGATTGCCAATGTGCACGTAATTATCCCTAGTGCTCTTCCCAGCCAGAGCTCCAGGGAGGCGATGGCCAACAAAAGGGCATTGACCCCCCCCACCAGCTGGAGAGGGGCCATGGTGCAGGCTCTGGATACAGCTCAAGGGCATCCTTCCCTTCTCAGGTGTGAAGGGGTAAAGTTCCAATCCCCCAGAGCTGTGTCTGTGACCCTGAAGGAAAACTACAGCATTCCTGAGCGCTGCCTGGGCATGAGGGACATGCTGAAGAAGTTCAAAGGTGAGGGGGCAGCTCCTGGCACAGTTGGGTTCTGGTTTTCCTCAGTACCCTGGGGCACAGGGAGGTTTTTCCAATAAGCTTTGTCCAGCTGCTCTAAATTTGTGTACTGATGAGTTCAGGCTGGTTTCATGGTGGGAAGACCTTTGTTGTAGTCTTGGATGGATTGTGAGGGGACCCTGAAGCCCAGGATGTCCCTCGGGGGTTTCAGGTGCCATGTTGCCCGTGACCTCTTGCTTTCAGACCTCTTTCTGAAGCTGTGGAACTGCCCTCCTTGGCTTGGCTCTGCAGCCTGACACCAAATATTTTGATGTGGCTGATTTTCTATGTTACATTTCCCTGCTGCCAGGCAGTGCTGGGAGCTGTACAAAACCACGAGCGAATAATTGTGGGATGTGGGGTGGTTTGGGAGAGCCCAGCATTCAGGTCACAGGCACCTGTTTGTGTCTGTGCCTGCAGATGCCTGAAGCCTTGTCCATCCTTCCATCCTTCTCTCTGTCCAGTGGACGTGATTCTGGACCCAGAGACGGCACACCCAGACCTCACTGTGTCTGAGGACCGCAAGAGCGTCCGGCGTGGGAGCAAGAAGCTGCTTCTGTCCCTCTTCGACAACCCCAAGAGGTTCGGCACCACCCCAGTGGTGCTGGGCAGTCCGGGCTTCTTCTCGGGCCGCCACTACTGGGAGGTGCAGGTGGGAGACAAGCCCGAGTGGGGCCTGGGGCTGTGCCGAGAGGCTGCCGGTCGGAAAGGCTCTGTCCTCTTCTCCCCCAACAATGGTTACTGGGTGCTGCGGCTGCAAAATGGGGGCACCTACGAGGCCCTGACCGTACCCATCTCCCCCGTGACCCTGAGTGTGAGACCCCGGCGCGTTGGGATCTTCCTGGACTATGAGGCGGGAGAGATCTCCTTCTACAACGTAAGCGACCGCTCCCACATTTACACCTTCACTGACAAGTTCTCAGGCAATCTCCGGCCTCTCTTTTTCTTGGGTGCCTTTTTGGGGGGCAGAAATGCAGAACCCTTGGTGATCTCCTGGGTCAGGGACCCACAGGGGACCGGATGCATCATCTTGTGAGAATGGCTGCCCTGGTTTGTCACTGGTGGGCAGAGACCTGCGAGCCCAACCAGCTTCTCCCAGTGAGTGGGGCAGTGCTAGGCGAAAACCTCAGTGCCCTGGTGAGTGTTCTGGCAGGATTCTCACATGGTTCTGGCTGCTGGGGTGACCTGCCATGTGTGACACCCACTGTGTGCCATGTGTTGGGAAGGCACTTTGCAGCAGGAATGTGCCATAACCCTCTGTGCCACTAGTGGGGACAGGGGGGTCCCCTGATCACTGATGCCCTGATACTCATCTCACAGGCTGCTGGAGCAGGGTATGTGCCCAGCCTGCCATGTAGTGCTTTGATGTGAATTGTATTGGAATAAAGCAATAAAGGCTTGATTTGAGGAACCTTGTGTGGTTAATGGTTTGGGTTTGTAGTGCTGCTACTCCGAAATATCTCAGAAGGCAAAGGGTTCTGTGGACCGATCCTGTCCAGCCGAGAGTGTCCTTGAGAGATCCCACTGTGGCATCTGTGGGACACAGCAGCACTCTCCAGACAGGGATTTGGGAGTGGCACCTGCCTGTGTGGTGGCTTCACCCCAGCCTTGTGGTAGTGGGGCCTGGGGTGAAGAGAGAGGACATCTGTTTGGTTGTGGCTGGTCCCTGGGCTGCTGTCTCTGGTCCCCTGGTCAAGAGATCCCTTCCAGGTCTGTCAGCTCCAGCCCTTCCACCCCCACTCAAAACCCCATGGATGGGAAAGCTCCAAGTGTGGGGAGTTGCGCATCACAAGGCAGCTCCTCACACTTGGAGGTACTTCAGGGTACTTCAGGGCTGCAAGATCCAGGGAAAGAAAAATAGCCCAAACTCTGTCTCCAGTGTTCACCTTTGGTCTGTCCATCCCCTGGGACATCCCTTCTCCAGGCTGTCTTGCTGCCCAAAGGCTCTTGCCTTGAAAGACTGCCAGTGTGTCACTGGAGGAAAAGCTCATCTAAGCCTGAGTGCGGCTGTGGTCTCTTTGCACAGGCACAGGAGGCAGGAGACACTGCCCTGAGTGCACAAAATACTGTCCCATGGCACATGGGGTGCATGCACTGCCACCAGCCCTGGACCACCAGCTGGAGTGGATATGCAGTGTGTCCTTCAGACAGAAATCAAGAAGCTGCTCAATTTGAAGTGTGATTCAATGCAAACAAAATGAGATTTGGTAAAACATAGTCTGAAATGCTCAGCACAATTTATCATAGAGTCCTGGACTGGTTTGGGTTGGAAAGGACTTTAAAGCTCATGTTGTTCCACACCCTGCCATGGGCAGTGACACCTTCCACTGTCCCAGGTTGCTCCAAGCCCTGCCCAATCTGGCCTTGGACACTTGCAGATCTACGGCAGCCACATCTTCACTGGGCAACCTGTGCCAGGGCCTCCCTACCCTCAGAGGGAAGAATTCTTTCCCATATCCCCTCCAGCCCTGCCCTCTGGCAGTGGGCAGCCATTCCCCCTTGTCCTGTCACTCCAGGCCCTTGTAAATTGTCTCTCTCCAATTCTCTGGGGATGTCATGGATGATGCTTTAGGAGTCTTCTAGTGAATAAATTAGCTGGACTGGGAGAGCAGTTCCTCTTGGCTGAGTTTTGCTCTGTTTTGGGGAGTCCCACACTCCTTCAGGATCTTTCTTTTGGAGGCTGCAGAACAGAGAGAACAGACTAGTCAGACAAGCTCAGTCACAGCTTTGCCACATGCCAGGAAGGAGAAGGATGATAGGTCTCAGTGGGTCCTGCAGTGCATTGACACCCTGGAGATATTACATGGAGATTGTGATCTTACTTACTGTATTACTGTGATTGTTTTTCTCTCACTGGAGAAGGAGTTTATGGAGCCTGAGGAGATAAGAAAGGACATAAACTTCAAAGCCTTAACAAAGAGCTGAAAGCAGAGGTAGTTGGTGGAGGGAGTGGTGAGGACAGCCACAGAAACCTGTTGTGCAGGGGAGGAACCAGGGTAAATGTCACTGAACCAGGAGTGGGAGGAGCTGGTGGAATAGAAACTGTCCAAAGCAACCTGATCCTGGCAGGTGACAGACAAGTGGCATTTGTTGCAGTGCTGGGGGGGTAAAGTGTTTCCAGAAGAAGCAGAAGGAAGTGCAACAATTCGGAGATCTTGCAAGTAGGGGAAGAAATGAATGAGTAGAAAGGATGTGAGCTCACCCCAATGCAGCATCCAAAGTGTTTATAGCAACCATGAATCTGCCTCCCCCCAGAAGGACAGTGGAGGTCAAAGGTATGAGATAGTTCTGAGTAGGCTCCCAGATTTTCTGTCTGGTGGACTCTGCATCACGTGCTTCTGAGAAACTGCTTGGAGCAGATACCAGTCTGCCCTCTGATGCCCAGACTATTTGGCAATGGGCAGCTGCAGAGCAGCTGGGAGCACTGGGACCTGGCTTTGGGAGCTCCCTGCTGCCCTGAAACTAATCCTGGAGTGATTTGCAAGCAGGATTTCTCTTTAAGCCACAACAAGTGGAGTTTGTCCCTGTCCTTGGTGGCAGTGCATTGATGTCTGGCTATAGCCTCCACACAAATCCTGTCCTGCAAGGACCAGATTCCTGCTCAGCCTCAACCAGAGGGAATGGCTCACAGCACAGTAGAGAATCATAGAATCATGGAATTGTTCAGGTTGGAAAACACCTCTAAGGTCATAGAATCCATCTATTACCCCAGCAAGGACTGTTCTGCTCAAGGGGTGTAGTTTGGCTGAAGGCGGGAGTCCCTTGAGATCCAAATCCGGCAGAGGGACCATGGATTGGGTGTTGCTGTTTTTGTGAGCAATCAGTAGATTAAAGTAACACTTTAGGCATTGGCTCCTTGGGCAGTTTGTTCACTCCCAGGCACTGGCGGTGTCCCCTGTTATGATTCAGCATAGTTAACAGACCTGCAGCTTTGTGCTTTCTTGAAAATGTTGCATCCTTCTCTTCTAGAATCAAATGCTTCGTCATCTCAGGGGGATGTGAGTCATCATCTGCGTCTTTCTAAGAATTCAGCAGAAATGTTCTTTTGGGTCCTCATGGCCACTTCTGCCTTTTGTTTGCCATCACAGGGAAGGCAACAGCCAGGCACAATTTCTTCTGTAATACGTATGTGTCTTCCTTAGCCCTGGAAGTCTGGGATATTTCACCACTTTAGGAAAACACTACTTTTGTATGCAGCATACAAAACAATCCCCTTTTTATTATATTTTTGGATTCTGGTCCCTCAGAAGTGACACACCCCCTGCTCATGGTGTCTCTGGGAAGAGCTGCTCTGGATGCAGGACTGAACCTCCCCTTCCTGTGGCAAATCAGGGCCCTGGGATGGGGAGGAAGGCACGAAATTGACACTTCTGGGTGCACAAACATTTTGCCTTCAGTGTGTCTAATTCCTCTCTGAAAAGTGGAGATGTAAAAGCTCAGACCATGAACATTGACTGGCTTCAATCCACATCCCCATCAGCACAGCCCAGCTCCTCCTCCTGTGAGATGCTGGACTCCAGCCTCCAATTCCTCTGGTATTAGATGTGCCTCAAAATGCCTACAGACACACTAGAGTGATGTAAACAGCAAATATGGAGACATGTGCACATATATTATAATAATGACATTCTTATAATAGTAGTGATTGAATTTTTGTTCACAGCTAGACTTGCCCAGGACTTTTGTCAAAAAAAAACCCCAAACCAAAAAACTTAACCAAACAAACCAACCCCCACAAAACAAAACAAAACAACAACAAAACCCAAACAAAACAAAACAAACCCCCCCCCCAAAAAAAAAAACCAACCAAACCAAACCCAAAAAAACAAAACAAAACCCAACCAAAACCAAAAATATAATTATTTTTATATACATTGTGCAAAACATTCAGTAAATTCCACACTCTGATTTCAGGATGAGTAGTTTACAAATTCCAAAACCCCTAACAGCATTGTTCTTGTTTTGATCTGAATCTAGAGAAAATTCCCCTGACAACCACCCTCCTCTTGGTCCCAGCCTCACTTTTCTCATCTGTTGCCTCAAGCTTAAGGACCCCTTCTAGTTCAGCATGTTCTGTGATTCTGGTGTCCACCTGCTTGAGCACCCCTTGAGACCATTTATGGGAGAGATGAGCACCACAATTAGCCCTGAGCTCTGGGCATGAACTTCCTGGGGAGAAAAAACTCTTCACCATGAGGATGGTGAGGCCCTGGCACAGGTTGCCCAGAGCAGCTCTTGCTGCCCCAGCCCTGGCAGTGTCCAAGGCCAGGCTGGATAGTGGAAGGTTGTGGCAGCAGCTCTCTGGCTACAGAGAGCAGCACAACTTTCCCAGGCATTGTGCTGGGAAAGGCTGTGAGATCAGAGAAAAGAATGAGAAACAATTCTTATATTCACTTGCTGCCCCTGTTGCTGTGAACATGTGGAATGTGTTGTGGAGATTTGTTTACCAAAGGGTGGTTTCTCGATTGGCCAATGGTGATGGTGTTTGGATTGACAGACCAATTGGGTCCACTTGTATCATAACTGTCTATAAAAGTAATGGGTTTCTTAATAAATACAGTTTAATAAAGTGATTGATCAGCCTTCTGCGAATCATGAAGTCAATGCTAATTATTACTCAGCTGGGGGCCTGAGATGACAGAAGGTGGGGTGGAACAGGATGAGCTTTGAGGCCCCTTTGAACTGAAGCCATTCCATGATTTTATGATTCCATGATTCTGTGACCCAAGGATTGCACGGTATGAGGGTCTCCTCGCATGCTTCAGCTCTAGCAGCAAAATCAGCCTCAAACAGCTGCACCAACCACAAATACATCCAGTGCGCATGGCAGGGTGATCCCTGGGTGAGGACCTGAGCTGATGGTACCATGGGCACTGCAGCCTCTGCCTGCTCTGAGCCACTCCTCATCCTCTGCAGAAGGTGCTCAGTTCTCACCTCTCTGCTGGGGGTGTGGAGTTACAGCTCTTTGCTGGCTCTTCTGAATTGTTACACAGAGGTGGGTGCAAGATCAAGAATGACATGAGTAATCCTGGGCTCCCGCAGGCTCCCGGGATAGCGGTGAGGAGCTAGCTGAGGTATCCTGCAGTCGAGGGGGAGGGCGCGGTCGTGGGAGGCTGGAATGCACCCTGGGTGCTTTAGGACACTGCACAAGAGGTTGTCTGCTGCAGGCTCCAGCAGTGCCTGGGCTGGATGGTAGTCACTGGAGGACCCTGTGCCTTTCCACAAGAAACCTGAGGCTGTGAGGCTGCTCCCAGTGACACAGAGGCAGGCAGGGCTTGTATCCAAGAACGAGTGTGGAGGTTCAAGTGATTTTGGGATAATCCTATCACAGGTCTTCCCCCTCCTGTCTCCTGCTCCTGCTGTTCCCTGGAGTGAGGGCAGCTCTGGGCACCAGGCTTTGTGCCAATCTCAGTCCTCAGGGTGAATATCCAGCAGCGCCCAGGGTGGCTGGTACTCAGTGGCCAAGATGAGTTTGCCTTCTGGAGCTGGCCCTGGGGTGTGCAGGATCTGGTGAGTCCAGGCTTTCACCAAAGCCAGCCCCTTCACATGCCGGCAGTGATGTCCCTCTGAACCTCCCAGCCATGGGCTCCCTCTCCTCCCAGCAGCATCTCAGGGAAGGGAACTCTGGTCCTGCACTCTACCTCACTTCCCTCCTCTCAGCTATTTTAAGCTGGATGCAGTCAGCACTGGGGTGGGATGACTGATGGGATCCACAGGGCCCCGTGGGCTGAGGAGCCGGGGGCTGCAGCTCCCCGAGTAAGGAGCGATGTGTTCCTTTCTCCCTCAGACACACCCACGTCCCCCTGATCCTTCCCAGCCCCACCTGATCCTCCTCTCCCTGCTCACCATCCACCCTCTGTGTCTGCTCAAGGTCACCCCTCCCCAGGGCCACCTCCTGCCTGCTGGCCCGTGTCCCACTGGTGTTTATGTTTGAAATCCCAAATCCAGTATGGAAACGCAGTGTGGTAAGCTGGGCATTCTTCCGTGGAGTGCACCAGAGGGCCAGGCAGGAGGAACCCAGATATTCCTGGCTGATCCAACAGACCCCATCCAGAGCTGATCAGAGCATCCCAAATACCATCAGAGGTGTGGGAAATGCCATCAGGGATGTGGGAAATACCTGCACTGAGGTGGGCTTCATTTCCTTCAGCTCCAGGGGGGCACCACGGGAGATGTTTCCTTGCAGGGGCAGGTCCTGCCCTGGGCTGGGGTCTGGCATGGTCATCTCTGGATACACATCTCCAGACATGAGCAGGTTTTGGAGTCAAAGTATTACCGAGAGAGAATATCTGCCAAACTTCATGTCCCAGCTAAATGAGAGCTTAATGAAATAATTCTAAAATTCTTGCAGTGAAACATATTTTTTCCACCATCGGTTATGGAAATAGCTGATCCATTCTATCTGTAGCTCTCAGAAAGCTTTCCCTAAAACAACCAATATGTTAAATTTCAGCCCCTAAAGGTAATATTTTGATTGACTATAACAGAGCCAGGAATGGAATTTTATGAGCTTCCAGTTGTCATAATGAATGGAGATTAAATACCTTTTAAAAAGCTTGAGACAAGTTACCTGAATGTAATCCCTGCCCTTCTCACAACTCCTCCTTCATGGCCTTTCTTGTTATTATTTTGCAAAATAGCATGTTCAGACATCAAAAGCTTGTAGGAGTTTTGACAGTATGGAAAAGGAAATAAAGAACCTGCTATCACGATTATAATTTCAGCTATTGTCATCCCAAAGGATTGTAACAGAGGCAAACACTGAAGATGCTTACAAAAATATTTATTTATTGACATCTGAATTGAATTTTATGTCAAAAATATAGTTACTTAAATACAGAAAATGTAACCTGAGTGTACAGGTAAAAAAAAAAATATATATACACATATTAAATAAAAATATTTTTTATCTCAGAGTTATTGCACCTGATCCCTCCCCTATAAAAAATTAAATAGCACAACATTAAACTGGGTTTTGGAATGTTTTCAGTTTCTCAGCTAGCTCTAAATGACATTGAAGCACTTCCAGTGAACCCCAGCTGGTCACGCTCATCCATCCCGGCAGCTGGGGACACGGAGTAGCTGGATCTGTCCAGGACCTCAGTCCAGCTCCAGCTCATTTACGTACTGCTGGACCCAGTCCTCCAAGGGGTTGGCACAGACCTCCCGGCCCTTCCTGGTGATGAACCTGTGGGTGCAAGGAGGTCACTTTTTGGTGGGAGAGCATTGAATGGAGAATCACAGAATCATAGAATTATGGAATGGTTTGCATTAGAAAACACCTTAGAGCTTATTAAGTTCCACCCCTTGCCATGGGCAGGGACATCTTCCACTAGACCAGGCTGTTTCAAGCCCCATCCAACCCAGCCTTGGATACTTCCAGGGCAGCCCAAGCCCTGCCTCTCCCAAAAATGAGCAGCTCCATGCCTTGCCCATCCTGTCCAGCAGCCACCAGTTTCATCTGCAAAGGAGTAGAGCAGGAGCAGCACATGGCTTTTGTGCTCCAAGCATCACCTTGTACTTCTTGTCTATCCCAGCCTTCCTTCCCTGCCTTTGGAAAAGGGCCTTTCCCTCCTTGGCTCCTCAGCCCAAATACACCCCCTGCCCCAGAGGAGGGACTTACACCACAGCAGGCTGGGAGCACTGGCTGTTGGTTTCATAGTAATCCTTCACAAAGCTGCGGGGCAGCTGCCGGGAGACGTAGGAGAAGCAGCAGGAGGTTGGTGGGTCGGAGCCAACTGTGAAGAGCAAAGACAGTCATGAGCAGTGGCAAGGGATAGGGACAGGGCAAGGAACTGGGATTACCCATCCCTGGGCCTAGGGAGCAGGGATTATGTGGAGGAGGAAGAGAAAAGATGGGGTCTTTTTTCTTCTTCTTCCTTCATTTATTTCTCTGTTGGGTTGATACAGCCCATGCCACCAGGCAACATCTCCCAGCCCAAACCTGGCCAGCCCTAGCCTTCCTCATTTGGTGCCCACATTTGATCCCTGTAGCAGGGGTGGGGGGCATGGTTGTGCTTTTACCCTAAAAAGGGTAACAAACCTTAGCTTTTATGCTAATGGTCTTTGAGCTCTTCTTGTCCCACAACCCTGGAGCACCTGCCAGAAGATGGTGGGACAGAGGGAGGGACCCGGAGTGGAATTGCTGTCAGAAGGGGCTGTGCCAGCAGCAACATCTCTCCTGTCCCCAGTTAGGGAGGCTGGGGAGACCCTGGACTTACGTGGAGCAGCAGAGGTCTGGTAGCAGAAGGCAGCAATGAGGATGGTGAGGGCAACCACAAACACCTTCATGTTGCTGGAGAAGTGGCGTCTGGAGCTGGAGCAGTCAAGGGTAGCTTGGAAGCCTCTTTGCTGTCTGGTGCTGAGACCATCAGCAGCCCCTCAATTTATGGAGCAAGAGGTGTGCACAGAGGCTTGCGTAGGCATGGTGGAATTTCCACCAGAGTCCACTTGTGGTGCAGTCTCGTGATGGAACAGAGGAGCCCCAGCTCCGGAAGGAGTGAAGCTCCCTGCTCGATTCAGTGCCTCCCCACTGACACAGGATATGAAACAGTCACTGTGGCTATTTCTGCTTCTCTCATGCCTGTCCCTTAGTAAGAAGTTCCTCCGTGGAGGTTCCTGCATTTGTTAAGTTCCCTGTTACCCAACCTTCCTGGCAGCTTGGAGGGGAGAGTGTATCCATGAAAGAGCTGTGCTGGAGGGCCCAGAAACATCAGTGGTGTGAGGCTGGTTAGGGAAAAAGAGACTGAAGTCTCCTCCTTTATCAAGGACTTCTTCCATATTTGCAAAGCCCTTGGTGCCCCAGGAGCAGGAGTTGGGAGCTGTCACCAGTGTCCTGCATGTGTTCCCTATGGCTGGAGGTGCCTCAGGGCATATCCTGCAGCTGTGACAGAACTGCAGGCACTGGCATAGGTAGTGGTGGGCATGAAAGAGGAATCTGAGAAGCTGAAACACTCAAGTGTCCTCCTCAATTTAAAGGAAAGGAGTGCTGAGATGGGCTACTTGTTGTCTCCTGGAACTGCTTGATGCACCCCAGGTCCTATAAGGAGACATTAAATTACAATTTAATTATACAGTTGGTTTTTTAAAAATAGAGATTATACAGTTACATTTCAAGAGCTACTGGTAATCTGTGCATGGGGATGCAGAGAGCTGAAAGAAGTGTAGATATTTGTAACCCTGAAGATGAGGCAGAAGGAGTTCCAGGAACAGGGTGAGGAAGGAAACAGTGATTCTGAAAATGAGGAGCAGATTAACTGTGCGGTGAGAGCATGGGCAGAAAATGGGATGTTGGGAAGAAAAGGGTATCCTGTTCCAGCTGATGAGGGAAAATGACCACAGACTGGGGAAGCAGTACAATGTGTAGGAGAGAGTAAGAGTTCTGTGAAGGCTGGGCAAGCGATGGGTCACTGGGAAGAAGCTACCACCCTTCACACAGAGAGCCATGGAGGTCTGACAGACTTCCCGAGGAGGAGAGGGAAGGCCAGGCAGGGAGGTGATGAGCGCTTTGGGAAGAGCTGAGGGCTGTCCAGCTGTAGTGAGATGTTCTTAGAAGGATATTTGTTCTCTACAGGAAAGAAGACATTCCTGGGGAATGTCTCCATTTTGTTATCTGGAGTGGTGATGTCTTGATAGACACTGCCTAAATACCAGTGGAAGGTTTATAACGTAAATGGAGCAACCCAACCTCACCCTGGCCCCTCTCCACTCCCCCCGGCAGCACTGGGCACTGACTCATCCTATTTCTATTAAAGGTTTCCAGTTATTGCCCCAAGAGCCTTCTGTAAATAACTTGGTGTTTTCCCAACATCCTTTAGCCCTCCACCAGCCGTGCTGGGTTAGCTCCATGCTCCAGGTGTGCAGCAAGGGCTCCAGAGGACAAGGCACAGGAGATACCCTAGACTTGTCCCACCCTCAGGGAGGCTCCTGCCAGGAGCTGTGGTGGTGTCTGTCACTCAGGCTGGGAAGGGTAGATCTACCCCATGGAGCAAATATGGCTATTACCAAGCTGAGCATCCCCTTCCATAGCTGATTTGGCCCATCTCCACCTTTCCCTTTGCAGAGAGGCACCTTGCAGGGTCACTCATCAGTCTATATCCCATTGCCTCACTCTGTTTGTCATCTTGCTTGTCTCCAAATATCCTGGGAAGATGAGGAGAGAGCCTGCCTCCACATGCAGGGCGCCCAGCCAGGCAGGAGGTGGGAACCTGGTGTTCCGACGGAGGCCAGCTGGGCTGTGAGGGAGTGAACACCAGCTCTCTTGGATCCTGTCTGGTTGCTCAGGGAATATAACTTGTATGTGGATGTAGGAGTGTGGTTTGTCTCTGAGCTGTCCCCTCTGACTGTGCCTTCAAGCATCTGTGGCTTATGCCGGAGATCCGGCACCTCCAGCCAAGTGCTCCTGTCCTGCTCCCGAGGCACACAGTGCCAAAATGTGGAGAATGTTCTGCTAAAAGATGAGTTCCATGAAAACAGAAGAATTAGTTTGGGATCTGCTTTGATTATTCAAATGCTTTCAATGAGAGATTTTCCCTTCCAGACAGCTGGACACCTCTGTGCCTTAATCCCTTTGTCAGCAAGCACATACCAAATTATTTTAGACTCTCAGAGGCTATTTTGAAATTAATAAAAGCAAAAATTTCCTGAGTCAGTTTAGGATCAGTTTAGTTTAGATAATGTGTCTTACAGGGGACTGGTAAGGGCTGAAACTTTTCTACTGCTGAGAGCCAAAAATAACCCCAAAGCCAAGTTGCTTGATTTCTAGGAATCTAATTCTTCCTTAGAAATCTGATAAAAGATCCTGCTCTGCCAGCTCATGGCCAGCTGGATAGAGGTGGGAGGGTACAGTCATGCCAGTGATGCCCTGGGATGCAACATGCTCCTCAAAAAAATGTTTTCTTACCCATTTCCCACATTCCAATGATGATGAAAAGAGAAAGTCATCTCTTCCAGCTCTTCCCCCTTTTAGGAAGGAAGGTTGAGTGTGTCTCAGATGAGGAACCATCTTCCCTGGGAGTTGCCTTGAGACATGAAGATGGCCATGGAAGAGTGGGAAAAGTGGGCTGGAGCATCTCTGGGGGGATTAATTTAATTACACAGCAAAGTGGTGGTGTAAGAAGGAAGTTTTCCCATCAGGTGGTTTTAGAACTCCTGACCCAGCAGGCAGTGCTTAGAGTCAGTGGGATTTGCCATCTGAAGGAGTCTGGTTGACGTTGCCCTGTTTTACATAGAGGGATATGATTGAGGTTTTCTACAAGTCCCCAAAAAATCCCAGGAGAAAGTGCTAAGTAAAGCAAGTGCCCAAAATAAGTTCTGTGAGAAATAGGGAAATTCTCTGTCTTGAATGAAAGGAGAACCTAGAAAAAACTGGTGAGACTGGCTAATGTAAGTTGCTATTTATATCAGGGTTTAATGCTGAGGAATTGGGATTCATTCAATAAAGGTGTCCTGAGTTCAGAAATTGCCCCTATACGAAGATCCACCAACCCCTGCAGCAGCTCCATCCTGCCCAGCTCCAGTGCCAGCACTGATGACATTCCACCAGTGTCCAGAAATTTCACCCCCACCATTCTTGACATTGCTGGAGAAATGTTGGAATTTTTTAGATGATGTCACGTCCTGGAACTGACTCCAGTAAGAAGCTGTGCCTGTGGGAGTGACTGGGGACCATCTGTCTCCAGTGTGGTGGGTCTAGGGAAGAGCACAGCCACCTTGGCTGGTCACCTCTGTCTGGCTCACAGAAAACAATTTGTGTTTCCCCAAAGTGATGTCAGGACAGGAAGTTGGTCATAGCTGATAAGAAATGTGTATCTTGCTAAAGGTCCCATCCTTCTCCAGAAAAGGCATTTTACAAAATAAAATATTCTAGGGAATACTCTTCTTTCTAATGGCTGATGCCTCCGATTTTTCCTGGCCTTTCTTGTGAACCACAGCAAACCAAAGAGGATGACCTGTACAGTATTTTGAAGCAAATTAAGGTGAAATAAAAAAAACCTCTTTGCTCCACGCCCCTCTCCATTCTTGGCATGAAAAGAAAAGAAAGAAACAGGGAAAACCTGAGTTTTTGCAATTTTTGAGCCTTAGGGAGGTGGCTGTGGGGCTGTGTCCCTGGTTCTGACTGCTGGCTCCAGGGGCTGGGACATACCCAACACACCCCATTCAGCATCCTTCAAACCCCAAATGTCTGGAAGGACCAGAAGAAGTGTCTCTGCTGGGGCTGCATCCTCTGCCCACCTTGCTCAGATCAATGTTGAGTCCCCCAGAAAGAAGCAGGGAGGACCAGCCTAAAAATTCAGAGCTCTGCTGGGATGGAAACTAGATGAGGGTAGATTTAGAATAGATATGAGGAAGGAATTCTTCCTTGTGAGGGTGAGCAGGCCCTGGCACAGGGTGCCCAGAGCAGCTGTGGCTGCCCCTGGATCCCTGGCAGTGCCCAAGGCCAGGCTGGATGGGGCTTGGAGCAGCCTGGGATCATGGAAGGGATCCCTGTCGATGGTGGGGGGAGTGGAACAAGGTGCTCTTTAAGGTCCTTTCCAACTCAAACCACTCTTTGATTCTACAATTCTGTGAATACCAAACCCACTTTTAATGAACTCAGTGGGCCTTCCCTGCTTGTTATAGTCAAGAAAAAACAAAAATAAACAAGACACAAATAGTTTTCATTTTCATTGGTGCTCCTGCTGTGCATGTTCTAGGCATTTTTTGGGTGGAGATGGCCTCAGGGAGCACAGGATTTCTGGCTGATCCCCACAGCTTAGGACCACAACCTCCCCGAGAGCAGGGATAACCTTCAAACTTGTGTCTGGGCTATTGCCACACCTGGAGGACATCCCTAATCATATAATCATGGAATCATTAAAGCTGAAAAAGCCCTCTGAGGTCATTGAGTCCAACCATCCTCCAAGCGTTACCAGAGCCACCACTAATGCAAGTCCCCAAGTGCCACATCCACACATCTGTTAAACCCCTCTAGGGATGGGGACTGATGTCCCCCTGGACTCCCTTGCCCAGTGCTGGCCCCCCTCTGCAAGGTCCTGGCAGGGCTGTATCACTGTGGGGAGGTCAGGGCCCCACGGGAGGTGTGAGCCCCAGTCCCACAGTGAGGTGTGAGCTCTGCAGCTGCCAGTGAACAGCCATGCTCATGCACTGCTGTTTACTGGCCTCATTATTTATTCAAAGCTGTAAAACCACTTCCCGTGTGTGGGGCTGTTTGGAGGTCGGGGTGCTCAGCAGTGTTTCTCTGAAGTGCAGCTCCTGTCCCCCATAATGTGGAGGGTTTTTCCACCCCAGATGGGTTTGTGCCCTTCAAAGGGGATATTGTCTGGCTGCCCCAGCTAGCACGGGCTGTGCCTGGCACCCACATCCCCTGGGAGAGAGGGGAGGGCTCGGGGAGCTTTGGCACTGCTCACTGATTGTGCCGCAGCTCCACAGCCTCTCCTGCATCCCTTCATGGCCCTGCAGCCTCCTCCTGTGGGCCCCTGCATCCTTCCACAACCCCCATGGCTTTTCCTGCATCCCCCCACCACCTCCACAGCCACAGCATCCCCATCCCTCCATAGCCCCAGGCTTCCTGCATCCCATGGGGACCATGCAGGGGTGTGCAGCCACACATTGGGACTTGGTGGGGTCAGTTTTTGAGTGAGAGTAGAGGGACGTGGGCTCAGTCAGGGATCACCTGAGGGACAGTCCTTTGACCCCCAAAGCACCTCACCTCTGCCCCAGGTGAAGTCACCAGCATCTCCCAAATGGATCATCCCACTCCCCAGAGCTTGCATCCACTTGTGGACCTACGGAAAGAGGAGAGAAGGCTACAGGAAGTAACAGGGATGGAATAATAATCCTTCCTGTGCTCCAAGGTCCTTCAGTGCCAAGGCTGGGATAGTGCAGCCCCCATAGGTGAGCTGTGCCCCAGGGGGACACTGACAAAGTCCCCCACCAGCCTGGGGAGCGCCCTCACCATCACCCATGAGCAAAGTACCCCCATTCCCCTGCCCTGGGTTCTTGGCTTTGTGACCCGCGTCTCCAGGCAAGGGGAGGATTTCAGGGGAGCTTGAAGGAGTTTGAAAGCTAATCCTTGTCACTGTTTATGTCCCAGGGGTGAAGACTCAGCAGCCCCATAACAACATTTCCTACATGCTTCTCCTTTGAGTAATTTTAGCTTTCTATTTCTACCCTGCCTGTACCAAAACAAACCTCATACCCCAGTCGAGTGAGGCCAAAGTGGTAAAGAATGGCTTTTTTCCAGGAACAATAAAGGAAGCTTGGGAGGGGTCAGCTAATAAACACTTGAACTGCAGGAACTGCAATAGCAGAGAGCTCTGGGATTTGCCAGAGAAGCGAAAACCAGTGGACAGAAGCAGAAAACCGAAACCAGAAACCGGGCCCAGAGGTCCGCAAGGGCGACTCCGAGCTCAGGAGCGGCCGGCGATGACTCAGAGCGAGAGCCCGCGGGTCTGTGACGGGAGGAGCTGTCCCCCTTGCCCGGGAGGCTTCCCGGCATTCTGGGGGAAGCAACGTTCCAGCCGACAAAGCAGCTCTGAGGGCACCCACTGGTGACATTTGAACCAAGGGGCTGCAGCTGCAGCAGCTTTTTTGCAGCACCTCCTCCTCCTCCTCCTTCCCCCCCTTCACCTCCTCACATTCAGTTGTGCTTTCTTTCCTCACACTGACCATCTCAGAGCTTCCAGGTGAAAGACAGAGCTGCAGCTCCCATCACAGCCACCACACCTCCCCACATCCCCCTGTGCCCCATGCACATGATCAGACTCGTGGTTTGTGCCTTGCAGGCAGCAGCTGGCGAGCAGAAGGTGCGAAGTTCCCATGAGCAAAGCTGTCACCTGCTGGTGCCAGCCACAGGGTGCCTTTCTGCAGCCAAAGCCGTTGTCACTGCTCCATTCAGCGCTGGCGTTTGTCACGCTCGAATGTGAGTTACAAGAACAGAGGAACATAAAACTCCCAGTGTTGGTTTCTGAATGAATTATTTCCGTGACAAAAAGCCATCATTTGGGTTTTTTTCAGCAGCAATTCAGCCGCAAGCTGGAGCCACTTCTTGTTCTGCGCTGAGCTGATCAGACTTACCAAGGGAACAAAGAGCTGATCCTGCCAGACTTGCTTGTGGCAAAATCCACCACCTTCCCTGATATCCTTGTCAGGACTTACAGAGACTTTGGTCCCTCTAAAAGCACACCCTTGGACACTGGTGAGGTCTCTGCCCAGATGAGGATGTGCCACAGCTGGCAGCACCAGGGATGTAAGGCAGGACAAGACCATAAGGGAAAGGAGGAATGCAAAACAAACCCTCTCCATAGAATAAGTGTGGGAAGGGGCAGACCAATCTAAGGAGCCTCCAACCTTCTCATTTCAGTCCCTGCCGGGGCAAGCCAGCTGGTGAAGAACAGTGCCATTGCTGTCATTGACATTGCTCACATCTGCAGCTCCAGGGTAGCCAAACAGGGGGTTTAGAATTCTGGGAGAGAAAATCCAGGCTCAGGAACACAACCAGGGGCCTGAGCAGCCTCTCTGCAGTGAAGGGGTCTTTGACTGCGTGTCCAGAATGTGACAGGACATCAGGAAGCCCAGGTCATCCCTCTTCCTGCTCCCCAAGGAGCTGCCCTGAGTTGTTGGCCTGCTGAGGCTTGGTGTCTCCCACGTCAGGCAGGTTGTCCCTCACTTTCATCTCACCTCTTTAGCCAGAAAATCCATCTTCTACCCAAGGCATCTCTTGGAGGGAGTGGCTGAGGCTGGCAAAATGTCTCAGGTGTGGCAAACCCCTTCTACTAGTGAAAGGCCTGCTCCCAGGTGAAGTCCTGCCCTTTGGGATGCCTGTGACTGCTAAGGGCAAAGTGGTGAAGGGTGGATTAGTGAAACAGCAGTGAGAGAGGCTGAGAATGGGCTCGACACTGTGCTTGGAGGGTTGTGATCTCTTGCACAAAGTCCTGCTAGAGGCCAGTTAGCAGCAGGGAAACCCAGGGATCGATAGTGGGTAGTCCTTAATATGTTGATGTCCTGGCTGATAGGACAAAGGTCACCCTCAGCGAGCTGGCAGGTGACACAAAGTTGGGAGGATGGCTTGTCACATTAAAGGGACATGCTGCCATCATAGAATCATGGAATGTATTGGGAACAAAGAGACCTTAAACCCCCCCCCCCCGCCCCAGGTCTGTCCCCCCTGCCATGGACAGGGACACCTTCCACTATCCCAGGCTGCTCCAAGCCCTGTTCAACCTGGACACTTCCAGGGAGGGGGCAGCCACAGCTTCCCCCCTTCCCCCTGGAAGCAAGGTGCTCCAGGACCTCACTACCCTCACAGAGAAGAATTTCTTGCTGATATTTAATCTCCCCTTTTTTTTTTTTTTTTTTTTTTACTTTAAAGCTGGTCCCCCTTGTCTTATCACTTTTGGCCTGTGTGAAATCTTCAGAGACCTCATCAGGATGGAGAACCTCATGAAGCTCAAAAAGAAGTGCAAAGTCCTGACCCTGTGAAGGAACATCCCCAGCCACCAGTATATGGCAGTGCTGACCAGCTGGAAAGCAGTTTGGCAAAAAAGGACCTGGAGCTCCTGGTGGACACCAGACTGGACATGAGCAGCAATGGGCCCTTGCCACGAAAATTCCATCAGGCTCTTGGGCTGCATGAGGAGGAACATTGACAGCAAGTTGAAGGAGGGGACCCTTCCCCTCTGCTCAGCATTGGGGAGGCTGTTCCTCAAGTGCTGGGTCCGGTTCTGAGCTCCCCAGGATTAGAGATGTATGGACATACTGAGACAGTCCAGCAAAGGGCCATAGAGATGATGAAGAGATAGGAACATTTCTCCAGGGAGGAGATGCTGGTACAGTTCAGGATGGAGAGGGCTCAGAGGATTCTTACCAATGTTTGTGGAGCAAAGTAGATGCAGCCCAACTCTCAGTGGTGACCACTAACAGGAGAAGAGGCAACAAGAAATTGTATTTAAACACCAGATAAAACGTTATTGCACTCTGAAACAGGCTGTCCAGACAGGCTGTGGAGTCTCACAGCCCACCTGGACATGGTCCTGGGCAGCATCTCCAGGGACTGGGCTGGATGAATTCCAGCCTCAGCTCCTTGCCAGCCCTGTGGGTGTGGGGAGGGCAGGCTGGGTGTTTTGGGTGGCACAGAGCCCTCAGTGCAGCTATCCCTCAGCTCCGGGGCAGCAGCTGAGCAGTCTCTGGCAATCATCTAGCACACAATGGCACGAGAACACTTCTGTGCTGCCTGTTGGGGTTTTTTCCAGAGCTGCATAATCCTACACAAACATTGCCTTTCCCTACACAGCCTCATAGGGAAATCCCCCTCTGGAGTCCAGTGGGACCATTGTCCTTTTTGTGGCCAGGCCACTTGGCACATTTTAGTTTCCTTTTGATTTGAATAAAGCAAAAATGAATGCTGAGTCACTTGGCATTGTGAGGGACCATATTCCATTCTACCTAATTTTTTTCTGTTCCTTCTAATTCCCTTCAGCTATTTCACTTTCATGTCATCCTTTATCATCATCTTGGAATTTCCATTTCGGCTACTCCCAGCTGCCTCTAGGACTCCCTTTTAAAAGAGGGCTGAATCCAGCTGTTGCACACTGAGCTGCATCTTCCAGAGCTTCTGCTTCTGCTCTGACCGCCCTCACCTGACTGAAAGATGAAGGTCTCTGCAGCTGGATTGGCTCTCCTCCTCATTTCAGCCTCCTTTTCCCAAATTTTCTGTGGCCCAGGTGAGTCCTGCTTTTTCATTTGTGAAGGGAGAACAGATCTGAACCTTCCATATTATTTCTCCATTGAGCTCCCATGACAGATAACTGGGAATTTATCAGCATTTGTGCCATTCTCCACTCTGCCCAGAGATCAGCTGCACGTAGGAGCCCTGGAATCAGAAAATCATCCATTTATCCATCCATTTATCCATCCATTTATCCATCCATTTATCCATCCATTTATCCACCCATCCATCCATCCATCCATCCATCCATCCATCCATCCATCCATCCATCCATCCATCCATCATCCATCCATCCATCCTCCATGCATCCATCCACCCACCCATCCAGCCTGGGCTCGAAGTACTTATTCCTGGTTAGAGTTGAGAGACTTCCACCTCTGTTCTGGGGCTGGAGGAGTGGGGGAAGTGAAGCTCTGAGCAGTGGCAGAGTGAGAATCTCACAGTACCTTGATACTGCTTGGGGTATTGGACCAGATGATCCCCAATGTCCATTTCAACCTTAATTATTCTCTACTTTCTCACTGCCTTCCCTGCCAGCACCCCACTGCTCACATTGTTTTCCTTTTCCTCTTCTAGCTGGACCCAACATCCCAATCTGCTGTGTCACATATAGCCGGCACAAACTCCCATGGAAGCTCATCCAGCGTCATTACAGCACCAGCAGCAGCTGTCCTCAGCCAGCCATCGTGTGAGTGCCAGCGCATGGGACAGGGCAGGGCCAGCCGTGGTGGGGAGTGGGTCAGTGACCAGCTCTGCACAGCAAGGGGGGCTGTAGGAACAGAGCAGGGAGAGGGGAATACCAAGGAGAAAGGGCTCGCACAGGGATTGCTGGGGATGCTTGTGTGGGGATTCCAGGGATGCCCCTGCAGGAGTGGAGGAAGCAGTGTAGGGGAAGGGATGGGAGTGGGGAGCATCACAGCCAGCTGCTGCTTTCCGCATCTGCACACGGGAAAACTTCTTGCAATGCTAAGAGCTGGGATCCAGGCTCTCCTGGGAAGCAGGTGTGAGCAGAGATCTAACAGGTCCCATCCCCGTTCCACAGGTTTGTCACAAAGGAAGGCCGCCAGGTCTGTGCCAATCCTGAAAACACCTGGGTCCAAAGCTACCTGAAAATTTTGGAGCAGAACTGAGCCATGCAGTGTGACAAGAGTAGCTGCTGTCATGGACAAGTCACGTTATCCTGAGCTCCCTCCGTGGAGTGGGACCCTGGGACAACAGGAGCCACAGGAGCATCTGCAGGTGTCCCCAGAGGACTGCTGGAAGGGCAGCTTGTGTTCATGGCTGCTGCTCATCCTTGACTTGCACAGACCAGGCTTCTGCCTCATCCCTCTGCCCCATCCCTCTGTCCCATGGGTGTAGGCCCATGGGACTGCACCTTGGATTATTTGAAGTTATTTAAGAAATTATCATATGGGACAGTCAGTCTTTTTTTTTTTTTTTTTTTTTTTTTGTGGATGATGATATTATTTATAGGGGGGTGACAGGGAGGGTATTTCTAGGAGGGTGACTCAATGTTGGATGACGGGGGACCCTGGTTTATACATGTCAACTCTTCATTCTGGAGAATAAAGAATTTGGAGAAAACCTTTGCTTTTTTCCCATTTATGTGCCTCTGTGTGGTGCTCACCAGCACACACAGAACATCCCTCTGAGCCATCTGAGCCTCTATAGGACACATGAAGATGGAAAATGCTTTGAGGCAAACCCATAAAGTTTCCATACTGCAGACTCAGAAACATCCTCCAAAACCTCATTCCCCCACAGCACACACCAGCCAGTCCCCACATCCTCTACAGAATTAGAAGTGTTTGTACCCACATGGGGAACTTTTACATTCATGAGTCTGCTCTCCATACTCCCAGGCACATCCCACACATTTGCTGCTCCTAGTCCCACACACCCCACATCAAACTGATCCTTGGGTGTGCAATGTCATGTTGAGACCAGCAGTGCTGGAGAGGGACAGGGACCCCATCTTTCATTCTGACCACCCCAGTGGGGGTTGTTCCTCACTTTCCCACCTGTAGAACAAAGGGAAAGGTCTAGCTCTTGCTGGAAAAAAACCTGCTGCAGTTGTTCTCAGGATGCAGCTTTCCATGGGAACATTAATGGGAAGGAACAGGTCCCAAAGGCACAGTGCTGGGAACACCTTGTCCATGGAGGTCATGCTCAGGGTTCTTTGACATCTGCACTCTGTGAAGAAATCCAAAAAGGATTTGGGTTGTACAGGAATTTAAAGCTCATCTCATTCCACCCCTGCTGTGGGCAGGGACACCTTCTACTGGACCCTGTCCTAGCCTTGGACACTTCCAGAGCTGGGGCAGCCACAGCATCTTTGGGCAACCTGTGCCAGGGCCTCACCCCCTTACAGGAAGAATTTCTTCCCAATGTCCATTCTAAACTGACCTCCTTCAGTGTAATACCATTCCCTTTTGACCTACAGCAATAGGCCCTGCTAAAACTTTTGTTCCCATCTTTCTTGCTGTCCTCTATTGTCAAGCAAATTGTATTCTATTTGCCATCTGTATGGCAGTCGTCTTCTGTTCAGTGGGCAGATTTCCTTATCTCTTCCACACCCACTCCCCCCTCCAGGGAGACATCTGCTGGTAACAGGCTACTGAATGTCACTGCATGGCTGATAAGAACTACAGCATCCCACTGGGAGATACTCCAGAGGGAGGAGTCAAACATTCCTTCCTGGATATAATCTGAGATTCTGGAACACCAGAATGGCTTCTCCACTGGATTTCCCAGAGGAACAGCTGCCTCTTGCACTGGATCTTCAGAGGAAGACTACACCCTTCTGCAGGATCCCTGCTCCAACAGAACCACACCTGACACTCCAGGAGGACTGCAGCCACCATTCCAATTGGACTGCTACCAACACCCTGACCAACAGGGTGTCAGGTTGTGTTCTGACTCTGTCAGTGTTGTTTTGATTTACTGCATTGTTTATTTTACCTTTTATTTTCTTCCCTAGTAAAAAAACTTATTCTTGCTCCCTTTTTTTTTTTTTTTTTTTTTTTTTTTGCCTGAGAGACCCCTTAATTTCAAATATATAATAATTTGGAGGGAGGGGGTTTGCATTTTCCATTTTAGGGGGGGGTCCTGCCTTCCTTAGCAAACACCTGTCTTTCCAAACCAAGACACTTACAGACCCCCTTCAAGTGCCCCCACACCATAGTCCAGAGCTGGCCTAGCTTTGCCCATGTCCTGCTCTTCCTAAAGCAAAAAAAAAAGCTTTCTCTTAGTGTTTATTTTTTTTCCCTGGCAGCTATAGGTCAGATTTGGCAACTCTGAGGCTGGGAAAGCACTTCTGTATTGTCTTGTGATTTCTCTCTAGTCTTGTGTTTTCTGGGTAAGAAAACTGGCTGTAGTCAAAAAGGTCATAAACACCAAGGAGCAGCATCCCAGCCAAGGGCAGCCCAGCCCAGCACCATTCTGTGTCCCAGGAGATGGTGCTGGGGCCATACATGGAGAGATGAAAATCTGCAGGGGGTGTATCCTGAGTGTGGCCACCTCACTGTGCTGTGAAACCATGGAGCAGAGTGGTCGGTGGATGTACAGGAGCAGGTGAAGATCCCAAGAATTGGGTGCTGGATGTCTCCTCTGCCCCTGAGGACATCCTAACCCTAAGTCTGGCACTGCAGAGGAACTAGGGGAGCCCCACATTGTCCCTGCTCTGGGACTCTGAGCTGAGAGGTGATGGAAGATGGATGCTTTGGAGAAAGGAAAGTCGAGGGGAGTACTGGGGTTTATCGCATGCCCAGGATGCAGGGACAGGCTGGTGAAACTGGATCATCCAGTGCTGCAGCTACCTCCCCTCAGGACAGTCCCTGGCTGTGTGCCCAGGCACTTGTGGGAATTTCCCTCTCAAGCCTTTCTGGTTTCCATTTCCAGTTGCTGGACATAGGGAACATTTCCTTCCCTGCCTGCAGTGGCAGAAGGCGTCAGGAGATCAGAAAACCTGCATGGTTCCATGGGCAAAACACTGGATAGCCTGGTTTTCTCTGGTCTTTTTGAGAGCATGAACCCTGAGGCTGTTCCCTCTCTCCCAGCTTCACTTGAAGAAGCCCTGGGAGGAGAGAGGTGCCGTGGAGACCCTCAGTCCCAGTGCCCACATTGTCTCCCTGCTGGTCACTGCTCCTAACCCCATAATGAACATCCTGACATGGCCTCTCACTGCCACTTCTGGAGAACTGAAGGTTTGATCTTGGCCTCACACCTCAGCCTCTTCAATTTCTGTCTTTTCAACCTGCATTGGCCACTTCATCCAAGAATCCTTTCTCCTAAACCCACCCATTTATACATCCCATCACTGGTGCTACCCTGTGGCAAGTGGAAGCTGGACGGATCAGGCTAAGCGCAAACATGGTCTGTATATCTGCCCAAGCCCTGATGGCAACTTGAAGATCACTCTGCTTGAGCCTTGTTTCTTTCCTTGTTTCTGCTTTTCTTTCCCAATCCTGCTCTCCTCCCCACCCAGAACCATAGAATCACTAAGGTTGGAAGTGACCTCTAGGATGGTGGCTCCAGCCATTCCCCCAGCACTGCCAAGACCACCCCTAACCCATGTCCCCAAGTGCCACATCCACGCATCAGTTAAATGCCTCCAGGGAGGGAGACTCCACCCCTGCCCTGGGCAGAGGTGATGATGAGCAAGGGGAGGTCAGGAGACAACCTGAGCATCTGCAGACCACTGTGGCACCAATGGGGCTTGGGACAGTTTGTCTCACACTGGTTTTCTTGGCCCTAATAAGCAGCTCTGACAGACACAGCCTCAATTGTTCCCATCCCCTGTAGAGCTCCAGCAGGGAGGTGGGACCAGCAGTCTCGTTTTCTACCCGCAAAGTTATCAGCCAGTTTTAAATGTCAACCGCAGGGTGATAAAGTACTTTGTTGGTTTTACTTTGTGCTTTTTTAAACAGAAGTCTTGTTTCCTGCCGCAGGAAGCTGCGGAACAACAGTGAATTGGTGCTTGTCTTGCAATAAACACTAACAGAGCATCCCAAGAGCTAAGCCTGGCTCAGGCTGCATTCCAGAGGAGCCTGTGCCAGGGATGTAGTCCTGACCATCCCCCTTTTCTCTCACCATAGGGACACGCCTGAATTCCCACCCTGAGATTTCCAGGCATTCCTTTGCCAAATCTGCAGTGGCAAAGCCCCACTAGCTCCCAGCCTTGGCTATGATATGATGCGGGAAAGGGCTGGGGAGAAGTTCTGGCTCCACATCAGCGCAGGGACTGGGAGCTGCTGGGAGGTGCTGGGAGGTGCTGGGGCTGCTGCTGCTGTGGTGCTGAGATCAGGGAAGCCAAGCAGAAGGGAAGGCTTTTAGACCTAAGAAGGCTGGGGCACTTCCAGCTGAGAAGTTGGGTTTTTCCCCTACATCTCTGAAAATAGTTGTAGTGGGGTCCCCATTTTCCAAACAGGAGGGGAACAACCAGTGATGACACACAGAGAAAAAAGCTTTATTCATTGGCACCAGCACAAAAGAGCAGTTTGAGAATAAGGCTGAACACTGTGGTTCCCCAACAAGCATCCTGTAAGTAACTAGGGTACCACTTAGCTAGGGACAGATCTTACTCACAGCATCTACTGCACCGTTACAAAATTCAGTGGGAAAACTCATCCTGGGCTTATAAAACAGCACTCAGACCTAATTCCAACTCACAAATAGCTCTGGGGTGAAATCCCCCTCCCATTCTATCAGTGGAGGCACAAGGCAGGGCTCAATTTGGCCACATCACACAGCAGGGCACCCCAAGATGGGTCTGCAAGGCCAGGAGGTCTTCAGCATCATGGCTGCCCTATGTGTAGCTGAATTATTGTGGATAAATGACACCTTTGCAAGGCAAAACAAACTTCCAGAGTCCCAAGGTGGCTCAGCAGATCCTGGTGCTTGGCAATAGCATTTCTAGGTCTGTGCCAAGCTCTCACAGGTGGTCTGGCAGGACTTCTCAGCTCCCAGTGCTCACTGCAGCTCCAGGCTGTTCACATATTCCTTCACCCACCTGGCATCAGGGTTAGCACAGACCTCCCGCTTCTTCCTGGTCACGAACCTGGCAAGTCAAGAGTTCAGGGGTTACAGTTCCCGGGGGGAAAAGGGGCATGAGGGACTGGGGTCATGTTATTGGGTCACCTCCCACAAACCCTCAAGCATCCTGGAGCTGCAGAGTGTGCTAAAACTCAGGGGGAGATCAGGGTCCCTTGGGAGAGCCTGCCATGCTCAGATATTCGTCTCCTTGTCCTACGGCAGAGGTGAGCCTGGGTGCAGTGTGGAATGTTGTGTGGATTGAGTTCGTCAAGCTCTGGAAGACCCTGCTGCCTCCTGACCTCCTTCCCATGCCTTATTTCCAGCATTAGGACAGTCCAAGGAGACCAAGGGACCACTTATTTCTCAGCTGAGGAGGGTGAGGGCTTACACACTGCACATGGAACCTGCGTGGCTGCTCCCTTCCCCCAGGTATGATGCTTCACAGCATCCTGCTCCTGGCCCTGTTAGATGTGAAGCCAGGAGCCCAAAGGCTGGCAGAGTGTTCCCTCAGGGCCCAAAGCTGTTACTTACACAACTGCTGGCTGGGAGCACTTGCTGCTGGTGTAGAAATACTCCTGCACATGACTCTGAGGCAGCTTTCGTGAGATGTAGCTGAAGCAGCATAAAGCCATGTCAGACCCCACTGGAAGAGATCGGGAAACTCAGCCTGAGACCATTACTCAATAAATTGTACATTCCTGGCTGAGAGCACAGGCAACCACGTCCTCAATCAGCTGAACCATCCCTTCTCCTGTTTTCCCTAAAAATTGGCAAGAAATTGCTGTGAACACAGAAGCTTGATTAAAAATATTGCTAGGATTGTTTGTTAAATGTTTTACATTAATGTCCAGTGTAAAAATCTCTATTGTTACCCTGTGTCCACTCCTAAGGGCCAGCAAGAAAATGAGGGGAGAGGAAACCTGAAAACTTTGATACCAGTAAAATTCATCCCTAAGAATAAAGGATATTAGAAAGAAAGACCAGTCCAAATAAATCAAGAGAAGTTATTCAAACAGGTTCCCAACATCTTCAGATGACTTTTATGAGTTCTGCTACAAATTACAGGCAGTCAGAGCAAAAGTCCACCCAGGAGAACAGAGGGATGCTGTACTCACATGGAGCAGGAAGGGCCTGAGAAAAGAGGTCAGCAACCAGGATGATGGAGAGGCAGAGTGTGGAGATGTTCATCCTGGACAGGGATAAGCAGAGGCAGGATCAGAGCAGGTTCCTCCTGTGCTTTTTGTGAGTTGCTGGCTCAGTCCTTTTTGTAGGGACAGTGGCCAGTCAGTCAGATTTGAAGGCAAACGTGGAATTTCCAAAACACAATGGAGCTGATGTCATGGCACATTTGCCTCAGAAATACTAAAAAATAAAAAAAAAGAAACAGCTGGTTGAGGAAGTAGCAGAATAGCCTTTGTGTGAAGGGAGGTAAGTGTGAGCAAATCAGCCTCCAGTGACCAAGACAGGATATGAAACCATCCTTGAGCAGCAGGTTCACAATTGCATCATCTGAAATGACTCTGCTTATCAAAGTCACCTCAGCATCCCCACCAAAGCACCAGGAGGACCCAGCTCAGTCTCGTCTTCAAGGAACCAGGTCTGGGGGTCAGGGGTGCTCAGAACCTCAAATGGAAGGTGCAGGTCCTGCTAAGGGGTCCCTTCTCCAGTGGTGGGTCTGGGAAATGTCCAGGGTGGATACAGGGGGTCAGTGAGGGCAGCACGGGCAGCAGGAACACTCAGTCTGGAAAGTGGCTGTAGATCCAGGCTGGCAGCCTTGGCACCATCAAGCACAAAATTCTCAGTGCTGTGCTTCCAGTGTGGAGCTGTGCCCTCCAAACTCCTCCCAACAATCCCAGTAGGGGCTGGGCTTGATTGGGAATCCTGCCTGGATGGGCTAACTCTACAAAGTGCATCTTCTCCAAGTGCCAGTGGGTTTCATTCAAGGTGGGATGCAAAGGGCAGAGCAGGAGCCTCCCCAGCCCAGGGAGCTGAGAGGGGCCAAGAGACTCCAATCCCTGGTGCCCCCCTATAGTCACAGACAGTCACGGTGCCAGGGAGCATTTCCCCTTTTTCCACCTCTCTACTTTGTGACCGGCCCCTATTTTGCCAGCTCACTCCCTGTGGTTCCTCTGGGTGTTTTCCAGCCCAGCTGCTGCTCACAAGGTGCCACGTGCTCGTGTTTCCCAGATTTCCTCACTGACCCTTGGCCCTAGTGCTGCGACAGGGCTGCTGCAGAGAAGAGCTGCTCTGCTGCCACTCTCCTTCTCCCCCACTGGCCTCATGGGTCTGTGGGGGCACTCAGAACCTTCCCAGTGTACCCTCCACTATGATGTCCCCATCGGTGGGGACCAGGGCTGCAGGAGGGTCTCCAGGACTGTGCCAGGGACATTGATGGGTGGGCAGGATCCCATGGTTTTTCCAAATCATCCTCCCAGGAGGCATCCAGGTGGTGTCCTGAGGACCCTGAGGACTCTTCATGAGCAGGAGCCAAGTGGCTGATATGAGGGGGTTGTCACAGACACACGGTGGCGGCATTTTGGAGCAGCACTGCAATGTGCTGCAGGTATTCAGGCTTTGCAAAGGACAAAACCTCAGCTGGAATTTGCCAAAGGACACTCCCTGTCGGAGACGGGGAGACGGATTATTTACTGCTATTGCCATATTGTACTCCAGAATTCTGATTAGTCTGTTGGTCTGGCTAATTGATGTGAGCATTGCTTATGCCTCAGATCCATGTAGGGTGTAAAGTAAGGCAGTGGGACTCATCCTCATCTTCTCAGCACAACAGCAACAACGGCATTTGTGCTGAGCCTCTTCCCCACTGCCCCAAGGGTGATCCTGGAGCTGGGATTTCTCTTTCCAAGGAGCAGTGCCTGTAGAAAAAGGTCTATTTTTATGTCCTCCGCCTGCCTTGCCACATGGCCCTACAAAATGCTCCAAAAAGCAGCTGCCATGCTGTGTCACCTCCCAGTCGCCTGTGGTGAGTGGCAGAGATGGAGACTGTCCTGCCTTGGGACATACAAATGAACCTGTTTGGTGTTCCCAGATCTGCTGGCAGATGAAGGAACTGTTACTGCCTGTGACATAATGTGTGACAGGGCCAGATCAAGATCTTAGAAACCACAGAAAGATTCTGATGCTCCCCCAACCGCAAGGCAGCCAGATCTCACACTCTGTCATGACTGGTAAAGGCAACCGAAACCATGACATCTGATTATTGCTCTCACAACACAGGGTGACTTCTCCTCAGCCCTGCACAGCCTCCCCTTTCCCTGTCCCAGACAGGCCCAAGGACTGGCACAATCCTGTAGGATCATCACACGGCCCAACCTTGCCCCTCGCTTGGGGGTTTTGCCCTGTGCAGGGTTTTTGAAGATGCATTCTGCAGCCCTGGCCCTCACAGCAGAGATGCCAGAGATTTGGAAAGATGCCAGGTCATTTGTCATAGCTCCATCTTTTCTCCAGGCCACATTCCCCGAGGCTGCCTTCCTTTGCCTTCTCCTTCTCCTTACAGGGCAGCTCCCCAGGGAAAGGTGTTGGCAAAGGCGGCAGCTGGGATCCACCAGGCACTGCAGAGGAACCTGGGAAGAGATCGTGGCACCACAGGGACCCAGGGGGTGGGGGATGCCCAAAGTCCCACTGGGACCCGACCAGGTCATGGAAGGGCTGCAGAAGGGGACCATGGTGGGGTTTGGCCTCAGATGGAGACGGGAGCTGCACTGCCCATTTTTTTGAGTTGCATGGGACAAGACAAAGCACAGGGAGGTTTCTGCAATCTGTGTGCCTCAATCCCTGAAAACCAGGGAGGTTTTCTCTCTGTCCATTTACTTCTCCTCCCACCCACATACGAGCATCCAAGGAGCACCGGGCCCTCTGCTACCCTGCACGGGAAGTGTTCGTGGAGCCCTTCCACTCCCCTCACCTCAGCCATGGGTCATCCATCTGCTGAGGAGCCCTGGAGACACCCCCGTGCTCCCCTCTGTGTCAGTGCTCCTTCCCATTGAATCAGAAGCTCCCTATGCTGGGATCTGCAGGGACAGGTGACACTTGTACTGACCCCTTGAGACCGTGTGCTTTTTGTCCTGGGCAGGGGTCTGCAGCTCTGCAATGCCCTGTCTTGCTGCCCATGCTGGTAGCAAATCCTTGGGGAGTAGGGGGACCATTTCTATCCCCTCTCCATCTCCCTGTTCATCAGGAAGCCACTTTTTGTTCCCCTTCTGTGGGGCAAAGGAAGACAGAAATGTCTACTCCCCTAAGAACTCTCTGTAAAAAAGAATCACCTAGTGGTTACCTGCTCTTCACAGCTCCAGATTAGGTTCCAAAAGCTGGCCCCAGCCAGCTGTTTTCTCACAGACAAACAAGATGACCAGGTTACTGTAAAACTGGCAGGAATGGGGCTCCAGACACACTCCCTGCTCAGCACCAGGGCTCAGTTCAGTTTCTCTTGCCCAGGAAAGGCTCTGCTAACAGTCAGCCCATACCTGCACTTTTGTTGTTCTCCCCAGGTGACTCTGGGGAAGCTCAGGCTGTGCACTGGGGGTCAGTGTTGTGTCCATGACACTGTGCCCAGTGTGGTGTGTGTCACACGAGCCTGGCAGTGCACAGCAGCCCCAAAGGGAGCACGATCCAGCAGCAGCAGGAAAACTTCCCTGGTGAACCTCCAGAGGATACTACACCTTTTCCTGAACCCTTTGCTTTCACTGCCTTCCCCAAACCTGCCTTCAGTGGTGGTCAGAGTCATAGCACTACCATCTCCTGCTTCCCTGGCCTACAGAGGTGGGGTGTCCTTGCATAGAGGGATTTCCCAATGCCACAGGCATCCCTGCCAATTCCCCCAGAAAGGCTGTGGCATCCATGCTCTCTGGTCCTCTCCCTGAACTGCGGGGAGCAAGCATCCCTGTCCCTTCAGGGCTTGGTTGATGCTAGCAGCAGCTCATTCTGGTGTTGGCCACTCTACACTGGTGCTCACCACTCGTCGCTGGTGGTCACTACTCATCCCTGGTGGTCACTACTCATCCCTGGTGGTCTAGTGGTCAGGTTTTGTCACTCTCACTGCTGTGGCCTGGGCTCAGTTCCCAGCCAGGGAAGGGGTTCCTGCAGCCACCACAGGTCCCAGTCTTTTCCTGTGTGGCTGTGCTGTCCTGAAGCAGCTCCTGGGGTTCAGTTCAGGGTTCAGAAGCTCCCAGAGTGTGGGGCTGGGTGAGGGTGAAATGAATTTTGGGCGGTGGCAGCAGCCTCCTGTCCTCCCACTGCCATCAAGCAGCAGCCAGAGGGGTAATACTCGTGTGGTGGGGTGTAGGGAGCAGGGTGTGACAGGGATGTAGGGGGCTCACGAGCCAATGCCCTGATACCTACCCCAGAGGGGTTTTACACTGATGCAATACTGGGGACTGTGATGGTTTATGTCCCCTTCTAATGCCATGGCCACAGTTTGGCCCCATTTCTCCCAAATGCTTTGTTGTGCCAGTCGGGAGTTGTTGGAAGGGAGGGAATTGGCATGATAAAAAACATTACCCTGCCTCTACAGGATCTGCTTCTTATCAGCCTTTGCCCTTCTCTCTTTAAAACATTCCAGGCATTAGTCTCTGGGTATCAGTGACACAATAAATCACAGGGCTCTACCAGTTTAAACAAAATTCAGTCTGTCACTGCAGAGTGAAGGCTGTAGGGAGCAGGGTGACACTGGTGCAGAGAGCTGGGTGAAGGGTTGCAGAAGGCAGAGTGACACATTTATAGAAAGCAAGGTGACACATCTGTAAGGAGGAGGGTGACAGGAGGCAGAAGCAGGGTGACACATCCACAGGCAACAGTATCACACAGCTGTAGGGAACAGGGTGACAGGGCTGTATAGGGAGGGGACAGGCTAATGGCAAGATTTCTTCCTGTGATAAGAAGTGCAGGGCTGCTCCTCTGAACCACCTCCTAAAGGTAAAGAGTCCCTAGTGATCAAGGCCAGAGCCAGGATGGGAACACAGGGTCCCCTCAAGGGAGTGTGACTGCCCCATGTCTGTCCCTCCTGGGGCAACAGGGACAGGGACTGACAGTGAAACTCCTGCTGTGAGCAGGACTTGAACCTGCACAGGTAAACGCAATAGGATTGCAAGTCCAACACCTTCACCACTCAGCCACCACAGCAGCTTGCCCAGGCTTGGTCCACAGGAGTCCCTGGCTGTAACCCTGCCCAGGGACACAGCAGGACCTGGTCCTATCCCATCCTGGACATGGATGCTGCTATCCCTGCTTCACATCCAGCTCAGGGACTGCTGTCTGTGCTGCCACCTGCCCTGCACAGAGCATCCCAGCAGTGCTGGGAATGGGAGCTAGGCACTGGCCACAACATCAGTGGAGATGACATGGGGGATGGACATGGTGGGAGGTCTGTGTCTTGTCTTATCTCCTTTTATTCAACAGGAAACTTGTCCCAGGACAACTGTCCCCAATATCTTTTTCTAGCCTGGAAATATCCCAGCCTACTCCATCCCCTCTTCCCACAATATCCTTATTTTTGCCTCTGTGACAGCATGTCCAGACATGACTCTTGGAGGCAGCCTGAACCATGGATTTGGCAGGTTCTGTGCTGCATCTGGGAGGAGATGTTCCAGGCTTGTGTGGTTCTCACGAGGTTTCTGCCTGCATTTAGGCTTTTGGAACAGGGGATTTGGAGAAAGGAGGAAAAGATGTCTGTCAAGAGGAAATCCTTGCTGAGCAAGGTCTGGTAGTGACTTGGCCTCTCCTTTGGAGCATAAATCCAATTTGGAGGGCAGTGCTAGAAGCACTATCCTTGGTTCGGATGGGAGCTGGTTTTGGGGACTCATCCTGAGATGTCCAAAGCCCTCCCTGGGTTCCTGGAGTTGTGTCCAAGAGCTGTACAAGAGCTTTCCTGTCACTGGCACTCCATGCCCCTCCCATGGGGATTTATCAGCAGGGACTTGCACATTACCAGACCCCAGAATGGAGTCTGGAGTGGTCCACCATGATATCAAAAGGATGGGAGGGTCCAGACCACAGTGGAAGGACCTGAAGATAACCGGAGTGGGAGCAGAGGGACCGGGAGAGCAGTGACACCCTATCAGAGGAAACTGAAGGGGACTAGACCTGAAAAAAAGAGGTCTGAGGGGGTTAAGGATGTTGAAAGGTGTATCTGGAGAGCTCTAGCAGAAACATCTGGAGGAGACTGGAGGGCACCATGTTGCCCAACTGTTTTTGCAACCTGGTTGGACTCACACTTTCACCGCACTGGTTGGAATTGCCTCAACGTTCCTCTGAATCTTTCATCATATTGACTTTTTCCCTTATCTAATCTTGTGTTGTTGGCAGTGAACAGCTATTTTGATCTATAATTCTTGTCATATTTACAGACAAAACAATCTTGCCTGGTTAAAAGAACAGGATGTTTTTACAGAAAAGTCTGAGTTCAACAGAGAGCTGACAGCTCTTCTCTTGTAACAAATGGCACTTTGCAGTACTATGCAATAGAGAAAACCACAAGGTGTGTCATGAGGCAGAGCTTCTAAATCAAGGAAATGTTCAGACTCTCGTTTTCACCCTTTAATCTTCCAAGTTTCAGAAAACAGTGACAGCCCTGCCTGAGCATCGATTTTGCTGGACCCAGCACATAGCTCTCACCATTCCTGAGGACAGAGAATGGCCTCAAGTTGTGCCAGGGGAGGTTTAGGTTGGATATTAAGAAAAGTTTCTTCACTGAAAGGGTGGTCATTCACTGGAGCTAGTTTCCCAGTGCAGTGGTGGAATCACCGTCCCTGGAACTGCTCAAAAAACATGTGTCACTTGTTAGTGGAGGCCTTGGCAGTGGTGGAGGAATGGTTGGATTCAATTGCCTTAAAGGGCTTTTCCAATCTAAATGATTTTGTGATTCCTTGGTTCACTGTTCCATCCCATCACTTGATGCAATGTTAAAGACACTTCTCTCACCATAAACCAGAGTGCACTGGTTGCAATGTGAGGGCATAGGATAATCCAGAGGAGCCTTGGAATACCAGGGAACCCCTGCAAGCTCTGTCCATACAGACATTCCTCCACAGGTTTAAGCATTGAATCAAGCCACAAAATCTGTGATCCTTTTATTGCTTCTATTCACATATTCAGCCTCTTAAGAATTTAAGCCGCAGTCCAGGAAAAATCATCCATGACTGTGGATGACTCCCATATCTCCCAGATGTGGGGTAAAATGAAAACTGCAGTGGGATCTAAAGCTTCTTCTACTCTCTTTGCTTAAATAAATCTCTGGAGTGTTTGAACCCATGTGTTCTCCCATTGGCTTTCCAGGGGCCTGACAACTGCTTCTACTGCGTCCTGTATTTTCCAGATAAGGTGAGAACTGATTCCAGAGCAGGAAGATTCATGGAAAATGGAGAAACCATCCTCCTGCATTCTGTCTTTACTCCTGCCAGCACCATCTCCAGAGAAGCCATCTCCCACTTTCCTGCCTGAGCATGGCATCACAGTCTGGAAGAGAAGTGGAAGGGATGGAAGAAAGGTTTACTAAAGGATGGGGCAGGAAGAAGTTTGGTTCCTCAGGGGTAGCTGAAGGATTTATTCAGGGAGTTTGGTCCATGGGAAGGGAAATAAAGCTTCAGCCCCTGGGGAAGGATTGTTGCTCTTATGGAAGAAATGTTCTAGCTGCTGCTCAGGACTGGAGTCCCATTTAGGCCTTGCAAGATGAGCATTTTTCTGTGGATGGATGTGCAGTAGCTTGTCCTGGTGTGTGTGGTGGGTCCTACCACTGTTCTGGAAAGTCACAGATGCCTCTCCATGGCTTTCCAGCCCTGGGCACTGCACCTCCTGCTTGAGGGAGGTCTGGAAGGAGCCCCCAAGCAGCCTGTCCTCACTAGTATCTCCCCAGACTCTTGGGCTCACCTGGAGCACCTCCCATGGCTATGAAGAATCTCCATGGCAGGTGGGGACATGCACCAAGGAGGCTTCATAGCCTTGGGTGTTGAGTCTTTAAAGGAGAGCTTCCAGAAGAGGTGATAATGTCACCCCTGGGCATTACACAGCTGAAGACACCCCTGAACACCTCTGTGATTCTGTGGTGCCACCTCTTGAACATCCCTGGCTGTTGCTGTCACTTATTCATAAAGAGTTAAAGCTTTCTTTTAGTGTTGCAGCCTTTCTATTTTTAAAGCTGGACAATCTGGTTTTATTAAACGTCACCCCAGTACTGCTGGGAAGTTTTCCTCCTCTAGTTGCCCTACAATTTCTGTGTTGTAATCTATTGCTTCTCACTTTTATCTATTTCATCCTGCTCACTCCATCCCTTTATAAGCTCTGCCCTTCATCTATCAGATCACAAGATGCACTGGATACAGTTGTGTAAGCTTGTGCCCTGGACAAGGA